>NC_143014.1:48853425-49170508 GCF_055824585.1 Amblyomma mixtum
CAATCATAACTAGTCATGACTACTTAATGACTAATTTATCACGACTGCTTAGTGACTAACCAGTCATGACTAATCAGTAATTAGTCATGGTTAGTAATGACTAACCAGTCATGACTAACCATGAGTGGTTAGTGGCTAGCTAGTCATGACTTACTAGTCATGATTGGTTATTGACTTACTAGTCATGATTGATTATTGACTAACTTGTCATGATTAGTTAATGACTAACTAGTCATGATTGGTTAATGACTAACTAGCCATGATTGGTTAATGACTAACTAGCCATGAATAGTTAATTGATGACTGGTCAATGACTAGCTAGTCATGACTAATTAGTTGATGACTAACTAGTCATGATTGGTTAATGACTAATAGGTCAGGACTATTTAGGTCATGACTAATTAGTTGATGACTAACTAGTCATGATTGGTTAATGACTAACTAGTCATGACTAGTTAATTGATGACTGGTTAATGACTAGCTAATTTGACTTATTAGTTAATGACTAACTGGTTATGATTGGTTAATGACTAACTAGCCATGACTAGTTAATTGATGACTGGTCAATGAACTAGGTAGTCATCACTAATTGGTTCATGACTAACTAGTCATGATCAGTTAATGACTAATTAGTCATGGCTATTTAAGTCATGACTAATTAGTTGATGACTAACCAGTCATGATTGCTTAATGACTAACTAGTCATGACTAGTTAATTGATCACTAGTTAATGACTAGCTAGTTTGACTTATTAGTTGATGACTAACTAGTCATCATTGGTTAATGATGAACTAGACATGTCTGGTTAATGACTAGCTAGTCACGACTAACCAATCATGACTAACTACTGATGAGTGATTAATGACTAACGAATGACTAACCAGTCATGACTGGTTAATCATCACTAGTTAGTCATTAAACAATCATGACTAACTAGTTATGAGTTAATGACTTGTTCAAATGCCAAATGAATAGTTAATGACTTCAAATGCCAAGGGCCCTGGTTCGATGCTCAGCCTCGACACAGCTTTTTAAGTAGTGACGCCGAAACACGGACACCTCTGCCGACACGGCTGCAAACGACAGTATGAGGCATTAAAGGCTTTCGCCTTAAAATTAACTGAGAAGCGGACAACACAAAGCGGTTGTCGCGAGTGCACCTTAAAAAGGGCGCAGCAGGGCAGCGAGCCGCACAGAGCGGCGACGAGGGTACGAGGGAGCAAGACTCGATCGCAGCGCCACTAGTTCGCGCGACCGCCACTTGGGACAGCTCTCTGGGCACCGCTGTGAAACTGACTTGGTTCTAGTAACGTTGCACACACACACATACGCCGCCGCTGTGGCTCAGTGGTTATGGTGCTCGGCTGCTGACCCGAAAGACGCGGGTTCGATCCCGGCCGCGGCGGTTGAATTTCTTTGGAGGAGAAATTCTAGATGCCCGTGCGCTGAGCGATATCATTGCACGTTAAAGGACCCCAGGTGGTCGATATTTCCGGAGCCCTTCACTACGGCGTCCCTCATAGCCTGAGTTGCTTAGGGACGGTAAAACACACACACGAGCGCACACACGATCACGCACACACACAGACGCAGGTGGAACCAATGGTTAAAACAACCTGGTTTTGCTGCTGCTGGCCGAGGAACCAGTTTGCGATAGCCGCCATAGAAGGAGGAGTCACAGTAGCGACGCGGAGCGTAAGTAAGAAAGAAATAGGTAGAAATTAATTTAATAAAAATAAACACGTCTTTCCATGAGGGCATAAATATTTAGTTTCTATTTTCACTTCAGGGGAGCACATTCCAGTGTGCCAGTAAGAGTCAAATCCCCAGCAGCTTGAAAGTGAAGTATTTCCTGGTAATATGGGAATATCACCATCAAATACTTCTGAACACAAGCTTCTGGTCATGAAATAAAAGCTGACAAAGTGAACCTTTTGCTTTGTTAGTGTTTCGCAGAAGAGCCACCGTCCTATGCAGCTGCACGGAGCTGTTTTTTAATATCAGTCTAACAATAGCTTCGAACTTCATCTACACGCACTCGGCGAAACCACACTGTATTGAGAAAAATGCCTCTTTTCCCCTCTTTCATTGAGAGCACGGTGTTAAGTGCTATTGTCCCAGCAAAAGTGTCAGTCACTGAGACAAACCAGCGCTAAACAGCTCTGCACCCGGGTAGTCTATGAGCGCATTTTCGAATCCATGCATACTGCTTCCAACTAAAAACAGCTCCGAATGCGCATCATGCGTTGAATATACTTCAAAAATTTTACAAAAAAATTATTGTGGCAAAAGAAGCAATATTATGTTTATTTGAAAAATAGCATATTGTTGCCAGACTCTCGTGAAAAACACTGTGGCCAGATTTCGAAAGTAAATTAGTAATTTATTTCAAAACAATATTCTTTAAGAACCAAATATTACTTCACGGCAATAGAAATGATGACTTAAAATTGGCAACGCGTACGTTATAATTTTGAGTTTATGTAATACGCACATTGTGTCTAGATTTTCGAGCTTTAAAAGTGCATAGTGGCTAGACTTCTATGCTAAATGACTTTTTTTAACACCTTTTACGAGTCCATTATTACTTAACAACATTTAAAATGATGACGCAAATTTGGCGACGCGTAGATTATGATTCTATATGTGTGTGTGTGTGTGAGGCACATTGTGTGCAGATTTTCGAAGTTAGAAGAGTGGTGGCCAGAGTTATATGCTGACAAAGAAAAACAACTTTTTCTTTTTTGAAACAAGGTTTGCGGTATAGTATACGACGTGTTTTTATATGTGTGGTAAAAGGTTATGATTTCCTTGAAAGGTTCAATTTGCTTTACAGTCTCCAAAATCGACTGCAGTCGACATCGATGGCTGGGCAGGTAAAGCTTCGAATAAAACTAATGTTAGTATAATGTAAAACCATAGCGATAAAGGAACGTTGCATTATTTCTAAGGTTTGACGTATCTCGGAATATTTCTGTTTGGCACGTAGTGAGGTTTTCCTATTAGCAGAACTTTTCTGTTTCATGACACGGTATTCAAGTAGAACTTTTTGCTGGGATAGATGGTCCATTGTGACGTAAGTTCGGCAGCGCGAATGAAGGTGCCCGAAGGCGTCCCTTCTTCGTTTCTACTTCGGGCTTCTTCATTCGCCCTGCTTTACTTATCCCTTAGAGATTGTGATTGTCATAGAGCGCATGTACAGTCCCGAATTGTCACGAGAAAACTCTAAATGTCACCCATCCGCCGTGATCAATTATGGCACCCTTCACGGTAGGCTGTTTAATCTTGGAGTCGATGCTGTCCGTTTCAAGGGGAATTTTTATGTAGCACGTATTAATGGTGCTCTGTTGTATTTCGTGTCGCTTTGTAGCCCCAGGCTGCAACGTCTTATTAACTGCGTGGTTAAACGTTTCAAAGTTTAAATGTTTACTGAAGGTCAGGAAAAGTTATTCCAGCGTTTATTTCCAACGTTTATAAAACAACAACAAACGAACATATAGAACAACACACTGACAAAAAAAAGGAACGTGGTAGTTAATCTTTGGTTACACTCTTCCCCTGTATTAATAAATAAAATAGATGAACCAGGAGGTCTCTGTAACAACCAGAAACAATAGACCACGTTTTTTTGCACTGTTGGGAGGGGGTATACTTTTGGGACATTTTGCAACGGACTTTAAAAAAGGAATTTCCGCTCGACGCTCATGGTATTCGGTACTTGCCTGTAGAGAGTGAGGATGGGACACCATTCGACCTCATTATGCTAATGGGCCTCCATTGTATTTGGCGCTCCAGAATGGCAGGATATCATTGCGATCCTGATGCACGGCCAGCACGGATCTATTTTCGGGAGTGCATGCATAGGTATATTGAAGTTCAGAAACTTGCTCCTGAAGCTCCCGAGTGGCTCGAAAGAGTCGAGCCTTTGGTGACGCTTAAGGAGTTTTAATATGACGAAGCCACGCACCCCCGGGCGGATAGTGTTGTTAAGTATTGCTCATTGCGCTCTATAAGTGTATTTGTGTACTGTGGTTCTTGCCGAAGTCAGGCAATAAATAAAAAAAAAGGGCCTGTGGCGCAACGGATAACGCGTCTGACTTCGGATCAAAAGATTCCAGGTTCGAGTCCTGGCAGGCTCTTTTTTAATTTTTCCCTTCTTGGCCACCATATTGCGAACGGTTTAACATACAAGATATATCGTTCCTGCGACAACCAAAATGTAACCTAGATGGCCAGGTGGTCGAAGTTATTCCGGAACCCTCCACAACGGCACCTCTTTTTTCCCTTACGGCGTGGTTGGGGTGTCCAACGAGAAGTGAGACAATTCCTGCGCCATTTCCTTTCCTCAAAAACCAATCTTTCCACTGTGTGCAACGCGACAGCGGCCAACATACCATCTTATTTGTGTGGGCACGTGAACCATCATTGCTGCTTTGGAAGTATTGCTGTCTTAGAGTATTTCTGTCGGACACGAACCCTTGACAGTGAATACCCGGCCTTCGCCGTGGCTATACCATACTGCAGACTCATCCTGGAGAGAGAGAGAGAGATGACTTTTATTTTTCAGCTCAAGTCCGAGCCTTCCTCATCCTGGAATCCAAGCAGGATTGGGAAAGGAAACACAAACCAAAACAGAAACAAATGGCAAATAATGAAATTTATGCAGTCACACTTTTCAAAGAGGCAATAAAATACGCTGCATCTTTACAGACAACGACACTCTGTGGCGTTCAAAACGCTACGGCTTCCAGTTACTTTTCGGCCACGCGGTAGCCACTGTTGCATTGCAGGTCACACTGGACGCGACTGTGTTGCGCATCAAAGCGGCACGCGCGAGCAGGCAACGCGTCAGAACACTAAAGAGCATAGAGGTACTTGACGTACTTGAGTGACGTACTTGAGTGTAAACATTCACGCTTTTAAACCCAAAAACCCTACTGAGGGGCATGATGTGGGCAGCCTTCGTGGAGAATGCAGCAGCACTGAGAACGCCCGGGGCACCGTCAGAAATCGTCGGCTGAGCGTGCCTCCACACACACACACACACACACACACACGCACACGCACACGCACACACACACACACACACACACACACACACAGTTACTAGAACCAACTCAGTTTCACAGCTCCCCATACCGCCCAGCGGAGGAGAGTGTCCCAAGCGCCGGTCACGAGAACTAACGGCAGTGTAGTCCAGTCTTGCTCCCTGCCGGGCGCGTCGTCTTCTACAGGCAGCGCAGAAGCGAGGAGCGGCCGGCACATATGAGGTTTTGGCGAGCTGCGTTTGCGCTCTACATGGCTGCAGTAAAATATTACTTCAATTGCGGCAGCTTTTCCTTCGAAGCTGTGTATTATCTTGGAGAACACGTTTGTGTGATGCGAAATTAGGCTTTTAATATCGTGAAAAAAGTCCAAAAATGCTGGCAACACGCTCTCCAGCATTGTTTCTTGCTTTGCTCAATGGCTTGTGTTTTCTAGCGCGTACCCCAGTGCATAGTTCCTATAATGTAAAGAGGTCAGACAAAGTTTCAGTGCGTGGGTGCACTCTACTTTAGGAGGGAACGTAGTGAATATTCGAATATCCACTGCGTTGTCGGTAATGCTGCGGACTCCAGACTGTCACTTTGTGCAGCGCAGCTGGCCATTTCGGAATGCACTTTTGCGATCTCGGAATCTTCTAAGTTACCTCGTGGCACTGCTGTCGCGACACACTGGGCACCGCGACCCATTGGAGGTCTTCTCTTCGGCGTAGTGCATTTTGGCTTTGAAATATGCGCCTGGAATAAAGGAAACAGCTTCGGAAGAGAGCCTGGTGCCAGCATCCATTTCCCTGTCTCCAAAAGCACTTCCGTACCTTGCACTACATGGGGATAGTGCTTTAGAAGGTCTTCTTCTTCGAAATGGAGATCACAAACTTTGCATTTCGAGGTCTGTTTGCGATCCTTTCTGTGAAGTGCACGCTCCCATCTTTTAAACTCGATGTGGTCTTTTGGCGGCCCGAAGCAATGACGGTCCGTTGAGTCATCGTTGCAATACCCGCTATTGCACCCCGGTGAAAAGCAGGTCGGCATGAACAGGTCCGATGTCACAAAATACAAACAAAAATTAAGTAAGAAGCAGACGACACAAAGCGGCTGTCGCTAGCGCGCTTTACAAAGGGCGCAGCAGGCCAGCAACCAACGTCTCCGCTTCGGCGGACGCGGTTACTGCGACGCGCGTCTTTTCTAGGGCGCAGCAGGTCCAGGAACCAGCGTCTCCGCTTCGGCCAACGTTTCTAGATAAAGACAGTTGGAAAACATGCTCCGGGTATGCGGCCCCTTTCTGTCGCCGATTTCATCTCAAAGAGATACGATCGCCATCTTTCGGCTGGTAGGAGTACCACGTTTGTTCTTCCATGGCCTCCGTGCCTCCGTAACCAGCTCAAGCATCGGTACATTAACACTGCGCTTGATCTCAGAGGCCACGATTTCTCTTCACCGCCGCGGCGCCCATTGGCTCCGCTTGGTCACAGTTTGCTGCGCGAATGATTAGTGTTAGCTCGCGCCTCGCATCGTCTGCGCAGGGGGCGGCTGCTTCTAGCCGCGCTCATCTACGAATTGGGAAGTCCGCGTGCGCTCTACGTCTGGGGTACGTCAGGGCAGGATGCTCGAGGTTGAGCTTCTGGCTGTAAATATCGGAAAAAACTGGAAGCCCTTCTTTCCGCGGTTTAGAGAAACATGACGTACCGCTTGCCTCCTCGTAGTTTATGTTGATAATATTATATAAAAACGTTGGGCTGGGAGTAGCAGACGACGCGCTCATCCTAAAGCGACCGCAGCGCCACCGCCTAGACGGTGATCGCGTGGGGCCGCTCTGCTCCCTGGCTCGCCGGCGCAGTTTGCCAACTGTCTTCACTAGAAACGTTGGCTTCGGCGGACGCGGTTACTGCGACGCGCGTCCTTTCAAGGGCGTAGCAGGGCCAGCAACCAGCGTCTCCGCTTCGGCGGACGCTGTTACTGCGACGCGCGTCTTTTCTATCTCTGTTGCTGTTACGTTAATATGTAAATAGTTTTATTACCATTGTACCTCATCCCCTGTCCTTTCTACAATCCTCTCACCTCTTTAATTTCTCTCCTACACACTGCCTGCTATCCTTTATTTCTGCTGAACCAGCTGAGGTGCTTTCAGCAGCGATGGCAGATGCCGGAGCTAGCAACAATCTTTTTCCTTTCATTTACCATGTATTGCTTTCAACTCTCTTCTGTCTGCACGTGGCAGCGGTGGTGGCTCAGCTGTATATCGGTGGCCCGAAGAAATGACTATCCGTCGTGTCATCGTTGCGATACCCGCTATTGCACCCCGGTGCAAAACAGGTCAGCATGAAGAGGCCCGATGTTACAACATACAAACAAAAAATTCAGGCGCCGCTTTGAGGATCTAAAGTGCGCGAGACGAAAGCCTTTCCACGCAACTTTGGCCGCACGGCTGTTGGCACACACGAGGCGGCAGAACCAACGTTATTTTGCGAGGAGGCTATGGGGTGACTTGGTTTGGCTAGCCATGACTAATTGGGTCATGACCCATGCCTTACTAGTCATGATTGGTTACTAACTAGTCATGATTGGTTAATGACTAACTAGCCATGACTAGTTAATTGATGACTGGTCAATGACTAGCTAGTCATGACTAATTAGTTGATGACTAACTAGTCATGATTGGTTAATGACTAATAGGTCAGGACTATTTAGGTCATGACTAATTAGTTGATGACTAACTAGTCATGATTGGTTAATGACTAACTAGTCATGACTAGTTAATTGATGACTGGTTAATGACTAGCTAATTTGACTTATTAGTTGATGACTAACTAGTCATCATTGGTTAATGATGAACTAGACATGTCTGGTTAATGACTAGCTAGTCACGACTAACCAATCATGACTAACTACTGATGAGTGATTAATGACTAACGAATGACTAACCAGTAATGACTGGTTAATCATCACTAGTTAGTCATTAAACAATCATGACTAACTAGTCATGAGTTAATGACTGGTTCAAATGCCAAATGAGTAGTTAATGACTTCAAATGCCAAAGGCCCTGGTTCGATGCTCAGCCTCGACACAGCTTTTTAAGTAGTGACGCCGAAACACGGACACATCTGCCGACACGGCTGCAAACGACAGTATGAGGCATTAAAGGCTTTCGCCTTAAAATTAACTGAGAAGCGGACAACACAAAGCGGCTGTCGCGAGTGCACCTTAAAAAGGGCGCAGCAGGGCAGCGAGCCGCACAGAGCGGCGACGAGGGTACGAGGGAGCAAGACTAAAGCCCCTCGATAATTTGAAAGTAGCGTCTTTCTGTGAACTATGCCGCCGCGCCGCGCTCCCTCGCCGATCCTCCTCTCTCACCTCTCCCATCGGCGCTTTTCTCAACGGTGATTGGCTCGGCGGGCGGTCTCCGGGAAAAGCGCGCGGAAAGCTCGCTCTTTTTGTGTTTTCATTTTCGTCGGCGCCATTTTTTGGCCAGCCGCCGCTGCTACGACCGAGCTCCCTGGCACTGCGCGCTTGCACTTCGCGTTATTCGAGCTCTTTTAGTGCAGCGCTATGCCGAGTTGCTGTGCATTTCAGTGCACAAGCCGGCGTGAAAAAGCCTTTGTTCTTTCCGCGATTCCGAGCGGCAAGAAAGACAGCATTAGAAGAAAAAAGCGGCTGCACAACATCGGCCGCAAGAACTTTACCCCGACGAAGACTGCCCACCTCTGCGAGCAACTGTGCATTTCTTCCAAGCGACTGCGTATACTGAAACTGCATGCATGCGCATCACAAAGCCAACAACCTCACTTAATTCACTGATCATTTTGCGTCGTTATGCGTGTTATTGTTGTCGCTTCATGGTTCCGCTCAACGTGTTATTATAAGCAAAAGCGTTGGTATGCATGCAGTGGTATCCGCAGTGCGGTAAATTTTTCGCACCTCTGGTAATGGTGCACATCGCAGTAATGCGGCGCATGTCCCGAGCGAGATTTAACCTAGATTTTTTTTTATGAATGCAACTTGTCTTACGATCTACGCTTATTTGTTGTTTTGCTGAACCGTTACGCTTCTACCAGGTGAGATTATTAATGCCACATTCTCGGAAAAGACCTCATATTGCATTCACATAAATAATTCATTTTTTAATAACTTCAGTGCTTTCCATTGTTGCCTGAATGTACTCAAGTATTGTAAATATCCAATGCATGCCATTTTTGTATTTTCATTGCTACAGTTTGTGATCATTTGCTTTAGTTGAGCATGGTCGCGTAGCCTTTTGTTGAATACATCATCCGCTCAAAAAACTATAGGCCTACATTTGAGCTGTTTCATTTCCCTAAGTATGTTTTTGTTTTCTGTGTTTTGTTTTGAGGACTGCACCCAACGGGTGACAGATGTCCACAGCTGGCTTATTCGTGGTTTTAAGGTATATTTTGGCGTAAATCAACACGACTCATCTGTAATAAACATTGCATCTGAAAAACTGTGTGTCATATTGTGACTGTATTTATACTCACGACTTATATTAGTCAGGCACGACCCTATAAATTTCTCTTGGGTTTTGTCACGGTCGTTGCTATCAGTTTTTTTCTTTCCTAACGTAACATCTCTTTAAGCGGATTTAAAAAGGAATAGAATGTGGGCGGAAAATGCCCAAGTGTGCCAAACTTTGGAGGTGGTCTACCTAAATTTGGAAGCCAACATTTCCCATAGTCAAATTAGGTTGGACCCCAATGTTGGTCAAATATGGACGACGTCAAATTTATGGGTTCCGGAGAGACAAATTTTGGGGATAGCCCACCTAATTTTGGAGCTCACCATTGAATTGGTCATATTAAAATTAGGCTTGACACCAATTTTGATGAAATTCGGACAAGGTCAAATTTCAGTGGTTGAGAGGGCCAAATTTTGGGGTGCGGACACTTTCCTTGGATGATGGAAAATCGGTGCGCGGATCTTTGGCTCTCGGCTTCGGCTCGACATCACCTCAAGGTCGCCGACAGCGGGAGCTGAAGTCGTTTCATGCTTAGTAGAAAAAAGTTCATATTCTTGTTAAGCCACCGCGAAAATTCTACTACCAAAACGATGAAGCCGTTGCATGTGCGCTGCGCGGTGCCAAACTCAGACTGAACCTTAATGAAAAATTTTAGGACGGCCATCGAAGCAAATGCCCCAGCCTGCTCCCAGCAACCATCCCACTTCTGAAACTCCACTCGTGAACAACTTCATAAACTGTACTTCCGCGATAATTAGTTCGAAGTGAATCTACATTTAACTAAACATTGGTATGCTGAAAATATTCAGGAATGTTCAAATATATTGTAAATATTATGCTTCATATACTATGCCGTGTTGAGACAGACGGTATTGAAAAGTAAAAAAAAAGGATGTGAGATGTATGCAGCAAGTGGTTTTGTTTGTGCCGCAAGCGCTCGTATTGGCACTTGCATTGCGCGTACAAGACGCTAATTTATGTGGCTCGTGGTAGACACGCGTGTCGCATGTCTTTCTCGTGTTTTTATTCAATAACAGAGCGTGGAAAAAGCGCGAACTTAAGAGCGCGCGCATGTGCCAGCCAACTGCCCGGACGGCGAGCGAGCGATGGCCAAAAAAGCGTGCCGTGTGCAGCGCGCGCAGCCGGCGGGCGAGGATATTCGAGGAGGAAAACGCCGGAGTGGAGGAGAGTGTCGCTACTTTCAAATTATCGAGGAGCTTTAAGCAAGACTAGGGTGCCTCGATGTCAGCGCCGCCGTTCAGGGTGGTGCCATCCTTTGACCGCTCCAACGCCGCCTCTCTCCCCCTGCGGCGCCATTTTGAATCACAGCGGCCGGTCGGGCTGGTCTCAGTTGCTTATTGCAAGCAGCTGAGCTTCCGTTTTTCGAGGCCCAGTGGCTGCGGACGATCGCTGGTGGCTTTATTTGTTTGACAGTGCTCTACCGCATGACTGAAGAGCTTGTCAAGTCCAACGAGGCAGCATGACGGGTTGTTGTGTGCCAATGTGCGCCGGGTCAACGCGTAGAGGCCTACGCTGTTTTCGGTTCCCCCGAGACTCCGAGCGAAAGAAAAAATGGGAAGCTCAAGTAAAGCGGGTTCAGCTCTAGAGTACATTGCTTTAAATGTTACACCTCACTGTGCTTTTTTACCACTCTGTCTCGTTCTGCTATTTCGTGGTTTGCACCTTTTTTTTCATACTTTGTTTTGATGTTTGCGGCGAAGGTCACCACACTGCGCACAACATTTTTCCCCTAAATCATGTTGACTTATTTCGTGGTTTGAACCTTTTTCATGCTTTGCTTTTATGTTTTCCTTTAAGGTTACACCCCACGGTACATGACTCACTTTTCTGTCCCAATGTCTAGCTTGCTTATATTGTAGTTCGTGTTTTTTTCATGACCTGCAATTACAGTTGGCATTAAATGATTAATTTGCATTATCTTTTGTTTTGTTCTCTGTACACTCTGTAAGAGGGTAGGCTGAAAGGCTATGTTACATATTTGTCATCCTCAGTAATAAAGATCAACTTTTAGGTAGGAGTTATTTTTCGAACAGCCTAACCCATCAGTACACAATTTTGTAGACAGAATAGGAAATACACGGATAGCCAACGTTAAAAACCGCGTTGTTTTTTTTTTAACAAAACCCTCTGCGGTCGATTTTTTTCGAAAAGCGTGACTTTTCAATGTCGATTAATTCGATTTCGAATTTAAAATTTTCAGAATTCCTGCAGTTTTTTTAATGACTAAAATCCAATCTTTTTTGAGCAGGTTTACATGCATGGTTTATTAATGAATATCGTTTGGCTTGAATAAAATAAATATAAAAATATATGTAGAATTGTGTTTCACAAACTGAGGAATCGCAGGAGAGCAACCGGTGCGTATGTCCAGGGCGCAAGCGAAGTGTGCATGCGTGCGCACGCAAGAACATTCGGTGGTTGTGCGCTCCTCATAAAAATGAAACGAGAGAAACTTCTAGTGACCCTTTATGCTAACGCCAACGAGGGGCGATTCGTTTTCTTTGGCCTCGAGAAAGAAAACGCAGGAGCAGTGGCAACGTCGGTGTACGGCGGCATCATTTGTATATACCAGCGCCCGCCCCATAAGCAGATGTAATTGCGCCCTTGTGAGCAATAAACGGCGAGCAACTCGCAGTTACCCTTTGAAAGATTAGAAAGCAAACTGACACCAGTTTTTTGCGAGCAGAAGAAGCGGAAACACCCCGCACGACGATAGCGAAACCACCCGCAGCGCTCGAGCGGCTGACGACACGCGGGCGTTAACAGAACGTGGGAATTAAAATCCAAAATATCGTGAAAAAAAAGAGGCAGCAATTTCTTCTATCCGCATGGAGCAGCAGCACCTGCCCGGCAACAGATCTTTAAAATATTAGCGCGTTTTTCAAACCAACAGACGGAACAGTAAATGTTCAACCTCGACCACCTGGGGCTGTAAAATTAAGTCATGCAATTACGTCTTCGACCCCCGCATGTTAAAATGGCTATTATGAGTGAAAAGATACGCAGTGCGATGTTGATGAGAAAGACAGTTCCAGTCAAAAGCACTCTCACGCCCGCCGAAAGTAAGAGTGGCGCCGTTACACACGCTAGCGCAGCTGATCCCGTGTGATTCAATATGGCGGCGCCCGCGATGTTGTCTCCACCCTGTACGGCGGCGCTGGCATCGAGGCACCCTAAGCAAGACTCGATCGCAGAGCCACTAGTTCGCGCGACCGCCACTTGGGACAGCTCTCTGGGCACCGCTGTGAAACTGACTTGGTTCTAGTAACGTTGCACACACACACATACGCCGCCGCGGTGGCTCAGTGGTTATGGTGCTCGGCTGCTGCCCCGAAAGACGCGGGTTCGATCCCGGCCGCGGCAGTTGAATTTCTTTGGAGGAGAAAATCTAGATGCCCGTGCGCTGAGCGATATCATTGCACGTTAAAGAACCACAGGTGGTCGAAATTTCCGGAGCCCTTCACTACGGCGTCCCTCATAGCCTGAGTTGCTTAGGGACGGTAAACACACACACACGAGCGCACACACGATCACGCGCACACACACACGCAGGTGGAACCAATGGTTAAAACAACCTGGTTTTGCTGCTGCTGGCCGAGGGACCAGTTGCGATAGCCGCCATAGAAGGAGGAGTCACAGTAGCGACGCAGAGCGTAAGTAATACCCCTGTCAAGCGGGCAAGTTAAGTGCACTTACGGAAAGTGTACTTTGCTGTACGTACACTTTGCCGCATCTAAACGACGCAAGTGGAGTGTCACTCGCGGAAAGTGCGCTCCGCCAGGAGTGCGTTCACGGACCATACTTTGCTGGCCGAGTGCGTAGCCTAGACGCCAGCGGTTCCAATGGTAGAAAATTTATAATGCATAAAAAGTACTTACAACTTTATTTTACGTGTTATAAACTGTTTTCAGAAAAAAGTTCGTTGGTTATAGCTGCAACCGAAGCAACAAAACAAGTAAACGTGATCAGATGCAACATCGCTGCCCGCCGCCATCTTGTTTGTTGTCGAAATTCTGGATAGCCTTGGCTGGTCTTGGCTTTTCTGCTATTTAAATTTTTTTTTCATCGTTAAAAACTGTTGAGCCTCGCTTTATTTGCACTATCACGTTAAGCAATCAAATATTATTAGTCCTTTTTCCTTTCCATCGGCCTGTTCAGAAATTCCGCTCATTTTCTGTAGCAATTATTTTTTTACTATGAGTGCACTTTGCTTTCCCGTTTAGCACCGCGTAGCCCAAAGTGTCACTCGGGATGCCAAAGCGCACTCCCCGTAAGTGCACTTAACTTGCCCGCTTGACAGGGGTATAGAGAGAAATAGGTAGAAATTAATTTAATAAAAATAAACACGTCTTTCCATGAGGGCATAAATATTTAGTTTCTATTTTCACTTCAGACGAGCACATTCCAGTGTGCCAGTAAGAGTCAAATCCCCAGCAGCTTGAAAGTGAAGTATTTCCTGGTAATATGGGAATATCACCATCAAATATTTCTGAACACAAGCTTCTGGTCATGAAATAAAAGCTGACAAAGTGAACATTTTGCTTTGTTAGTGTTTCGCAGAAGAGCCGCCGTCCTATGCAGCTGCACGGAGCTGTTTTTTAATATCAGTCTAACAATAGGTTTCAACTTCATCTACACGCACTCGGCGAAACCACACTGTATTGAGAAAAATGCCTCTTTCCCCTCTTTCATTGAGAGCACGGTGTTAAGTGCTATTGTCCCAGCAAAAGTGACAGTCACTGAGACAAACCAGCGCTAAACAGCTCTGCACCCGGGTTGTCGATGAGCGCATTTTCGAATCCATGCATACTGCTTCCAACTAAAAACAGCTCCGAATGCGCATCATGCGTTGAATATACTTCATAAATTTTACAAAAAAAATTATTGTGGCAAAAGAAGCAATATTACGTTTATTTGAAAAATAGCATATTGTTGCCAGACTCTCGTGAAAAACACTGTGGCCAGATTTCGAAAGTAAATTAGTAATTTATTTCAAAACAATATTCTTTAAGAACCAAATATTACTTCACGGCAATAAAAATGATGACTTAAAATTGGCAACGCGTACGTTATAATTTTGAGTTTATGCAACACGCACATTGTGTCTAGATTTTCGAGCTTTAAAAGTGCATAGTGGCCAGACTTCTATGCTAAATGACTTTTTTTTAACACCTTTAAGGAGTCCATTATTACTTAACGTCATTTAAAATGATGACGCAAATTTGGCGACGCGTAGATTATGATTCTATATGTGTGTGTGTGTGTGTGAGGCCCATTGTGTGCAGATTTTCGAAGTTAGAAGAGTGGTGGCCAGAGTTATATGCTGACAAAGAAAAACAACTTTTTCCTTGACTTAAAACCCCTTGTGGCGGAGGAGGTTGCAATAGCGATCGCTTACGGATTGGTATAAATTCAGAGCTATCAGAGAAGAACATGAGCATAGTGACATAACCTGTATCTAGAACTGGACGGCAACGCTGCTTGAGCATGTAGAAAGGGCAACTGAGGAGGTTCAGGTAGATGACTCCCAAGATAGAATGGACAGCAGGCTCTTCAGCATGTACAAAAGGAAGGAACAGCTAAATAACCAGCTGAAGCGCCAAAGGTGGAACAGAAACCTAAGGAGGGAAATAGCTAGACACAATGTAGAATTAGAAAGGTATGCTCGACAGTTGGAATCTCAGAGATGAGATAATAGATGCGAGGAAATGGAGAAAAGCATGGGAAAATCTAGTACATGGCAGTTGCTCAAATTTCTTATAGACCCAAATAAATCTAAGACGGCTATGAGAACTGAGCAAATAAAAGCTAGGAATAAGTTTAATGGCACAGATGAGCAACTTATTGACACGCTCAAGTCACTGTATATTGCTCCCCATGGGGCCGCTAAATATGACGACTATAAGGGACAACCCAATGAGGAGTTGGATGCCCCCATATTAAGAGCCGAGGTCAGAATGGAACTGCTGAAGCTAAAACGAAGGTCAGCCCCGGGGCTCGACAGAGTAGAAAACAGAATGTTGAGAAATCTGGATGAAGAATCGATAAATAGCCTCACTAGGTATCTCAACCAAGTGTGGAAAGCAGGCGCTGTCCCCGAGGAGTGGAAGAAGGCCAAGATCACGCTTATACACAAGCAGGGCAAACCTCCGAGCTTCGAGAACCTCAGGCCGATCTCACTAACATCATGTGTAGGGAAACTGCTTGAGAAGGTCATCCTGACCAGACTGACCAAATACATGGAGGATAACGGCCTCTGGCCAGATGAAATGGTCGGATTTAGGCCTGGGCTCACCACCCAAGATACAATGCTAAGACTCTATGGAGATATAGTAGATCAGCTGGACCTCGGCAACCTGAAGGCGATCTTAGGTATAGATCTTAAGAAAGCCTTTGACAATGTCAGCCATGACGCCATCCTTGATGGGCTAAATGAGATAGCTGTAGGAAAAAACACCTATAACTACATCCGATCGTTCCTAAGGGACAGGACTGCTATCATTACCTTTCAGGGCATCACATCCGATGAGTTCCCCATGGGATGCAGAGGAACCCCACAAGGGGCTGTCCTCTCCCCATTTCTCTTAATCTGGTAATGAGGGCCCTTCCCCGCAAGCTTAGAGAGATAGAAGGCTTAAACATCAGCCTCTACGCAGATGATGTAAATGTCTGGCTAAACAAAGGAGGCGAATCAGAAATGAAAGAAAAGCTACAGAAGGCAGCGGATATCATTAACGAGCATGCGAAATGCGTGGGTCTCAGCTGCTCTCCGCAAAAGTCTGAGCTATTTGTAGCAAAGAGCAAGCGCAGTCAAAGGATACCGGCAATCGAGGTTACACTTGAAAATAGAACGATACCAATTGTCGAGGAAATAAGAATTCTAGGCATGTATATTAACAGAAAAGGGAAAAACAAAAGTACGCTAGACAAGCTCAAAGCGCAAGCTGAACTTGTCGTCAGAGCCTTCAGAAAGGTATCTAGAAGGGGGGAAGGACTCTCAGAGTCCAGCAAACTAAGACTCACGCAGGCCTTCATCGTTAGCAGGATATGCTACGCAACCCCATTCCTGAAAATAAACAAAACCGAAGAAAAGGCATTAGACACAATCATCAGAAAATGTGTCAAACGAGCGCTAGGGCTGCCCATTTCCACGTCCAATGATATACTGGAGAAAATGGGCCTGCATAACAATTGGAGAGAACTGACTGAAGCGGTTAGAACATCGCAAATCGAAAGGCTAACATCCACACCCGCAGGAAGGAAATACCTACAGCTAGCGAAATGGACAACCGTAGATAGCACAGTGAACACCAGAACAGATCTGGGAAGAGAAATAAGAGAGCATCTTATTATCGCTCCCATACCTAGAAACATGCATCCCATCCACGACAAAGGCAGAAGGAAAAGCAGGGTCGCACAGCTGACTGCTAAGCTAGGCAAGATGCCACAGGGAACCGTGGCCTACACTGATGCCGCGGTAGGCACGCTAGGAGACACCGTCTCCGTAGCCGTCGGGGACTCAGGCAGAACGTTACGCGTTGTAAGACACCTTGACTTAAAACCCCTTGTGGCGGAGGAGGTTGCAATAGCGATCGCTCTAACTCAGCCAGGTACCAAATACGTAGTAAGCGACTGCAAAGCCGCAATTAGAAATTACAGCAAGGGACGCATCCACGAAATGGCGGCTAAATATCTAAAAGACTTTATCCCAGCCCACAATATTCTAATTATCTGGACCCCAGCCCACTCGGGTCTGGTTGGAAACGAGGCCGCCCACAGGCTCGCCCGCTCCTCTTTACCTCGGGGAGCCGTGGACACCTCATACGAATTCAGCACTAAAGAGGAAACCAATACCTTTAATAGCATCACAGACATTCAGAAAAAGAACAAAAGGATCTATCCTCCTCCGGATAGATCGCTTAGCTCGGCTGAGGCCTATGACTGGAGAAGACTCCAAGCTAGAAACTTCGCATCCCCGCTCTGGAGGAGCTGGACAGGAGGTGACACGAGGGAGGATGCGGAGGTGTGCGAGTTCTGCGGGCATACCGCTACACTCGAACACATACTATGGAGATGCCCCAGTGCCCCAGGATATGGCAGAATCAATAATGCAGAGGAATGGGAGACCATACTCAGAAGTGCCGACCTTAGCATACAACGATACGCTACCCGCCTGGCAGCAGAAGCTGCGCGACTATACCGTTGCTAGTCTTCCAGCTGCGACGCTGCCCCTCCCCGGACGCCTGCGTGCGGACCCGGAGGGGCACGGGTCTTCTTCTGGCGGAAATAAAGTTTCTTCACTCACTCACGGTATAGTATACGACGTGTTTTTATATGTGTGGTAAAAAGTTATGATTTCCTTGAAAGGTTCAATTTGCTTTACAGTCTCCAAAATCGACTGCAGTCGACATCGATGGCTGGGCAGGTAAAGCTTCGAATAAAACTAATGTTAGTACAATGTAAAACCATAGCGATAAAGGAACGTTGCATTATTTCTAAGGTTTGACGTATCTCGGAATATTTCTGTTTGGCACGTAGTGAGGTTTTCCTATTAGCAGAACTTTTCAGTTTCATGAGACGGTATTCAAGTAGAACTTTTTGCTGGGATAGATGGTCCATTCTGACGTAAGTTCGGCAGCGCGAATGAAGGTGCCGGAAGGCGTCCCTTCTTCGTTTCTACTTCGAGCTTCTTCATTCGCCCTGCTTTACTTATGCCTTAGAGATTGTGATTGCCATAGAGCGCATGTACAGTCCCGAATTGTCACGAGAAAACTCTAAATGTCACCCATCCGCCGTGATCAATTATGGCACCCTTCACGGTAGGCTGTTTAATCTTGGAGTCGATGCTGTCCGTTTCAAGGGGAATTTTTATGTAGCACGTATTAATTGTGCTCTGTTGTATTTCGTGTCGCTTTGTAGCCCCAGGCTGCAACGTCTTATTAACTGCGTGGTTAAACGTTTCAAAGTTTAAATTTTTACTGAAGGTCAGGAAAAGTTATTCCAGCGTTTATTTCCAACGTTTATAAAACAACAACAAACGAACATATAGAACAACACACTGACAAAAAAAAGGAACGTGGTAGTTAATCTTTGGTTACACTCTTCCCCTGTATTAATAAATAAAATAGATGAACCCGGAGGTCTCTGTGGGCCTGTGGCGCAACGGATAACGCGTCTGACTTCGGATCTGAAGATTCCAGGTTCGAGTCCTGGCAGGCTCTTTTTTAATTTTCCCCTTCTTGGCCACCATATTGCGAACGGTTTAACATACAAGATATATCGTTCCTGCGACAACCAAAATGTAACCTAGATGGCCAGGTGGCCGAAGTTATTCCGGAACCCTCCACAACGGCACCTCTTTTTTCCCTTACGGCGTGGTTGGGGTGTCCAACGAGAAGTGAGACAATTCCTGCGCCATTTCCTTTCCTCAAAAACCAATCCCTGCGCCATTTCCTTTCCTCAAAAACCAATCTTTCCACTGTGTGCAACGCGACAGCGGCCAACATACCATCTTATTTGTGTGGGCGCGTGAACCATCATTGCTGCTTTGGAAGTATTGCTGTCTTAGAGTATTTCTGTCGGACACGAACCCTTGACAGTGAATACCCGGCCTTCGCCGTGGCTATACCATACTGCAGACTCATCCTGGAGAGAGAGAGAGAGATGACTTTTATTTTTCAGCTCAAGTCCGAGCCTTCCTCATCCTGGAATCCAAGCAGGATTGGGAAAGGAAACACAAACCAAAACAGAAACAAAAGGCAAATAATGAAATTTATGCAGTCACACTTTTCAAAGAGGCAATAAAATACGCTGCATCTTTACAGACAACGACACTCTGTGGCGTTCAAAACGCTACGGCTTCCAGTTACTTTTCGGCCACGCGGTAGCCACTGTTGCATTGCAGGTCACACTGGACGCGACTGTGTTGCGCATCAAAGCGGCACGCGCGAGCAGGCAACGCGTCAGAACACTGAAGAGCCTAGAGGTACTTGACGTGCTTGAGTGACGTACTTGAGTGTAAACATTCACGCTTTTAAACCCAAAAACCCTACTGAGGGGCATGATGTGGGCAGCCTTCGTGGAGAATGCAGCAGCACTGAGAACGCCCGGGCACCGTCAGAAATCGTCGGCTGAGCGTGCCTCCACACACACACACACACACACACACACACACACACACACACACACACGCGCGCGCGCGCGCACGCACGCACGCACACGCACACGCACACGCACACAGTTACTAGAACCAACTCAGTTTCACAGCTCCCCATACCGCCCAGCGGAGGAGAGTGTCCCAAGCGGCGGTCACGAGAACTAACGGCGGTGTAGTCGAGTCTTGCTCCCTGCCGGGCGCGTCGTCTGCTACAGGCAGCGCAGAAGCGAGGAGCGGCCGGCACATATGAGGTTTTGGCGAGCTGCGTTTGCGCTCTACATGGCTGCAGTAAAATAATACTTCAATTGCGGCAGCTTTTCCTTCGAAGCTGCGTATTATCTTGGAGAACACGTTTGTGTGATGCGAAATTAGGCTTTTAATATCGTGAAAAAAGTCCAAAAATGCTGGCAACACGCTCTCCAGCATTGTTTCTTGCTTTGCTTAATGGCTTGTGTTTTCTAGCGCGTACCCCAGTGCATAGTTCCCATAATGTAAAGAGGTCAGACAAAGTTTCAGTGCGTGGGTGCACTCTACTTTAGGAGGGAACGTAGTGAATATTCGAATATCCACTGCGTTGTCGGTAATGCTGCGGACTCCAGACTATCACTTTGTGCAGCGCAGCTGGACATTTCGGAATGCACTTTTGCGATCTCGGAATCTTCTAAGTTACCTCGTGGCACTGCTGTCGCGACACACTGGGCACCGCGACCCATTGGAGGCCTTCTCTTCGGCGTAGTGCATTTTGGCTTTGAAATATGCGCCTGGAATAAAGGAAACAGCTTCGGAAGATAGCCTGGTGCCAGCATCCATTTCCCTGTCTCCAAAAGCACTTCCGTACCTTGCACTACATGGGGATAGTGCTTTAGAAGGTCTTCTTCTTCGAAATGGAGATCACAAACTTTGCATTTCGAGGTCTGTTTGCGATCCTTTCTCTGAAGTGCACGCTCCCATCTTTTAAACTCGATGTGGTCTTTTGGCGGCCCGAAGCAATGACGGTCCGTTGAGTCATCGTTGCGATACCCGCTATTGCACCCCGGTGAAAAGCAGGTCGGCATGAACAGGTCCGATGTCACAAAATACAAACAAAAATTAAGTAAGAAGCAGACGACACAAAGCGGCTGTCGCAAGCGCGCTTTACAAAGGGCGCAGCAGGGCCAGCAACCAACGTCTCCGCTTCGGCGGACGCGGTTACTGCGACGCGCGTCTTTTCAAGGGCGCAGCAGGTCCAGGAACCAGCGTCTCCGCTTCGGCCAACGTTTCTAGATAAAGACAGTTGGAAAACATGCTCCGGGTATGCGGCCCCTTTCTGTCGCCGATTTCATCTCAAAGAGATACGATCGCCATCTTTCGGCTGGTAGGAGTACCGCGTTTGTTCTTCCATGGCCTCCGTGCCTCCGTAACCAGCTCAAGCATCGGTACATTAACACTGCGCTTGATCTCAGAGGCCACGATTTCTCTTCACCGCCGCGGCGCCCATTGGCTCCGCTTGGTCACATTTTGCTGCGCGAATGATTAGTGTTAGCTCGCGCCTCGCATCGTCTGCGCAGGGGGCGGCTGCTTCTAGCCGCGCTCATCTACGAATTGGAAGTCCGCGTGCGCTCTACGTCTGGGGTACGTCAGGGCAGGATGCTCGAGGTTGAGCTTCTGGCTGTAAATATCGGAAAAAAACTGGAAGCCCTTCTTTCCGCGGTTTAGAGAAACATGACGTACCGCTTGCCTCCTCGTAGTTTATGTTGATAATATTATATAAAAACGTTGGGCTGGGAGTAGCAGACTAACACTTCTTCTTGGGCGAGTTGGTGCATACTTGAATTGAAGAAAATAGCGCCAGAGCATGCAGACCACGAAAAGACAAGGACGAGACACAAAGCGCTTTGTGTCTCGTCCTTGTCTTTTCGTGGTCTGCATGCTCTGGCGCTATTTTCTTCAATTCAATTCGAGTAGCAGACGACGCGCTCATCCTAAAGCGACCGCAGCGCCACCGCCTAGACGGTGATCGCGTGGGGCCGCTCTGCTCCCTGGCTCCCGGCGCAGTTTGCCAACTGTCTTCACTAGAAACGTTGGCTTCGGCGGACGCGGTTACTGCGACGCGCGTCCTTTCAAGGGCGTAGCAGGGCCAGCAACCAGCGTCTGCGCTTCGGCGGACGCTGTTACTGCGACGCGCGTCTTTTCTATCTCTGTTGCTGTTACGTTAATATGTAAATAGTTTTATTACCATTGTACCTCATCCCCTGTCCTTTCTACAATCCTCTCACCTCTTTCATTTCTCTCCTACACACTGCCTGCTATCCTTTATTTCTGCTGAACCAGCTGAGGTGCTTTCAGCAGCGATGGCAGATGCCGGAGCTAGCAACAATCTTTTTCCTTTCATTTACCATGTATTGCTTTCAACTCTCTTCTGTCTGCACGTGGCAGCGGTGGTGGCTCAGCTGTATATCGGTGGCCCGAAGAAATAACTGTCCGTCGTGTCATCGTTGCGATACCCGCTATTGCACCCCGGTGCAAAACAGGTCAGCATGAAGAGGCCCGATGTTACAACATACAAACAAAAAATTCAGGCGCCGCTTTGAGGATCTAAAGTGCGCGAGACGAAAGCCTTTCCACGCAACTTTGGCCGCACGGCTGTTGGCACACACGAGGCGGCAGAACCAACGTTATTTTGCGAGGAGGCTATGGGGTGACTTGGTTTGGCTAGCCATGACTAATTGGGTCATGACCCATGCCTTACTAGTCATGATTGGTTACTAACTAGTCATGATTAGTTAATGACTAACTAGCCATGACTAGTTAATTGATGGCTGGTTAATGACTAGCTAGTCATGACTAATTAATTGATGACTAACTAGTCATGACTCGTTAATGATGAACTAGTCATGTCTGGTTAATGACTAGCTAGTCGTGACTAACCAGCAATGACAAACCAGCCATGACTAGTCATGACTAAGCAGTCATTAAGCAATAATAACTTGTCATGTCTGCTTAATGACTGACTACTCATGACTAACCATTCATTGACCAATCATAACTAGTCATGACTACTTAATGACTAATTTATCATGACTGCTTAATGACTAACCAGTCATGACTAATCAGTAATTAGTCATGGTTAGTAATGACTAACCAGTCATGACTAACCATGAGTAGTTAGTGGCTAGCTAGTCATGACTTACTAGTCATGATTGGTTATTGACTTACTAGTCATGATTGATTATTGACTAACTAGTCATGATTAGTTAATGACTAACTAGTCATGATTGGTTAATGACTAACTAGCCATGAATAGTTAATTGATGACTGGTCAATGACTAGCTAGTCATGACTAATTAGTTGATGACTAACTAGTCATGATTGGTTAATGACTAATAGGTCAGGACTATTTAGGTCATGACTAATTAGTTGATGACTAACTAGTCATGATTGGTTAATGACTAACTAGTCATGACTAGTTAATTGATGACTGGTTAATGACTAGCTAGTTTGACTTATTAGTTGATGAATAACTAGTCATGATTGGTTAATGATGAACTAGACATGTCTGGTTAATGACTAGCTAGTCACGACTAACCAATCATGACTAACTACTGATGAGTGATTAATGACTAACGAATGACTAACCAGTCATGACTGGTTAATCATCACTAGTTAGTCATTAAACAATCATGACTAAATAGTCATGAGTTAATGACTGGTTCAAATGCCAAATGAGTAGTTAATGACTTCAAATGCCAAAGGCCCTGGTTCGATGCTCAGCCTCGACACAGCTTTTTAAGTAGTGACGCCGAAACACGGACACATCTGCCGACACGGCTGCAAACGACAGTATGAGGCATTAAAGGCTTTCGCCTTAAAATTAACTGAGAAGCGGACAACACAAAGCGGCTGTCGCGAGTGCACCTTAAAAAGGGCGCAGCAGGGCAGCGAGCCGCACAGAGCGGCGATGAGGGTACGAGGGAGCAAGACTCGATCGCAGCGCCACTAGTTCGCGCGACCGCCACTTGGGACAGCTCTCTGGGCACCGCTGTGAAACTGACTTGGTTCTAGTAACGTTGCACACACACACATACGCCGCCGCGGTGGCTCAGTGGTTATGGTGCTCGGCTGCTGCCCCGAAAGACGCGGGTTCGATACCGGCCGCGGCAGTTGAATTTCTTTGGAGGAGAAAATCTAGATGCCCGTGTGCTGAGCGATATCATTGCACGTTAAAGAACCACAGGTGGTCGAAATTTCCGGAGCCCTTCACTATGTCGTCCCTCATAGCCTGAGTTGCTTAGGGACGGTAAACACACACACACGAGCGCACACACGATCACGCGCACACACACACGCAGGTGGAACCAATGGTTAAAACAACCTGGTTTTGCTGCTGCTGGCCGAGGGACCAGTTGCGATAGCCGCCATAGAAGGAGGAGTCACAGTAGCGACGCGGAGCGTAATATACCCCTGTCAAGCTGGCAAGTTAAGTGCACTTACGGAAAGTGTACTTTGCTGTACGTACACTTTGCCGCATCTAAACGACGCAAGTGGAGTGTCACTCGCGGTAAGTGCGCTCCGCCAGGAGTGCGTTCACGGACCACACTTTGCTGGCCGAGTGCGTAGCCTAGACGCCAGCGGTTCCAATGGTACAAAATTTATAATGCATAAAAAGTACTTACAACTTTATTTTACGTGTTATAAACTGTTTTCAGAAAAAAGTTCGTTGGTTATAGCTGCAACCGAAGCAACAAAACAAGTAAACGTGATCAGATGCAACATCGCTGCCCGCCGCCATCTTGTTTGTTGTCGAAATTCTGGATAGCCTTGGCTGGTCTTGGCTTTTCTGCTATTGAAATTTTTTTTTCATCGTTAAAAACTGTTGAGCCTCGCTTTATTTGCACTATCACGTTAAGCAATCAAATATTATTAGTCCTTTTTCTTTTCCATCGGCCTGTTCAGAAATTCCGCTCATTTTCTGTAGCAATTATTTTTTTACTATGAGTGCACTTTGCTTTCCCGTTTAGCACCGCGTAGCCCAAAGTGTCACTCGGGATGCCAAAGCGCACTCCCCGTAAGTGCACTTAACTTGCCCGCTTGACAGGGGTATAGAGAGAAATAGGTAGAAATTAATTTAATAAAAATAAACACGTCTTTCCATGAGGGCATAAATATTTAGTTTCTATTTTCACTTCAGACGAGCACATTCCAGTGTGCCAGTAAGAGTCAAATCCCCAGCAGCTTGAAAGTGAAGTATTTCCTGATAATATGGGAATATCACCATCAAATACTTCTGAACAGAAGCTTCTGGTCATGAAATAAAAGCTGACAAAGTGAACATTTTGCTTTGTTAGTGTTTCGCAGAAGAGCCACCGTCCTATGCAGCTGCACGGAGCTGTTTTTTAATATCAGTCTAACAATAGGTTTCAACTTCATCTACACGCACTCGGCGAAACCACACTGTATTGAGAAAAATGCCTCTTTTCCCCTCTTTCATTGAGAGCACGGTGTTAAGTGCTATTGTCCCAGCAAAAGTGACAGTCACTGAGACAAACCAGCGCTAAACAGCTCTGCACCCGGGTAGACTATGAGCGCATTTTCGAATCCATGCATACTGCTTCCACCTAAAAACAGCTCCGAATGCGCATCATGCGTTGAATATACTTCAAAAATTTTACAAAAAAAATTATTTTGGCAAAAGAAGCAATATTACGTTTATTTGAAAAATAGCATATTGTTGCCAGACTCTCGTGAAAAACACTGTGGCCAGATTTCGAAAGTAAATTAGTAATTTATTTCAAAACAATATTCTTTAAGAACCAAATATTACTTCACGGCAATAAAAATGATGACTTAAAATTGGCAACGCGTACGTTATAATTTTGAGTTTATGCAATACGCACATTGTGTCTAGATTTTCGAGCTTTAAAAGTGCATAGTGGCCAGACTTCTATGCTAAATGACTTTTTTTTAACACCTTTTAGGAGTCCATTATTACTTAACGTCATTTAAAATGATGACGCAAATTTGGCGACGCGTAGATTATGATTCTATATGTGCGTGTGTGTGTGTGTGTGTGTGTGTGTGTGTGTGTGTGTGTGTGTGTGTGTGTGTGTGTGTGTGTGTGTGTGTGTGTGTGTGTGTGTGTGTGTGTGTGTGTGTGTGTGTGTGTGTGTGTGTGTGTGTGTGTGTGTGTGTGTGTGAGGCACATTGTGTGCAGATTTTCGAAGTTAGAAGAGTGGTAGCCAGAGTTATATGCTGACAACATAGAGTTTCTTACTATTACCTAGAGGGAAAGCTGGCAAGCCGTCTATGGGAGTTTGCATGGAGACCCCACGTGACCACCTCAGCCACCATGGGCGCTCAAAGCATCATGGGGCGGTGAGCTACTTGTTGCGGAACTGTAACTTTTGGCCAAAAAATAATAAAAAAATAAAGCTGTTTGATAGCTACAAACGTCCTAACATTCAATATCTTGTCTAATGATTGCAACAAACGAGCAGAAAAGCATTTAAGTGCAAAGTTAGCCTAAAATAAGACATGACTAGCTTTCCTATTGGCCAAGTGATGAACACTAAAAAAACTAATATTTCGTAATTAACAGGCGCACTTTTAAAAGTAAATATGTTTTCAAAAAAAATGTTGTTGTTTAGATACTTTAAGAGGTTTTTTAATGGCATTTCGGAAGACTAAAACCTTTTATTGGCGTCGTGTGTCGTCGCGTCTTCACTACTATGGCTTTTGCACACTGCGTTCGCGCGAAAGTCGTCTGCGCACACACGAACTACGATTTCGGAATGAAACGCCTTAGTACTGCCACTCTGTGTTCCCGAAAAACTACGACTGTGCCGCAACAAGTAGCTCACCACCCGATGATGCTTTGAGCGTCCATGTTGGCTGAAGTGCAGCGCCGCCAGCTTTCCCTCTAGGTAGTAGTAAGAAACTCTATGGCTGACAAAGAAAAACAACTTTTTCTTTTTTGAAACAAGGTTTGCGGTATAGTATACGACGTGTTTTTATATGTGTGGTAAAAAGTTATGATTTCCTTGAAAGGTTGAATTTGCTTTACAGTCTCCAAAATCGACTGCAGTCGACATCGATGCCTGGGCAGGTAAAGCTTCGAATAAAACTAATGTTAGTATAATGTAAAACCATAGCGATAAAGGAACGTTGCATTATTTCTAAGGTTTGACGTATCTCGGAATATTTCTGTTTGGCACGTAGTGAGGTTTTCCTATTAGCAGAACATTTCTGTTTCATGAGACGGTATTCAAGTAGAACTTTTTGCTCGGATAGATGGTCCATTCTGACGTAAGCTCGGCAGCGCGAATGAAGGTGCCGGAAGGCGTCCCTTCTTCGTTTCTACTTCGAGCTTCTTCATTCGCCCTGCTTTACTTATGCCTTAGAGATTGTGATTGCCATAGAGCGCATGTACAGTCCCGAATTGTCACGAGAAAACTCTAAATGTCACCCATCCGCCGTGATCAATTATGGCACCCTTCACGGTAGGCTGTTTAATCTTGGAGTCGATGCTGTCCGTTTCAAGGGGAATTTTTATGTAGCACGTATTAATTGTGCTCTGTTGTATTTCGTGTCGCTTTGTAGCCCCAGGCTGCAACGTCTTATTAACTGCGTGGTTAAACGTTTCAAAGTTTAAATTTTTACTGAAGGTCAGGAAAAGTTATTCCAGCGTTTATTTCCAACGTTTATAAAACAACAACAAACGAACATATAGAACAACACACTGACAAAAAAAAGGAACGTGGTAGTTAGTCTTTGGTTACACTCTTCCCCTGTATTAATAAATAAAATAGATGAACCCGGAGGTCTCTGTGGGCCTGTGGCGCAACGGATAACGCGTCTGACTTCGGATCAGAAGATTCCAGGTTCGAGTCCTGGCAGGCTCTTTTTTAATTTTTCCCTTCTTGGCCACCATATTGCGAACGGTTTAACATACAAGATATATCGTTCCTGCGACAACCAAAATGTAACCTAGATGGCCAGGAGCGCGAAGTTATTCCGGAACCCTCCACAACGGCACCTCTTTTTTCCCTTACGGCGTGATTGGGGTGTCCAACGAGAAGTGAGACAATTCCTGCGCCATTTCCTTTCCTCAAAAACCAATCTTTCCACTGTGTGCAACGCGACAGCGGCCAACATACCATCTTATTTGTGTGGGCACGTGAACCATCATTGCTGCTTTGGAAGTATTGCTGTCTTAGAGTATTTCTGTCGGACACGAACCCTTGACAGTGAATACCCGGCCTTCCCCGTGGCTATACCATACTGCAGACTCATCCTGGAGAGAGAGAGAGATGACTTTTATTTTTCAGCTCAAGTCCGAGCCTTCCTCATCCTGGAATCCAAGCAGGATTGGGAAAGGAAACACAAACCAAAACAGAAACAAAAGGCAAATAATGAAATTTATGCAGTCACAGTTTTCAAAGAGGCAATAAAATCCGCTGCATCTTTACAGACAACGACACTCTGTGGCGTTCAAAACGCTACGGCTTCCAGTTACTTTTCGGCCGCGCGGTAGCCACTGTTGCATTGCAGGTCACACTGGACGCGACTGTGTTGCGCATCAAAGCGGTACGCGCGAGCAGGCAACGCGTCAGAACACTGAAGAGCATAGAGGTACTTGACATACTTGAGTGACGTACTTGAGTGTAAACATTCACGCTTTTAAACCCAAAAACCTTACTGAGGGGCATGATGTGGGCAGCCTTCGTGGAGAATGCAGCAGCACTGAGAACGCCCGGGGCACCGTCAGAAATCGTCGGCTGAGCGTGCCTCCACACACACACACACACACACACACACACACACGCACACACACACGCGCACGCACACGCACACGCACACACACACACACACACACACAGTTACTAGAACCAGCTCAGTTTCACAGCTCCCCATACCGCCCAGCGGAGGAGAGTGTCCCAAGCGGCGGTCACGAGAACTAACGGCGGTGTAGTCGAGTCTTGCTCCCTGCCGGGCGCGTCGTCTGCTACAGGCAGCGCAGAAGCGAGGAGCGGCCGGCACATATGAGGTTTTGGCGAGCTGCGTTTGCGCTCTACATGGCTGCAGTAAAATAATACTTCAATTGCGGCAGCTTTTCCTTCGAAGCTGCGTATTATCTTGGAGAACACGTTTGTGTGATGCGAAATTAGGCTTTTAATATCGTGAAAAAAGTCCAAAAATGCTGGCAACACGCTCTCCAGCATTGTTTCTTGCTTTGCTTAATGGCTTGTGTTTTCTAGCGCGTACCCCAGTGCATAGTTCCCATAATGTAAAGAGGTCAGACAAAGTTTCAGTGCGTGGGTGCACTCTACTTTAGGAGGGAACGTAGTGAATATTCGAATATCCACTGCGTTGTCGGTAATGCTGCGGACTCCAGACTATCACTTTGTGCAGCGCAGCTGGACATTTCGGAATGCACTTTTGCGATCTCGGAATCTTCTAAGTTACCTCGTGGCACTGCTGTCGCGACACACTGGGCA
The DNA here is from genome assembly GCF_055824585.1 of Amblyomma mixtum. Taxonomy (NCBI): domain Eukaryota; kingdom Metazoa; phylum Arthropoda; class Arachnida; order Ixodida; family Ixodidae; genus Amblyomma; species Amblyomma mixtum. The sequence continues at coordinate 48,882,590 of NC_143014.1, forward strand.
CCGCGACCCATTGGAGGCCTTCTCTTCGGCGTAGTGCATTTTGGCTTTGAAATATGCGCCTGGAATAAAGGAAACAGCTTCGGAAGATAGCCTGGTGCCAGCATCCATTTCCCTGTCTCCAAAAGCACTTCCGTACCTTGCACTACATGGGGATAGTGCTTTAGAAGGTCTTCTTCTTCGAAATGGAGATCACAAACTTTGCATTTCGAGGTCTGTTTGCGATCCTTTCTCTGAAGTGCACGCTCCCATCTTTTAAACTCGATGTGGTCTTTTGGCGGCCCGAAGCAATGACGGTCCGTTGAGTCATCGTTGCGATACCCGCTATTGCACCCCGGTGAAAAGCAGGTCGGCATGAACAGGTCCGATGTCACAAAATACAAACAAAAATTAAGTAAGAAGCAGACGACACAAAGCGGCTGTCGCAAGCGCGCTTTACAAAGGGCGCAGCAGGGCCAGCAACCAACGTCTCCGCTTCGGCGGACGCGGTTACTGCGACGCGCGTCTTTTCAAGGGCGCAGCAGGTCCAGGAACCAGCGTCTCCGCTTCGGCCAACGTTTCTAGATAAAGACAGTTGGAAAACATGCTCCGGGTATGCGGCCCCTTTCTGTCGCCGATTTCATCTCAAAGAGATACGATCGCCATCTTTCGGCTGGTAGGAGTACCGCGTTTGTTCTTCCATGGCCTCCGTGCCTCCGTAACCAGCTCAAGCATCGGTACATTAACACTGCGCTTGATCTCAGAGGCCACGATTTCTCTTCACCGCCGCGGCGCCCATTGGCTCCGCTTGGTCACAGTTTGCTGCGCGAATGATTAGTGTTAGCTCGCGCCTCGCATCGTCTGCGCAGGGGGCGGCTGCTTCTAGCCGCGCTCATCTACGAATTGGGAAGTCCGCGTGCGCTCTACGTCTGGGGTACGTCAGGGCAGGATGCTCGAGGTTGAGCTTCTGGCTGTAAATATCGGAAAAAACTGGAAGCCCTTCTTTCCGCGGTTTAGAGAAACATGACGTACCGCTTGCCTCCTCGTAGTTTATGTTGATAATATTATATAAAAACGTTGGGCTGGGAGTAGCAGACGACGCGCTCATCCTAAAGCGACCGCAGCGCCACCGCCTAGACGGTGATCGCGTGGTGGTGGTGGTGAAAACTTTTAATTACTGAAATAGAGTTTGGGAGCCACAGAGTGGCCCCGCTACATGGTCGGCGTCCCTAGTCCGGGACACCGCATGACAATGCCCCGTCTCTAGCCCGTTTCACCAGAGCCCTTTGGGACTCAAGCGAGGAGCAGTAGAGAAGGGCAGTCTCCCATGCCTCTCTGGAAGGGGTAGGGGAAGGGGGGAGGTGGGGATTTTGAGTACATGCCCACACCATGTGGAAGATATCACAGGTCTCCCCACAGTGTGGGCATCGCCCATCCGTGTTAGGATCGTAATGCTTTAAGATTGCAGGACAGAGTAGAGTACCTGTCTGCAGGCGCCTTAAAGTTCGCTCCTCCGATACGATCCTCCTAGTGATCGCGTGGGGCCGCTCTGCTCCCTGGCTCGCCGGCGCAGTTTGCCAACTGTCTTCACTAGAAACGTTGGCTTCAGCGGACGCGGTTACTGCGACGCGCGTCCTTTCAAGGGCGTAGCAGGGCCAGCAACCAGCGTCTCCGCTTCGGCGGACGCTGTTACTGCGACGCGCGTCTTTTCTATCTCTGTTGCTGTTACGTTAATATGTAAATAGTTTTATTACCATTGTACCTCATCCCTTGTCCTTTCTACAATCCTCTCACCTCTTTCATTTCTCTCCTACACACTGCCTGCTATCCTTTTTTTCTGCTGAACCAGCTGAGGTGCTTTCAGCAGCGATGGCAGATGCCGGAGCTAGCAACAATCTTTTTCCTTTCATTTACCATGTATTGCTTTCAACTCTCTTCTGTCTGCACGTGGCAGCGGTGGTGGCTCAGCTGTATATCGGTGGCCCGAAGAAATGACTGTCCGTCGTGTCATCGTTGCGATACCCGCTATTGCACCCCGGTGCAAAACAGGTCAGCATGAAGAGGCCCGATGTTACAACATACAAACAAAAAATTCAGGCGCCGCTTTGAGGATCTAAAGTGCGCGAGACGAAAGCCTTTCCACGCAACTTTGGCCGCACGGCTGTTGGCACACACGAGGCGGCAGAACCAACGTTATTTTGCGAGGAGGCTATGGGGTGACTTGGTTTGGCTAGCCATGACTAATTGGGTCATGACCCATGCCTTACTAGTCATGATTGGTTACTAACTAGTCATGATTAGTTAATGACTAACTAGCCATGACTAGTTAATTGATGGCTGGTTAATGACTAGCTAGTCATGACTAAATAGTTGATGACTAACTAGTCATGATTCGTTAATGATGAACTAGTCATGTCTGGTCAATGACTAGCTAGTCGTGACTAACCAGCAATGACAAACCAGTCATGACTAGTCATGACTAAGCAGTCATTAAGCAATAATAACTAGTCATGTCTGCTTAATGACTGACTACTCATGACTAACCATTCATTGACCAATCATAACTAGTCATGACTACTTAATGACTAATTTATCATGACTGCTTAATGACTAACCAGTCATGACTAATCAGTAATTAGTCATGGTTAGTAATGACTAACCAGTCATGACTAACCATGAGTGGTTAGTGGCTAGCTAGTCATGACTTACTAGTCATGATGGGTTATTGACTTACTAGTCATGATTGATTATTGACTAACTTGTCATGATTAGTTAATGACTAACTAGTCATGATTGGTTAATGACTAACTAGCCATGATTGGTTAATGACTAACTAGCCATGAATAGTTAATTGATGACTGGTCAATGACTAGCTAGTCATGACTAATTAGTTGATGACTAACTAGTCATGATTGGTTAATGACTAATAGGTCAGGACTATTTAGGTCATGACTAATTAGTTGGTGACTAACTAGTCATGATTGGTTAATGACTAACTAGTCATGACTATTTAATTGATGACTGGTTAATGACTAGCTAGTTTGACTTATTAGTTGATGACTAACTAGTCATCATTGGTTAATGATGAACTAGACATGTCTGGTTAATGACTAGCTAGTCACGACTAACCAATCATGACTAACTACTGATGAGTGATTAATGACTAACGAATGACTAACCAGTCATGACTGGTTAATCATCACTAGTTAGTCATTAAACAATCATGACTAAATAGTCATGAGTTAATGACTGGTTCAAATGTCAAATGAGTAGTTAATGACTTCAAATCCCAAAGGCCCTGGTTCGATGCTCAGCCTCGACACAGCTTTTTAAGTAGTGACGCCGAAACACGGACACATCTGCCGACACGGCTGCAAACGACAGTATGAGGCATTAAAGGCTTTCGCCTTAAAATTAACTGAGAAGCGGACAACACAAAGCGGCTGTCGCGAGTGCACCTTAAAAAGGGCGCAGCAGGGCAGCGAGCCGCACAGAGCGGCGACGAGGGTACGAGGGAGCAAGACTCGATCGCAGCGCCACTAGTTCGCGCGACCGCCACTTGGGACAGCTCTCTGGGCACCGCTGTGAAACTGACTTGGTTCTAGTAACGTTGCACACACACACATACGCCGCCGCGGTGGCTCAGTGGTTATGGTCCTCGGCTGCTGCCCCGAAAGACGCGGGTTCGATCCCGGCCGCGGCAGTTGAATTTCTTTGGAGGAGAAAATCTAGATGCCCGTGCGCTGAGCGATATCATTGCACGTTAAAGAACCACAGGTGGTCGAAATTTCCGGAGCCCTTCACTACGTCGTCCCTCATAGCCTGAGTTGCTTAGGGACGGTAAACACACACACACGAGCGCACACATGATCACGCGCACACACACACACGCAGGTGGAACCAATGGTTAAAACAACCTGGTTTTGCTGCTGCTGGCCGAGGGACCAGTTGCGATAGCCGCCATAGAAGCAGGAGTCACAGTAGCGACGCGGAGCGTAAGTACCCCTGTCAAGCGGGCAAGTTATGTGCACTTACGGAAAGTGTACTTTGCTGTACGTACACTTTGCCGCATCTAAACGACGCAAGTGGAGTGTCACTCGCGGAAAGTGCGCTCCGCCAGGAGTGCGTTCACGGACCGTACTTTGCTGGCCGAGTGCGTAGCCTAGACGCCAGCGGTTCCAATGGTACAAAATTTATAATCCATAAATGTACTTACAACTTTATTTTACGTGTTATAAACTGTTTTCAGAAAAAAGTTCGTTGGTTATAGCTGCAACCGAAGCAACAAAACAAGTAAACGTGATCAGATGCAACATCGCTGCCCGCCGCCATCTTGTTTGTTGTCGAAATTCTGGATAGCCTTGGCTGGTCTTGGCTTTTCTGCTATTTAAATTTTTTTTTCATCGTTAAAAACTGTTGAGCCTCGCTTTATTTGCACTATCACGTTAAGCAATCAAATATTATTAGTCCTTTTTCTTTTCCATCGGCCTGTTCAGAAATTCCGCTCATTTTCTGTAGCAATTATTTTTTTACTATGAGTAGACTTTGCTTTCCCGTTTAGCACCGCGTAGCCCAAAGTGTCACTCGGGATGCCAAAGCGCACTCCCCGTAAGTGCACTTAAGTTGCCCGCTTGACAGGGGTATAGAGAGAAATAGGTAGAAATTAATTTAATAAAAATAAACACGTCTTTCCATGAGGGCATAAAAATTAAGTTTCTATTTTCACTTCAGACGAGCACATTCCAGTGTGCCAGTAAGAGTCAAATCCCCAGCAGCTTGAAAGTGAAGTATTTCCTGGTAATATGGGAATATCACCATCAAATACTTCTGAACACAAGCTTCTGGTCATGAAATAAAAGCTGACAAAGTGAACATTTTGCTTTGTTAGTGTTTCGCAGAAGAGCCACCGTCCTATGCAGCTGCACGGAGCTGTTTTTTAATATCAGTCTAACAATAGGTTTCAACTTCATCTACACGCACTCGGCCAAACCACACTGTATTGAGAAAAATGCCTCTTTTCCCCTCTTTCATTGAGAGCACGGTGTTAAGTGCTATTGTCCCAGCAAAAGTGACAGTCACTGAGACAAACCAGCGCTAAACAGCTCTGCACCCGGGTAGTCTATGAGCGCATTTTCGAATCCATGCATACTGCTTCGAACTAAAAACAGCTCCGAATGCGCATCATGCGTTGAATATAGTTCAAAAATTTTACAAAAAAAATTATTGTGGCAAAAGAAGCAATATTACGTTTATTTGAAAAATAGCATATTGTTGCCAGACTCTCGTGAAAAACACTGTGGCCAGATTTCGAAAGTAAATTAGTAATTTATTTCAAAACAATATTCTTTAAGAACCAAATATTACTTCACGGCAATAAAAATGATGACTTAAAATTGGCAACGCGTACGTTATAATTTTGAGTTTATGCAATACGCACATTGTGTCTAGATTTTCGAGCTTTAAAAGTGCATACTGGCCAGACTTCTATGCTAAATGACTTTTTTTTAACACCTTTTAGGAGTCCATTATTACTTAACGTCATTTAAAATGATGACGCAAATTTGGCGACGCGTAGATTATGATTCTATATGTGTGTGTGTGTGTGTGTGTGTGTGTGAGGCACATTGTGTGCAGATTTTCGAAGTTAGAAGAGTGGTGGCCAGAGTTATATGCTGACAAAGAAAAACACCTTTTTCTTTTTTGAAACAAGGTTTGCGTTATAGTATACGACGTGTTTTTATATGTGTGGTAAAAAGTTATGATTTCCTTGAAAGGTTCAATTTGCTTTAGAGTCTCCAAAATCGACTGCAGTCGACATCGATGGCTGGGCAGGTAAAGCTTCGAATAAAACTAATGTTAGTATAATGTAAAACCATAGCGATAAAGAAACGTTGCATTATTTCTAAGGTTTGACGTATCTCGGAATATTTCTGTTTGGCACGTAGTGAGGTTTTCCTATTAGCAGAACTTTTCTGTTTCATGAGACGGTATTCAAGTAGAACTTTTTGCTCGGATAGATGGTCCATTCTGACGTAAGTTCGGCAGCGCGAATGAAGGTGCCCGAAGGCGTCCCTTCTTCGTTTCTACTTCGGGCTTCTTCATTCGCCCTGCTTTACTTATGCCTTAGAGATTGTGATTGCCATAGAGCGCATGCACAGTCCCGAATTGTCACGAGAAAACTCTAAATGTCACCCATCCGCCGTGATCAATTATGGCACCCTTCACGGTAGGCTGTTTAATCTTGGAATCGATGCTGTCCGTTTCAAGGGGAATTTTTAAGTAGCACGTATTAATTGTGCTCTGTTGTATTTCATGTCGCTTTGTAGCCCCAGGCTGCAACATCTTATTAACTGCGTGGTTAAACGTTTCAAAGTTTAAATGTTTACTGAAGGTCAGGAAAAGTTATTCCAGCGTTTATTTCCAACGTTTATAAAACAACAACAAACGAACATATAGAACAAACGAACATATAGAACAACACACTGACAAAAAAAAGGAACGTGGTAGTTAATCTTTGGTTACACCCTTCCCCTGTATTAATAAATAAAATAGATGAACCCGGAGGTCTCTGTGGGCCTGTGGCGCAACGGATAACGCGTCTGACTTCGGATGAGAAGATTCCAGGTTCGAGTCCTGGCAGGCCCTTTTTCAATTTTTCCCTTCTTGGCCACCATATTGCGAATGGTTTAACATACAAGATATATCGTTCCTGCGACAACCAAACTGTAACCTAGATGGCCAGGTGGTCGAAGTTATTCCGGAACCCTCCACAACGGCACCTCTTTTTTCCCTTACGGCGTGGTTGGGGTGTCCAACGAGAAGTGAGACAAGTCCTGCGCCATTTCCTTTCCTCAAAAACCAATCTTTCCACTGTGTGCAACGCGACAGCGGCCAACATACCATCTTATTTGTGTGGGCACGTGAACCATCATTGCTGCATTGGAAGTATTGCTGTCTTAGAGTATTTCTGTCGGACACGAACCCTTGACAGTGAATACCCGGCCATCGCCGTGGCTATACCATACTGCAGACTCATCCTGGAGAGAGAGGGAGAGATGACTTTTATTTTTCAGCTCAAGTTCGAGCCTTCCTCATCCTGGAATCCAAGCAGGATTGGGAAAGGAAACAAACCAAAACAGAAACAAAAGGCAAATAATGAAATTTATGCAGTCACACTTTTCAAAGAGGCAATAAAATGCGCTGCATCCTTATAGACAACGACACTCTGTGGCGTTCAAAACGCTACGGCTTCCAGTTACTTCTCGGCCACGCGGTAGCCACTGTTGCATTGCAGGTCACACTGGACGCGACTGTGTTGCGCATCAAAGCGGCACGCGCGAGCAGGCAACGCGTCAGAACACTGAAGAGCATAGAGGTACTTGACGTACTTGAGTGACGTACTTCAGTGTAAACATTCACGCTTTTAAACCCAAAAACCCTACTGAGGGGCATGATGTGGGCAGCCTTCGTGGAGAATGCAGCAGCACTGAGAACGCCCGGGGCACCGTCAGAAATCGTCGGCTGAGCGTGCCTCCACACACACACACAAACACACACACACACACACACACACACACACCCTCACACTCACACACACACACAGACGCACACACACACAACACACACACACGCACGCACGCACGCACACACACACACACAGTTACTAGAACCAACTCAGTTTCACAGCTCCCCATACCGCCCAGCGGAGGAGAGTGTCCCAAGCGGCGGCCACGAGAACTAACGGCGGTGTAGTCGAGCCTTGCTCCCTGCCGGGCGCGTCGTCGGCTACAGGCAGCGCTGAAGCGAGGAGCGGCCGGCACTTATGAGGTTTTGGCGAGCTGCGTTTGCGCTCTACATGGCTGTAGTAAAATAATACTTCAATTGCGGCAGCTTTTCCTTCGAAGTTGCGTGTTATCTTGGAGAACACGTTTGTGTGATGCGAAATTAGGCTTTTAATATTGTGAAAAAAGTCCTAAAATGCTGGCAACACGCTCGCGAGCCTTGTTTCTTGCTTTGCTCAATGGCTTGTGTTTTCTAGCGCGTACCCGAGTGCATAGTTCCTATAATGTAAAGAGGTCAGACAAAGTTTCAGTGCGTGGGTGCACTCTACTTTAGGAGGGAACGTAGTGAATATTCGAATATCCACTGCGTTGTCGGTAATGCTGCGGACTCCAGACTGTCACTTTGTGCAGCGCAGCTGGGCATTTCGGAATGCACTTTTGCGATCTCGGAATTCTCTAAGTTACCTCGTGGCACTGCTGTCGCGACACACTGGGCACCGCGATCCATTGGAGGCTTTCTCTTCGGCGTAGTGCATTTTGGCTTTGAAATATGCGCCTGGAATAAAGGAAACAGCTTCGGAAGAGAGCCTGGTGCCAGCATCCATTTCCCTGTCTCCAAAAGCACTTCCGTACCTTGCACTACATGGGGATAGTCCTTTAGAAGGTCTTCTTCTTCGAAATGGAGATCACAAACTTTGCATTTCGAGGTCAGTTTGCGATCCTTTCTGTGAAGTGCACGCTCCCATCTTTTAAACTCGATGTGGTCTTTTGGCGGCCCGAAGCAATGACGGTCCGTTGAGTCATCGTTGCGATACCCGCTATTGCACCCCGGTGAAAAGCAGGTCGGCATGAACAGGTCCGATGTCACAAAATACAAACAAAAATTAACTAAGAAGCAGACGACACAAAGCGGCTGTCGCAAGCGCGCTTTACAAAGGGCGCAGCAGGGCCAGCAACCAGCGTCTCCGCTTCGGCCAACGTTTCTAGATAAAGAGAGTTGGAAAACATGCTCCGGGTATGCGGCCCCTTTCTGCCGCCGATTTCATCTAAAAGAGATACGAGCGCCATCTTTCGGCTGGTAGGAGTACCGCGTTTGTTCTTCCATGGCCTCCCTGCCTCCGTAACCAGCTCAAGCATCGGTACTTTAACACCGCGCTTGATCTCAGAGGCCACGATTTCTCTTCACCGCCGCGGCGCCCATTGGCTCCGCTTGGTCACAGTTTGCTGCGCGAATGATTACTGTTAGCTCGCGCCTGGCATCGTCTGCGCAGGGGGCGGCTGCTTCTAGCCGCGCTCATCTACGAATTGCGAAGTCCGCGTGCGCTCTACGTCTGGGGTACGTCAGGGCAGGATGCTCGAGGTTGAGCCTCTGGCTGTAAATATCGGAAAAAACTGGAAGCCCTTCTTTCCGCAGTTTAGAGAAACATGACGTACCGCTTGCCTCCTCGTAGTTTATGTTGATAATATTATATAAAAACGTTGAGCTGGGAGTAGCAGACGACGCGCTCATCCTAAAGCGACCGCAGCGCCACCGCCTAGACGGTGATCGCGTGGGGCCGCTCTGCTCCCTGGCTCGCCGGCGCAGTTTCCCAACTGTCTTTACTAGAAACGTTGGCTTCGGAGGACGCGGTTACTGCGACGCGCGTCCTTTCAAGGGCGTAGCAGGGCCAGCAACCAGCGTCTCCGCTTCGGCGGACGCTGTTACTGCGACGCGCGTCTTTTCTATCTCTGTTGCTGTTACGTTAATATGTAAATAGTTTTATTACCATTGTACCTCTCCCCCTGTCCTTTCTACAATCCTCTCACCTCTTTCATTTCACTCCTACACACTGCCTGCTATCCTTTATTTCTGCTGAACCAGCTGAGGTGCTTTCAACAGCGATGGCAGATGCCGGAGCTAGCAACAATCTTTTTCCTTTCATTTACCATGTATTGCTTTCAACTCTCTTCTGTCTGCACGTGGCAGCGGTGGTGGCTCAGCTGTATATCGGTGGCCCGAAGAAATGACTGTCCGTCGTGTCATCGTTGCGATACCCGCTATTGCACCCCGGTGCAAAACAGGTCAGCATGAAGAGGCCCGATGTTACAACATACAAACAAAAAATTCAGGCGCCGCTTTGAGGATCTAAAGTGCGCGAGACGAAAGCCTTTCCACGCAACTTTGGCCGCACGGCTGTTGGCACACACGAGGCGGCAGAACCAACGTTATTTTGCGAGGAGGCAATGGGGTGACTTGGTTTGGCTAGCCATGACTAATTGGATCATGACCCATGCCTTACTAGTCATGATTGGTTACTAACTAGTCATGATTGGTTAATGACTAACTAGCCATGACTAGTTAATTGATTGTTGGTAATCACTAGCTAGTCGTGACTAACCAGCAATGAGAAACCAGTCATGACTAGTCATGACTAACCAATCATTAAGCAATAATAACTAGTCATGACTGCTTAATGACTAACTACTCATGACTAACCAGTCATTGACCAATCATAACTAGTCATGACTACTTAATGACTAACTTATCATGACTGCTTAATGACTAACCAGTCATGACTAATCAGTAATTAGTCATGGTTAGTAATGACTAACCAGTCATGACTAACCATGAGTGGTTAGTGGCTAGCTAGTCATGACTTACTAGTCATGATTGGTTATTGACTTACTAGTCATGACTGGTTATTGACTAACTTGTCATGATTGGTTAATGACTAATTAGTCATGATTGGTTAATGACTAACTAGCCATGATTGGTTAATGACTAACTAGCCATGAATAGTTAATTGATGACTGGTCAATGACTAGCTAGACATGACTAATTAGTTGATGACTAACTAGTCATGATTGGTTAATGACTAATAGGTCAGGACTTTTTAGGTCATGACTAATTAGTTGATGACTAACTAGTCATGATTGGTTAATGACTAACTAGTCATGACTAGTTAATTGATGACTGGTTAATGACCAGCTAATTTGACTTATTAGTTAATGACTAACTAGTCATGATTGGTTAATGACTAAGTAGCCATGACTAGTTAATTGATGACTGGTCAATGAACTAGGTAGCATCACTAATTGGTTGATGACTAACTAGTCATGATCGGTTAATGATTAATTAGTCATGGCTATTTAAGTCATGACTAATTTGTTGATGACTAACTAGTCATGATTGCTTAATGACTAACTAGTCATGACTAGTTAATTGATCACTAGTTAATGATTAGCTAGTTTGACTTATTAGTTGATGACTAACTAGTCATCATTGGTTAATGATGAACTAGACATGTCTGGTTAATGACTAGCTAGTCACGACTAACCAATCATGACTAACTACTGATGAGTGATTAATGACTAACGAATGACTAACCAGTCATGACTGGTTAATCATCACTAGTTATTAAACAATCATGACTAACTAGTCATGAGTTAATGACTGGTTCAAATGCCAAATGAGTAGTTAATGACTTCAAATGCCAAAGGCCCTGGTTCGATGCTCAGCCTCGACACAGCTTTTTAAGTAGTGACGCCGAAACACGGACACATCTGCCGACACGGCTGCAAACGACAGTATGAGGCATTAAAGGCTTTCGCCTTAAAATTAACTGAGAAGCGGACAACACAAAGCGGCTGTCGCGAGTGCACCTTAAAAAGGGCGCAGCAGGGCAGCGAGCCGCACAGAGCGGCGACGAGGGTACGAGGGAGCAAGACTCGATCGCAGCGCCACTAGTTCGCGCGACCGCCACTTGGGACAGCTCTCTGGGCACCGCTGTGAAACTGACTTGGTTCTAGTAACGTTGCACACACACACATACGCCGCCGCGGTGGCTCAGTGGTTATGGTGCTCGGCTGCTGACCAGAAAGACGCGGGTTCGATCCCGGCCGCGGCGGTTGAATTTCTTTGGAGGAGAAATTCTAGATTCCCGTGCGCTGAGCGATATCATTGCACGTTAAAGAACCCCAGGTGGTCGAAATTTCCGGAGCCCTTCACTACGGCGTCCCTCATAGCCTGAGTTGCTTAGGGACGGTAAACACAAACACACGAGCGCACACAGGATCACGCACACACACACACGCAGGTGGAACCAATGGTTAAAACAACCTGGTTTTGCTGCTGCTGGCCGCAAGACCAGTTTGCGATAGCCGCCATAGAAGGAGGAGTCACAGTAGCGACGCGGAGCGTAAGTAAGAGAGAAATAGGTAGAAATTAATTTAATAAAAATAAACACGTCTTTCCATGAGGGCATAAATATTTAGTTTCTATTTTCACTTCAGGGGAGCACATTCCAGTGTGCCAGTAAGAGTCAAATCCCCAGCAGCTTGAAAGTGAAGTATTTCCTGGTAATATGGAAATATCACCATCAAATACATCTGAACACAAGCTTCTGGTCATGAAATAAAAGCTGACAAAGTGAACATTTTGCTTTGTTAGTGTTTCGCAGAAGAGCCACCGTCCTATGCAGCTGCACGGAGCTGTTTTTTAATATCAGTCTAACAATAGGTTTCAACTTCATCTACACGCACTCGGCGAAACCACACTGTATTGAGAAAAATGCCTCTTTTCCCCTCTTTCATTGAGAGCACGGTGTTAAGTGCTATTGTCCCAGCAAAACTGACAGTCACTGAGACAAACCAGCGCTAAACAGCTCTGCACCCGGGTAGTCTATGAGCGCATTTTCGAATCCATGCATACTGCTTCCAACTAAAAACAGCTCCGAATGCGCATCATGCGTTGAATATACTTCAAAAATTTTACAAAAAAAAATTATTGTGGCAAAAGAAGCAATATTACGTTTATTTGAAAAATAGCATATTGTTGCCAGACTCTCGTGAAAAACACTGTGGCCAGATTTCGAAAGTAAATTAGTAATTTATTTCAAAACAATATTCTTTAAGAACCAAATATTACTTCACGGCAATAAAAATGATGACTTAAAATTGGCAACGCGTACGTTATAATTTTGAGTTTATGCAATACGCACATTGTGTCTAGATTTTCGAGCTTTAAAAGTGCATACTGGCCAGACTTCTATGCTAAATGACTTTTTTTTAACACCTTTTAGGAGTCCATTATTACTTAACGTCATTTAAAATGATGACGCAAATTTGGCGACGCGTAGATTATGATTCTATATGTGTGTGTGTGTGTGTGTGTGTGTGTGAGGCACATTGTGTGCAGATTTTCGAAGTTAGAAGAGTGGTGGCCAGAGTTATATGCTGACAAAGAAAAACACCTTTTTCTTTTTTGAAACAAGGTTTGCGTTATAGTATACGACGTGTTTTTATATGTGTGGTAAAAAGTTATGATTTCCTTGAAAGGTTCAATTTGCTTTAGAGTCTCCAAAATCGACTGCAGTCGACATCGATGGCTGGGCAGGTAAAGCTTCGAATAAAACTAATGTTAGTATAATGTAAAACCATAGCGATAAAGAAACGTTGCATTATTTCTAAGGTTTGACGTATCTCGGAATATTTCTGTTTGGCACGTAGTGAGGTTTTCCTATTAGCAGAACTTTTCTGTTTCATGAGACGGTATTCAAGTAGAACTTTTTGCTCGGATAGATGGTCCATTCTGACGTAAGTTCGGCAGCGCGAATGAAGGTGCCCGAAGGCGTCCCTTCTTCGTTTCTACTTCGGGCTTCTTCATTCGCCCTGCTTTACTTATGCCTTAGAGATTGTGATTGCCATAGAGCGCATGCACAGTCCCGAATTGTCACGAGAAAACTCTAAATGTCACCCATCCGCCGTGATCAATTATGGCACCCTTCACGGTAGGCTGTTTAATCTTGGAATCGATGCTGTCCGTTTCAAGGGGAATTTTTAAGTAGCACGTATTAATTGTGCTCTGTTGTATTTCATGTCGCTTTGTAGCCCCAGGCTGCAACATCTTATTAACTGCGTGGTTAAACGTTTCAAAGTTTAAATGTTTACTGAAGGTCAGGAAAAGTTATTCCAGCGTTTATTTCCAACGTTTATAAAACAACAACAAACGAACATATAGAACAAACGAACATATAGAACAACACACTGACAAAAAAAAGGAACGTGGTAGTTAATCTTTGGTTACACCCTTCCCCTGTATTAATAAATAAAATAGATGAACCCGGAGGTCTCTGTGGGCCTGTGGCGCAACGGATAACGCGTCTGACTTCGGATGAGAAGATTCCAGGTTCGAGTCCTGGCAGGCCCTTTTTCAATTTTTCCCTTCTTGGCCACCATATTGCGAATGGTTTAACATACAAGATATATCGTTCCTGCGACAACCAAACTGTAACCTAGATGGCCAGGTGGTCGAAGTTATTCCGGAACCCTCCACAACGGCACCTCTTTTTTCCCTTACGGCGTGGTTGGGGTGTCCAACGAGAAGTGAGACAAGTCCTGCGCCATTTCCTTTCCTCAAAAACCAATCTTTCCACTGTGTGCAACGCGACAGCGGCCAACATACCATCTTATTTGTGTGGGCACGTGAACCATCATTGCTGCATTGGAAGTATTGCTGTCTTAGAGTATTTCTGTCGGACACGAACCCTTGACAGTGAATACCCGGCCATCGCCGTGGCTATACCATACTGCAGACTCATCCTGGAGAGAGAGGGAGAGATGACTTTTATTTTTCAGCTCAAGTTCGAGCCTTCCTCATCCTGGAATCCAAGCAGGATTGGGAAAGGAAACAAACCAAAACAGAAACAAAAGGCAAATAATGAAATTTATGCAGTCACACTTTTCAAAGAGGCAATAAAATGCGCTGCATCCTTATAGACAACGACACTCTGTGGCGTTCAAAACGCTACGGCTTCCAGTTACTTCTCGGCCACGCGGTAGCCACTGTTGCATTGCAGGTCACACTGGACGCGACTGTGTTGCGCATCAAAGCGGCACGCGCGAGCAGGCAACGCGTCAGAACACTGAAGAGCATAGAGGTACTTGACGTACTTGAGTGACGTACTTCAGTGTAAACATTCACGCTTTTAAACCCAAAAACCCTACTGAGGGGCATGATGTGGGCAGCCTTCGTGGAGAATGCAGCAGCACTGAGAACGCCCGGGGCACCGTCAGAAATCGTCGGCTGAGCGTGCCTCCACACACACACACAAACACACACACACACACACACACACACACACCCTCACACTCACACACACACACAGACGCACACACACACAACACACACACACGCACGCACGCACGCACACACACACACACAGTTACTAGAACCAACTCAGTTTCACAGCTCCCCATACCGCCCAGCGGAGGAGAGTGTCCCAAGCGGCGGCCACGAGAACTAACGGCGGTGTAGTCGAGCCTTGCTCCCTGCCGGGCGCGTCGTCGGCTACAGGCAGCGCTGAAGCGAGGAGCGGCCGGCACTTATGAGGTTTTGGCGAGCTGCGTTTGCGCTCTACATGGCTGTAGTAAAATAATACTTCAATTGCGGCAGCTTTTCCTTCGAAGTTGCGTGTTATCTTGGAGAACACGTTTGTGTGATGCGAAATTAGGCTTTTAATATTGTGAAAAAAGTCCTAAAATGCTGGCAACACGCTCGCGAGCCTTGTTTCTTGCTTTGCTCAATGGCTTGTGTTTTCTAGCGCGTACCCGAGTGCATAGTTCCTATAATGTAAAGAGGTCAGACAAAGTTTCAGTGCGTGGGTGCACTCTACTTTAGGAGGGAACGTAGTGAATATTCGAATATCCACTGCGTTGTCGGTAATGCTGCGGACTCCAGACTGTCACTTTGTGCAGCGCAGCTGGGCATTTCGGAATGCACTTTTGCGATCTCGGAATTCTCTAAGTTACCTCGTGGCACTGCTGTCGCGACACACTGGGCACCGCGATCCATTGGAGGCTTTCTCTTCGGCGTAGTGCATTTTGGCTTTGAAATATGCGCCTGGAATAAAGGAAACAGCTTCGGAAGAGAGCCTGGTGCCAGCATCCATTTCCCTGTCTCCAAAAGCACTTCCGTACCTTGCACTACATGGGGATAGTCCTTTAGAAGGTCTTCTTCTTCGAAATGGAGATCACAAACTTTGCATTTCGAGGTCAGTTTGCGATCCTTTCTGTGAAGTGCACGCTCCCATCTTTTAAACTCGATGTGGTCTTTTGGCGGCCCGAAGCAATGACGGTCCGTTGAGTCATCGTTGCGATACCCGCTATTGCACCCCGGTGAAAAGCAGGTCGGCATGAACAGGTCCGATGTCACAAAATACAAACAAAAATTAACTAAGAAGCAGACGACACAAAGCGGCTGTCGCAAGCGCGCTTTACAAAGGGCGCAGCAGGGCCAGCAACCAGCGTCTCCGCTTCGGCCAACGTTTCTAGATAAAGAGAGTTGGAAAACATGCTCCGGGTATGCGGCCCCTTTCTGCCGCCGATTTCATCTAAAAGAGATACGAGCGCCATCTTTCGGCTGGTAGGAGTACCGCGTTTGTTCTTCCATGGCCTCCCTGCCTCCGTAACCAGCTCAAGCATCGGTACTTTAACACCGCGCTTGATCTCAGAGGCCACGATTTCTCTTCACCGCCGCGGCGCCCATTGGCTCCGCTTGGTCACAGTTTGCTGCGCGAATGATTACTGTTAGCTCGCGCCTGGCATCGTCTGCGCAGGGGGCGGCTGCTTCTAGCCGCGCTCATCTACGAATTGCGAAGTCCGCGTGCGCTCTACGTCTGGGGTACGTCAGGGCAGGATGCTCGAGGTTGAGCCTCTGGCTGTAAATATCGGAAAAAACTGGAAGCCCTTCTTTCCGCAGTTTAGAGAAACATGACGTACCGCTTGCCTCCTCGTAGTTTATGTTGATAATATTATATAAAAACGTTGAGCTGGGAGTAGCAGACGACGCGCTCATCCTAAAGCGACCGCAGCGCCACCGCCTAGACGGTGATCGCGTGGGGCCGCTCTGCTCCCTGGCTCGCCGGCGCAGTTTCCCAACTGTCTTTACTAGAAACGTTGGCTTCGGAGGACGCGGTTACTGCGACGCGCGTCCTTTCAAGGGCGTAGCAGGGCCAGCAACCAGCGTCTCCGCTTCGGCGGACGCTGTTACTGCGACGCGCGTCTTTTCTATCTCTGTTGCTGTTACGTTAATATGTAAATAGTTTTATTACCATTGTACCTCTCCCCCTGTCCTTTCTACAATCCTCTCACCTCTTTCATTTCACTCCTACACACTGCCTGCTATCCTTTATTTCTGCTGAACCAGCTGAGGTGCTTTCAACAGCGATGGCAGATGCCGGAGCTAGCAACAATCTTTTTCCTTTCATTTACCATGTATTGCTTTCAACTCTCTTCTGTCTGCACGTGGCAGCGGTGGTGGCTCAGCTGTATATCGGTGGCCCGAAGAAATGACTGTCCGTCGTGTCATCGTTGCGATACCCGCTATTGCACCCCGGTGCAAAACAGGTCAGCATGAAGAGGCCCGATGTTACAACATACAAACAAAAAATTCAGGCGCCGCTTTGAGGATCTAAAGTGCGCGAGACGAAAGCCTTTCCACGCAACTTTGGCCGCACGGCTGTTGGCACACACGAGGCGGCAGAACCAACGTTATTTTGCGAGGAGGCAATGGGGTGACTTGGTTTGGCTAGCCATGACTAATTGGATCATGACCCATGCCTTACTAGTCATGATTGGTTACTAACTAGTCATGATTGGTTAATGACTAACTAGCCATGACTAGTTAATTGATTGTTGGTAATCACTAGCTAGTCGTGACTAACCAGCAATGAGAAACCAGTCATGACTAGTCATGACTAACCAATCATTAAGCAATAATAACTAGTCATGACTGCTTAATGACTAACTACTCATGACTAACCAGTCATTGACCAATCATAACTAGTCATGACTACTTAATGACTAACTTATCATGACTGCTTAATGACTAACCAGTCATGACTAATCAGTAATTAGTCATGGTTAGTAATGACTAACCAGTCATGACTAACCATGAGTGGTTAGTGGCTAGCTAGTCATGACTTACTAGTCATGATTGGTTATTGACTTACTAGTCATGACTGGTTATTGACTAACTTGTCATGATTGGTTAATGACTAATTAGTCATGATTGGTTAATGACTAACTAGCCATGATTGGTTAATGACTAACTAGCCATGAATAGTTAATTGATGACTGGTCAATGACTAGCTAGACATGACTAATTAGTTGATGACTAACTAGTCATGATTGGTTAATGACTAATAGGTCAGGACTTTTTAGGTCATGACTAATTAGTTGATGACTAACTAGTCATGATTGGTTAATGACTAACTAGTCATGACTAGTTAATTGATGACTGGTTAATGACCAGCTAATTTGACTTATTAGTTAATGACTAACTAGTCATGATTGGTTAATGACTAAGTAGCCATGACTAGTTAATTGATGACTGGTCAATGAACTAGGTAGCATCACTAATTGGTTGATGACTAACTAGTCATGATCGGTTAATGATTAATTAGTCATGGCTATTTAAGTCATGACTAATTTGTTGATGACTAACTAGTCATGATTGCTTAATGACTAACTAGTCATGACTAGTTAATTGATCACTAGTTAATGATTAGCTAGTTTGACTTATTAGTTGATGACTAACTAGTCATCATTGGTTAATGATGAACTAGACATGTCTGGTTAATGACTAGCTAGTCACGACTAACCAATCATGACTAACTACTGATGAGTGATTAATGACTAACGAATGACTAACCAGTCATGACTGGTTAATCATCACTAGTTATTAAACAATCATGACTAACTAGTCATGAGTTAATGACTGGTTCAAATGCCAAATGAGTAGTTAATGACTTCAAATGCCAAAGGCCCTGGTTCGATGCTCAGCCTCGACACAGCTTTTTAAGTAGTGACGCCGAAACACGGACACATCTGCCGACACGGCTGCAAACGACAGTATGAGGCATTAAAGGCTTTCGCCTTAAAATTAACTGAGAAGCGGACAACACAAAGCGGCTGTCGCGAGTGCACCTTAAAAAGGGCGCAGCAGGGCAGCGAGCCGCACAGAGCGGCGACGAGGGTACGAGGGAGCAAGACTCGATCGCAGCGCCACTAGTTCGCGCGACCGCCACTTGGGACAGCTCTCTGGGCACCGCTGTGAAACTGACTTGGTTCTAGTAACGTTGCACACACACACATACGCCGCCGCGGTGGCTCAGTGGTTATGGTGCTCGGCTGCTGACCAGAAAGACGCGGGTTCGATCCCGGCCGCGGCGGTTGAATTTCTTTGGAGGAGAAATTCTAGATTCCCGTGCGCTGAGCGATATCATTGCACGTTAAAGAACCCCAGGTGGTCGAAATTTCCGGAGCCCTTCACTACGGCGTCCCTCATAGCCTGAGTTGCTTAGGGACGGTAAACACAAACACACGAGCGCACACAGGATCACGCACACACACACACGCAGGTGGAACCAATGGTTAAAACAACCTGGTTTTGCTGCTGCTGGCCGCAAGACCAGTTTGCGATAGCCGCCATAGAAGGAGGAGTCACAGTAGCGACGCGGAGCGTAAGTAAGAGAGAAATAGGTAGAAATTAATTTAATAAAAATAAACACGTCTTTCCATGAGGGCATAAATATTTAGTTTCTATTTTCACTTCAGGGGAGCACATTCCAGTGTGCCAGTAAGAGTCAAATCCCCAGCAGCTTGAAAGTGAAGTATTTCCTGGTAATATGGAAATATCACCATCAAATACATCTGAACACAAGCTTCTGGTCATGAAATAAAAGCTGACAAAGTGAACATTTTGCTTTGTTAGTGTTTCGCAGAAGAGCCACCGTCCTATGCAGCTGCACGGAGCTGTTTTTTAATATCAGTCTAACAATAGGTTTCAACTTCATCTACACGCACTCGGCGAAACCACACTGTATTGAGAAAAATGCCTCTTTTCCCCTCTTTCATTGAGAGCACGGTGTTAAGTGCTATTGTCCCAGCAAAACTGACAGTCACTGAGACAAACCAGCGCTAAACAGCTCTGCACCCGGGTAGTCTATGAGCGCATTTTCGAATCCATGCATACTGCTTCCAACTAAAAACAGCTCCGAATGCGCATCATGCGTTGAATATACTTCAAAAATTTTACAAAAAAAAATTATTGTGGCAAAAGAAGCAATATTACGTTTATTTGAAAAATAGCATATTGTTGCCAGACTCTCGTGAAAAACACTGTGGCCAGATTTCGAAAGTAAATTAGTAATTTATTTCAAAACAATATTCTTTAAGAACCAAATATTACTTCACGGCAATAAAAATGATGACTTAAAATTGGCAACGCGTACGTTATAATTTTGAGTTTATGTAATACGCACAATGTGTCTAGATTTTCGAGCTTTAAAAGTGCATAGTGGCCAGACTTTTATGCTAAATGACTTTGTTTTAACACCTTTTAGGAGTCCATTATTACTTTACGTCATTTAAAATTATGACGCAAATTTGGCGACGCGTAGATTATGATTCTATGTGTGTGTGTGTGTGAGGCACATTGTGTGCAGATTTTCGAAGTTAGAAGAGTGGTGGCCAGAGTTATATGCTGACAAAGAAAACCAACTTTTTCTTTTTGGAAACAAGGTTTGCGTTACAGTATACGACGTGTTTTTATATGTGTGCTAAAAAGTTATGATTTCCTTGAAAGGTTGAATTTGCTTTACAGTCTCCAAAATCGACTGCAGTCGACATCGATGGCTGGGCAGGTAAAGCTTCGAATAAAACTAATGTTAATATAATGTAAAACCATACCGATAAAGGAACGTTGCCATTATTTCTAAGCTTTGACGTATCTCGGAATATTTCTATGTTTGGGACGTAGTGAGGTTTTCCTGTTAGCAGAACTTTTCTGTTTCATGAGGCGGTATTCAAGTAGAACTTTTTGCTGGGATAGATGGTCCATTCTGACGTAAGTTCGGCAGCGCGAATGAAGGTGCCCGAAGGCGTCCCTTCTTCGTTTCTACTTCGGGCTTCTTCATTCGCCCTGCTTTACTTATGTCTTAGAGATTGTGATTCCCATAGAGCGCATGTACAGTCCCGAATTGTCACGAGAAAACTCTAAATGTCACCCATCCGCCGTGATCAATTATGGCACCCTTCACGGTAGGCTGTTTAATCTTGGAGTCGATGCTGTCCGTTTCAAGGGGAATTTTTAAGTAGCACGTATTAATTGTGCTCTGTTGTATTTCGTGTCGCTTTGTAGCCCCAGGCTGCAACGTCTTATTAACTGCGTGGTTAAACGTTTCAAAGTTTAAATGTTTACTGAAGGTCAGGAAAAGTTATTGCAGCGTTTATTTCCAACGTTTAGAAAACAACAACAAACGAACATATAGAACAACACACTTACAAAAAAAAGGAACGTGGTAGTTAATCTTTGGTTACACTCTTCCCCTGTATAAATAAATAAAATAGATGAACCCGGAGGTCTCTGTGGGCCTGTGGCGCAACGGATAACGCGTCTGACTTCGGATCAGAGGATTCCAGGTTCGAGTCCTGGCAGGCTCTTTTTTTAATTTTTCCCTTGGCCACCATATTGCGAACGGTTTAACATACAAGATGTATCGTTCCTGCGACCACCAAAATGTAACCTAGATGCCCAGGTGGTCGAAGTTATTCCGGAACATTCCACAAAGGCACCTCTTTTTTCCCTTACGGCTTGGTTGGGGTGTCCAACGAGAAGTGAGACAATTCCTGCGCCATTTCCTTTCCTGAAAAACCAATCTTTCTACTGTGAGCAACGCGACAGCGGCCAACATACCATCTGATTTGTGTGGGCACGTGAACCACCATTGCTGCTTTGGAAGTATTGCTGTCTTAGAGTATTAGGCTTCTAGAACTGAAAAGATGATCTCGCGGCAGGCGGGCTAGCTGTCTCGCTTCTACGACGATGCGAGCTGGTCCCGGTGCAAAGTCTGTCACAGCAAGACCTAGAAGTCGGGTGACAGCTCGGGCCGAAAGCTGGGGCACAAGGCGGTCCCGTTTGCTGCGAGGACGACGTGGGTATCGAGGGAAGGGTGCTGGCCACTGGGGACCCAACAAACACAAAACCTCCTCAAAATCTCCCAAAAATGACCCATCGGGACATCTGGAATCTCCCCAGGAGGTGCTCATTTTTCCCGAACACATCTAAAAAACGTCCCCACAACTAGCAATGTCCAAAAAGTTGTGCGTCCTATGGAAAGCCCCAAAAGGTTAATGCTCGATTTCTCGGCTCTGGTTCAATAAAATTATTCCTCCTTTTTCATGCAGCCTGCAGGCATCCAAGCGCACATATGTGCCAAATTTCAGGTGCATACTTACGTTACAGGTGGTGTAATCCACCTTTCCACTCGTCTGAATGCGTGCTGGCTCGGCCGTTCTGCACTTATCCGTTTACGTGAAATGTCCTAGCGTTTTGCACACAAAGGAAATATGAACTCAAAAAGTCACCCGATTTGGTCAATATAAAAGCAAATAGCAGCGCCATACAGAAGTAATTTCAGTTTACTAGCTGTGCTCTTAGCACGAATTGTATCCTGTCGTCCATGCCGGCGACCGCACCATACACCACCACAATCAAAATGCATTCATGTTTCAGTCAAAGAAAAACAATACAGACCAAATTGAAAGTCCGTGCCGAACAAAACTTACGTTCAACGGCGCAAATCTGAATGAATACAAACAGCAGACGCAAACGTATGCACCATTTAATATACAGTGTACATACACTACGGCGCCATGCATATAATGATGGCCACTTTTTTGTCCAGCCCTGAGAAATCTGCAATATGAAGCAAGTAAAACAGAATACAGGCTGAAAGTTGATGCACCTTAAACGAGCATTCTAAGGGCTACAAAAGCAGATATGCGCATGCAAAAGCAAACGTATGTAAAGAGCAACTTGGGTGACAAAAGAAAAGACGAGATGTGCGTACGCTGCAGACACGCAGTTTCAGGTCACGGATTTTCTTCAAGTTGAAACTCCCCTCACGCTTAGAGACTCGGAGCAAGCTTCAGCGACGTGTTATCAAAACAGAAAAAAAACATTAGTTCTACTAGGCGAAAATAAAAAAAGTGTGAAAAGAGTCTGCAGTATGCTTAAATAAATAAATAAATAAATAAATAAATAAAATAATTAATTAAAATAAACCAACATACCTTGACGACGTTGCCTACGGAAACCCAGGGATGAAATACAAGGCTGCAACAGCTGAAACCATAAATTAAACGCAGGCATCTGTCCTGCGCCTTCTCACAGCACAGCGTTCGCTCAAACATACGCGTTACACCCTCGTAACGATCCTGGGAGTTTTATTTTCTTGTGACTAAGTGTGGGGATAAGACTGCTTGGAGCCAGGCGGGAAGGTGAACGTGCTCAGGTACGTGCGGTGGCGCGCTGCATCCATGGTGCGGCAGACCGCGCATGCGGCACAGTCCAGCTTGGGAGTCGAGATCAAGGCACGATTAATTCAGTGGAAGAGAGTCAATATAACCACGCGAACACTGCACAAACTATACCGCTGCGGCAGGATGGCTGCGCGGTGGCGAAGTAGGTAGAGCAGGCTAATCCATGGGCACTCGCAGAAAGAGTGGTGGGTCTCCGAAGGTCCTTCCCGCCTCAGACCGTAGTAGACGGCCACGCGGCCACCACCAACGTGCTGCAGTCGTCGGAGGCGCTGAGGAATGCAGGGTGCGTGCGAGGAGTCACCTATTGCCACGAACTCCGCTGCCGCGAACGCCGCCTCGAACAGCGGCATCAGTAGGGCCGTGGAGCTGCGCGAAGGACTTGCGATGCGCCGCCGCGGCATCAGCTCCAAAAGGAATGGTGTGGGCACGCCGAGGTGCGCGGGAAAACTTCCGTGAATCCGTAGCTACGAAGTCCACGACAGCCCAGTTGGAGCAGTGACGAGAGCAAGAACTGCCGCGCGCTGGGGCTTAAGCTCGAACGTCTCGGGCAGCGCGAATAAGCGCGCGCAAAATGGCGTCCGTCCAGCGAGGAAGCCGGGCGAGCGACGGGAGGCCATTACCGCACTTCTGCTAGACAGCGGCGCAGCGAGGAGTGCCGAGAGTCGGAGACGCCTGGAGGGACCACCACACAATGTTGAAGTTGGGCGGAAGCTGGGAAAACGTTAGAAGACTGGAAAGCTCGGCCGCTGCCGGCGGCGCGATGAAAAAGCAGACCGCCGCTGCGTGCCTGCAGCATGGAGCCGACGGCCACGTGCGAGAAACGCATGCGCCGAGAGAGATGCGGGGTTTGCTGTTTCCTTCGGCTGTTCGAATGAAACTGCTATTCCATCTCTCAAAACGGCGAGTGCAAGAGGAAAACCTTCTCTCCCCGCAGCTTGTGGCGAGAGGGAGAGAGAAAAGAGAGCGAGCTGTCAATTTTTATTTCTTGTTGAAAACCATTGGTCCCGAAAACGTTATACCCAGTTACCTTTCTGGGACCAAAATGCATTAATTCTTTTTTGTTGCTGCTTAAAACTCTGGAAAGAGCGTTTCTAGACCTTTAGTGGGAGCACTGCCTTTTTTCTTGTGTTTCTATGTCTTGCCTCTATGGTCTGGAAACGTTTGATAAATGCTGTACTGGGACTGGGACATTCCATCCTTTTTTGGAGTTTCTGAGGAGGTTTTGTGTTTGTTGGGGATGGCGACATTGTGTCCTGCGTTGACTGCAATCCTACCACAGCGTTCTTGGGCGCCATCAGGGGCAGACATTTCACACTGGTGGGGTAGAGCAAGAAGACTTTTCTTGCTCTCAAAATCTGGGCTCCGAAGAAGGAGCACCACGAACTGAAGAACATACTCTGGTGCAGCTGTGGGCAACTCGCCGAAGACACGGGGCCAGTCGACTTTCAGAAAGCACGCGTCAAGCGCGAAGGAGCGGCTCTTGGACGACCGTTGCTGTTCCATATTACGCCTGTCCGGGAGGCGTAGCGGCATCGCAGCTGGAAGCACGAGAGCAGAGATAAGTTGACGGGGAACGCCGCTTACGTGGGTGCAACTGTGGACTCGCGATACTCACAGGGTTGCCCCCGTATCGCTCCTCAACTCTGCCAACTATCGACGTTGCCCTCTGCAAAAGCCCGCTGTGAATCACCGGGAATACAAGCATCTGAACAAAATGGCGACTTGCAGCAGGCACGGCACGTTCTGGGCGTGACTAGCGGCGAAGGGAAATTCGAAGACACGCGTGCCGCGTAGTGCGCGGGCTTTGAAGCAAACAGCCTGCATCTGTCTCTTCTTCCATGGTCGGGTAAAAGAGGTTCCGAATTTTTGGGCTCTTCGTGAGGAAGCGTTTGTTAGCGCTTTCGGTTTCTGCCCCGTAACGCAACTCTTCGCTTTTCACTGGCAGGTCTCGCTTATGGAGTCCCATGTCAGAACGGTGACAGATGAAGTGTCGGTCATCTGCAATGTATATATCGATTTGCCTACATTTCCCAGCATTTATTTGCTGCCAAGGAGGATATCAAGGAGGATAACGCTATCGGAAGAAAATTTAGAAGATTGTATCCTAAGACCTTTCGACCTGATACACGCAGATTTCAGAACTGCTTACCGGTATGATGTGTTGTATAAAAATAATCTAGTATTTCCCGGGATGCTTCTGGCATTGGACCTTTCAATGCAGTCATTCCATCTTCTATAGTCGCATACAACTTAAGTCTGCAGTGAAGCTCCGCTCATATTCAGCCTCCGCGCACAGAATTCCTCCACGACGAAAAAGTAGCGTACTGTTTAAACCATTCTTGTTACGTGAACAAGAAGCTTAGCACAACAAAAAAGTTAAGAGCTCTACAATTTTGATACGAGGATTGTTTGATATAGTAAAACATTAAAAAGCAGATTTCGTTTACCGTTGCGATTGGCCAGCGGAGTAAAATGGGACGCCGAGGACCGCGGCCCAGTGTTAGCAACTACTGTTTTTTTAAGTTGTATCCCAATATAGGTGGTGATGCGGTGTCCAGTTTCTGTATTAAGAAGTCCTTCTCATCTAATGCCCTTATCTTAGCCTTTAGCTCTAGAGCACGGGTTACTAAACGAAGGTCAGGATCCGAAAACATCACAAGGCAAAAATAAAAAAATTGCAGCTTATTTATTATACATTATGCCAGGCTTGCCAATGTCTTCCATCTGGTCGTACCCTTGATTGTATTGTGGTTACCGGACGTAACGGACGTGGTGGCACCCGTTTGGGGACATTTTTTCCCATTTCGGAACAGGGGACGTTTTTTCGGGGGTCGTTTTTTTTTTTCGGAACCCGCGCTACACTGCCTACACTGTACCGTGTGAATGTGATTTCCTTTTTTTATTTTACAACAATATACATATCCAGGTAGTGCTGTGCGATGTCAGTGCACGTTAGAGATCACCAGGTGGTGGAAATTATTCCGGAGACCTTCACCATGGCGCCTCTTTCTTTCTTCTTTCACTCCCACCTTCCTCCCTTGCCTTACGGCGCTTTTCAGGTGTCCACCGAGTTATGTGAGACAGATTTCTTTTCCTCAAAAACAAATTTACCAATTTTTACTTCGTCACGTTTTGGGGACGTGGAGGAGTGGGGGTCGGTTACTTTTGCACACTATAGTATTGTGAGTGCCCGTAGAAGCTCAATACCTTTTAGGCGGGTAGCACTCGCAACAATGTGCGGTCAATACCAAACAACAGGTAGTTGACAATCGTAATACAATGAACATAATTAAACAACATTCCACGTGTTCTAATGCCGTGTTCGAAATCTTACGTCAATGTTGAAGTTATTACCATAAAGTAACAATCCATAGCCACTGAGCAACATTACCAATATATCCAAGCTTTGACGTATCTCGAAATATTTCTCTGTTTGTGCGGTAGTGAGGTTTTTCGACTAGCAGTACTTTTGGGTTTTATGATGTGGTATTCAAGTAGAACTTTTTGCTGGGATAGATGGTCCATTCTGACTTAAAGGCCTACTTGACCGAAACTTTACTTCGGCTAATTTTGCGCTCGATATAGTGTGCATGTTATTAACAATATTTATATTTAATATTAGGGCTGTGAAGCGTCTAGAATTTTAGTTAGAAGCGTTCAAAAACCTCTGTAGCAGACGACGCAGACCCCTAGCGGTGTGCTGAACAACTAACAAACCTGACCGGAAATGACGCACATTTGAGACACCGGCATCGCCGGCTCGCCAGTTTCAGGCGTTCTGAAGTGAGTGCGCGCGCCCTGTAAGCTCTTCTTCTGCCGCGTTTCTGGCTGTTTTCACCGCGAAGCTCGATGGTATCCGAGAAAAATAAACTGCTGGCATCATGTAGACGAAGTGCATGGCCGCGGAAGGGAATACGAGGAATGCGGAAAGTACCATGTATACCTCTCGTCCACTGCCCTTCACCCCCGATCTCGAAAGCTGGTGTCAGCTGTCTGGAGCTCAGGTTTTAACGCGAATTCCCCTCTCTTCTTCAAAAAAGATAATGGTGGGTGACTGACGCTTCTGCCTCGCGCTAACCCCTTTTCTGGGTTGGGCTTTGTCAATAGACCTGTCCCGGTCTACATCATGCATCAGAGCACCTACGTCTTTCTGGCCCGATCGGCAAAGCATGCCACGAACCGAAGGCTTCGAGGCGTCTCTAATCGGGAGAATAAAGAGGAGGGGGAACCGCTTGTCACAAGCTAGCTAAGCCGGTCCAGAAGTTAAAGTGGACGGCTTTGCTCATCGAGCAACGCCCTTTTGACGGCACGTTATTTACACCAGGCAGAGGTCTCTGGTTCGTCTGAAAAGGAATCAACATATGCACACCCGTTTATTGCAGGTACAGCTCTGCCCAATGCGCAATAATGCCGTCGTGCGCCGAGTGTATCTGCTGCCTCGAAGATTTGCAGGCCGGGCTGAGAATCCTGGAAGGCCACACAAGCGTTACTGAAAACGTCGACTTTCTTACTGCCTCACGCCATTCACACTTGAGGTCGATTACAGGAAGCTTCAGCGTTACCATTCGAGACGCGTCTTCAAGACCCCAGAGAACTGCACGCATGTTATTTGAATGATAATCTTTTCAAAGAATTTTGATTTTATTCAGTAGGGTAAGGGTGCGGGCTAGTTGGTGATCCATAACATATAAATATCAAATTTATATGTTTGGTTAGAGACACTTACGGTAATTTGCGCGGTGGGCGTATACGGTCGACTGGGGTTCGGCAACCACGTCGTTCTGCCCAGCTGTGTGGTTTGAAAAGATTAGAAAAACCTTTCCGTCCCTGCAGTACGCGGACTTTAAGTGGGTCTAGGTAAATACTGTAATGAACGCAACGCATAAGTTTTTGTTCATTTGAATCGACATGTATTTCGCAACGCGCAGTCGCTTGCCCGACCGAGCCACGCAAAGATAAACCATGCAGCCCACCATCGGCACCGCACTGATGCCATGGTCCTCGAAGAGAAAAATATATATTTATTTTGCAACACAAATTTTGCTTCTGGCATATTCTTTCGCTTAACGCAGCACTTAATTCTCTCCAGCTCTCTTTTTACACATCCATCTGTTTTTATTGATTTAACTGGCGTTCACAGCACCTGTTCTAAATTTCTGTGCACAGGCAGGAATACCTTTCGACGGGGGAGAAAAATGAGAAGGAAAAGGAGAAGGCAGGTCATTTTTTTTATCAAGACAACAAAAACCATATTGCACGCACAGCAGAGCGCACATGTGCTGTTGGCACGCGCGTGCCCGCTCAAAAAAGCCGACTTTATAATACAAGCACTTCTACTTGGCCGCCATTTGAATATGCTTCCTTCCTCCGCTATATCCGAACTTTGCACAAGCTGTAATCGAATACTGCCAGGCAAACAGCGCTCACAAGCATTTCGGCGCGATCATCTTCCCTGAGGTTGAGCCAGGACTTTTCTAGTCTACTACAGCAAATAAAACACATTTAAAACTTTTCCTAGGGCGTTTCATCCGTTCCAAGATGTGTGTTTTCACATATAACCAGTGTTTATCGCACAAAGTGCTGCACGCGCTACCGCTACCAGCGCTTTGCTCGAGCCGCAACGAGCAGACGCTCCGAACCCGTCCGGAGTAGTCTCAAACATGCGTCACTTCCGGCGGGCGGCAATGGCGCCCGTTTTTCCAGTTTCGGTATTGAAAACTCCGATTTTTGCGTGCCTTTTTCACCGTAACTGCTTGAAACTGGAGCGTAATGTTTTGTGGGTAGCATAATACGGGGGTGTACTATGAGAAAACAACCTTTTTACGGTTTGAAAAATTTCGGTCAAGTAGGCCTTTAAGCAAAGCAGCGCGAATGGAGGTGCCCGAAGGCGTCCCTTCTTCATTTCTCCTTCGGGCTCCTTCATTCGCTCTGCTTTACTTGTATCTGAGATTGTGCGTGCCATAGATAGCATGCACAGTCCCAAAATTTCACGAGAAAACTTTTTATGTGACCCATCCGCCGTGATCAATTATGGCACCCTTCACGGTAGGCTGCTTCACCTTGGAGTCCATGCTGTCCGTTAGAAGGGGAATGTATAAGATGCACCTATTAGCTGTGCTCTATTGTAGTGCGTGTCCCTTTGTAGCCCCAGCCTGCAACGTCATATTAATTGCGTGGTTAAACGTTTCTAGGGTTAAATGTTTAATGAAGGTAAGGAAAAGTTATTCCAACGTTTATTTCTACCGTTTAGAAACAAACAAAAAAGAGGAGGAGGAGGATATAGAAGAGGAAAGGCAGGGAGGTTAACCGAAAGAATAATCGGTTTGCTACCCTACACGGGGGAAGGGGGTGAGGGGATAAAAAAAAAGTGAAAGAGAAAGGAGAGTAACAGAAAATTGAAGTCACTCTAAAACGTCACTGTTCCTTAAAGTCACAGCCTATCGTGCAGGCCAGAAGTTCTCAAGAAGCGGAGCAGTGCCTTGCAGGCCTTCTCCGCCGACGACCGCCGCGGCCAGTGGCCGAGAATCTTCATTTCCGTGAAAGGGCGTGTATCTAGGCGCTCCAGCGCACGGCTGAGAGACTGCCTTTCGGTGGTGTAGGCAGGGCAGTCACAAAGAATGTGGGTTATGGTCTCGTCATGCCCGCAGATGGAACATGCAGGACTATCAGCCATACCGATTAAGAATGAGTAGTGGTTGGTGAAAGCTACACCAAGCCAGAGGCGACACAGCAAAGAAACAAAAAAGAACGTTCAAAACAACACACTGACACAAAAAGAAACAGTAACCTAGTGGTATATTTTTCGGTATATTCTTCGCCTGTTTTAATAAATGTAGTAGATGAAGCCGGTGGTCGACGGGGGCATGTGGCGCAATCGATAACGCGTCTCATTCCGGATCAGAAGATTCCAGCTTCGAATCCTGGCAGGCTCGCTTTTACTTTTCCCCTTATTGGCCACCCCATTGCGAATGATTAAACGTACAACATGTAACATTCCAAATGATCAGGCAGGCTTTCGTAAAGGATACTCGACAATAGACCACATTCACACTATCAATCAGGTCATAGAGAAATGCGGAGAATATAACCAACCCCTATATATAGCCGTCATTGATAACGAGAAAGCATTTGACTCAGTGGAAACCTCAGCTGTCATGCCGGCACTGCGGAATCAGGGTGTGGAAGAGTGCTATGTGAAAATATTGGAAGATATTTATAACGATTGCACAGCTACTATAGTTCTCCATAAAGTCAGCAATAAAATTCCAATACGGAAAGGTGTCAGGCAGGGAGACACGATCTCGGCATTGCTCTTCACTGCCTGCTTACAGGAGGTATTCCGGGGACTGGAATGGGAACAGTTGGGGATAAGAGTTAATGGAGAATACCTGAGTAATTTGCGATTCGCTGATGACATTGCCTTGCTAAGCCACTCAGGACAAGAACTGCAAAGCATGATCAATCAGTTAGACAGGCAGAGCAGAACGGTGGGGCTAAGAATTAACAGGCAGAAAACCAAAGTAATGTTCAACAGCCTAGCAAGGGAACAGCAGTTCGCAATTGGTAGCGAGGTGCTGGAAGTAGTAAGAGAATATGTCTACTTAGGGCAGGTAGTGACCGCAGATCCGGATCATGAGAGGGAAATAACTAGAAGAATAAGAATGGGGTGGAGCGCATATGGCAGGTTCTCTCAGATCATGAATGGTAGCTTACCAATATCCCTGAAGAGAAAAGTATACAACAGCTGTATCCTACCGGTACTCACCTATGGGGCAGAAACGTGGAGGCTAACAAAGAGGGTTCAGCTTAAGTTAAGAACGCAGCGAGCTATGGAAACGAAAATGATAGGTGTAACGCTAAGAGATCGGAAGCGGACGGAGTGGGTGAGGGAACAAACGCGGGTTAATGACATCTTAGTTGAAATCAGGAGGAAGAAATGGGCTTGGGCAGGGCATGTAATGCGAAGGCAAGATAACCGCTGGTCCTTAAGGGTAACGGAGTGGATGCCAAGAGAAAGCAAACGTAGCAGGGGACGGCAGAAAGTTAGGTGGGCGGATGAGATTAAGAAGTTTGCGGGGATACAGTGGCGGCAACTGACAAGGGACAGGGTTAGTTGGAGAGACATGGGAGAGGCCTTTGCCCTGCAGTGGGTGTAGTCAGGCTGATGATGATGATGATGATGATGTAACATTCTTGGAGACCACCAAAATGTAACTTAGATGCCCAGGTGGTCGAAATTATTCCGGACCCTCCACAAGGGCACCTCTTTCTCTCTGTTTTTGACTTCCACCCTTCCCTTACGGCGCGGTTGGGGTGTCCAACGAGAAGTGAAACTATTCCTCCGCCATTTCTTTTCCTCAAAAACCCATTTTTCCACTGTGTGGAATGCGACCGCGGCCAACCTACGATCTTATTTGTGTGGGCACATGAACCGGCGTTGCTGTTTTGGAGGTACTGCTTTCTTAGCGTATTTCTGTCTACTCAGCCACAGTACAGGAAACCACCGCAGTGAACACGCGGCCTTCGCCGTGGCTGCTATACTCGTTTACGACGGACGCTTCTCAGAGGTACTGCGCGCCCCCTCATCCCCACTGGGGTGTTCGGCGTGCAGACGCGCGGATGGGCTGGACGTAGGCTGCATGAGCCGAATCGCGCAACTGCGCCTTTGCGACCCGTACAGCTGAGGGGCTTTCCGTAATGGGCTCCCCGTGCGCCGTCTCGCGGCATAGTTTCGTTTCCGCTCCTTTGTCCTCATTCGCCTCACTGCGACGGCGGAACTGCATCAGCACCCACAACTAATCAGACGCCCAGCATAAGCAGACTGTGCATCAATTTATTTATTCATTCGTTCATTTAACAATACTGCAGACTCATCCTGGAGTCCAAGCAGGAATGGGCAAGGAAACACAAACCAAAACACAAATACAAAAAGGCAATAATCAAATTTGTGCATTCACAATTTTCAAGCAGGCAATAAAATCCGCTACATACTTACAGGCAGCGACACTCTGTTGCAGTCAGAATGGTATGGCTTCCAGTTGCTTCGCGGGGACACGGTAGCCACCGTTGCGTTGCAGGTCACACTGGACGCGACTGCGTTGCGCATCAAAGCGGCACGCGCGAACAGGCAACGCGTCAGAACCCTGAGGAGGATAGAGGTTTTGAACACAAGCACCCTACGAGGACCATGCTCTGCGCAGTCGTCGTGGAGAATGCAGCAGTACTGGGAACGCTGACGACCAGCGGCACCGTCGGTGATCGTCGGCTGAGCGTGCCTCCATATGGTAGAGTTGACCTCTGATAATCGCTGACACGGCTAACGCAGAGCAGAAACACCGCTCGCGCAAACGACACACACACACGCGCGCGCGCGCGCACGTGCACACACACACGCACGCACGCACCCACAGGTGGAACCAATGGTTAAAACAACCTGGTTTTCCGGCTCTTGGCCGCAAGACCAGTTTGCAGTAGCCACCATAGAAGGAGGAGTCACAGCAGCGACGCCGAGCGTTAGTAACAGAGAAATGGGTAAAAATGAATTTAACATAAATAAACGCGTCTTTCCATGACGGCATAAAAAATTTAGTTCCTATTTTCAATTTCACGGAGTGCACTCCAATGTGCCAGACTGAGCCGAATATCCAGCAGCTTGAAAGTGCAGTATTTCATGGTAATGTGGGAATATTAGCATCAAATACTTCTGAACACAAGCTTCTGATCATTAAATAAAAGCTGACAACAACATTTTGCATTATTGGAGCTTCGCAGAAGAGCCAACGTCTCATGCACAGCTCCTGAGCTGCACGGAGCTGGTTCCAATCTCAGTGTAACCGTATGTTTCAACTAAGTAAACACGCACTCGGCGCAAGCACACTGTATTGAAAAAGGCCAATTTTTTCCTCTTCAATTGTGAGCACGGTGTTTTGTGTAATTGACCGAGTAAAAGTGACAATCGTTGAAACAAACGCTAAACAGCTCTGCACCAGAGCAGCTGTGGTGCACAATTTCGAATACGTGTATACTGCTCCCAACAAATAACTGTAGCCAATCCACATCATACGTTAAATGTAATTAAAATTTCAAATATGCAATTATTTTTGCAAGACAATTAACGGTAAGTTTGTTTGAAATTAGAAATTTGTTGCCAGAGACTTGTGAAAAAACAACGTGGCCAGATTTCAAATACAAATTAGTAATTTATTTTTAAAATATCAATCTTTAAAAATTAAATATTTCTTTACGGCATTGAAATTGACAACTTAAAAAATATTAAACTTACAGTATAATTGCAAAGTTTTGTGTTAAGTACAGTGTGGCTAAATTTTTAACTTTAAAAGTTAGTAGTGGCCAGACTTTTGCGCTTAAAAAAATAAGTGCTTTTTAAGATCACATTTGGGTTACAGTAAACTACGTGTATTTAATTAATGCTTGATAAAACGTTGTTAATTCTGCAAGCATCAGTCTACATTACAGTCTCCTATGTCGACTGCAGTCAAGATGGATTGCTGGGCAGGTAAGGCTTCTAATAAAATTCGTACTTGTAAAAGAAATAGTAATAGTTTTAGCATTATAATTTCTCCACAACAAATGACGGCGTTGCAATTTGTGCGAACATTCATACAATTTTCATAGCGGCGCTAGGTAGCACGCATACAACGTTCTTTTCTTTTTGCTCAGTGTGGGATAGCGTTCATCCGGCGTCCACAGTGCTCTACTGTCTTAGCTTCTGCTTCATTTTTCGCGCGATGGAGGCCACAAAAGTCATTATACACAAGCGTGCTTTCCTTCGGAATGCATCCTGCTCGCACGACTTGCCCACTTCGGGATGCGGCGCTTGTAATGCGGGCACCTTTTGGCTCCAGCAAGCGTTATCTATAATGAGCGACCAAAATGGATCAGGTGCTCGCGTGTCTGTTCACACTGTTGGGGCGATCGCGTCCGGAAAACTTTCTGCCATCCCGCACATGCTGCTCCTCGTTTATTTACGTCAGGCGTGTGTGCAGATGCGACATCCGTTGTCGGAGACGGGCGTATATATACTCCTTCTTTCCTAATGCGATGAATGGGTAGTGAAAGATGGACACAACTGAAAGGAGGAATAAATTTCAAAAGCTACGCTCTCGCCGCGCGAAAGACGCCCTGTAAGAGCTGTAAATTTGCTCTCTACTGCGCGAGGATTTAACTTCTCTGACTTGGCTCAGTTTTTTACGATTTAGTTCTTTATGTGCTCGTTCCTAACAATAGTGAAAACGTGCGCAACTGAATTATGTTGAAACCTACGGCACGAAGTAAGACCTTGTACATAAGCGTCCAGTGGTCTGTATTTTCAAGAACTGTGGACACATTGAAGGCGCCACAGTAGAGTACTCTAAAAAAGATGAGCAGCAAGTCCCACCGGTGGACGCACAAGCAGACATGCACAATATGTCCGCCATCTGTAGGTAGTACTTTTCATTCCTATTAAACATCTGTGCCTATGCTATCCGACCATGCGTCGCCCAAAGCAGCTTTCCACTTCAGAGGAAATTGTATGGTCTGAAGTAAATGGGAGCTATAATCATGCCAGTTGTCGAACACAGCTTCTGAGATCGACTCCTTTTTCCGGATTTGATTTCAACAGCAGCGTTACAGGGCTCACGCGCCCTCTGTGCGTGTCGATTAATGCGTCATATGTGCTTTTGGCATCGCCCAATTGTAGCCTTAGAAGTGTTTTCCAGAGTTTATGCTACTTGCCCGTAAAGGGCGGTACAGTATGCAATTCCAAAATTTAGTAGTATTGGCTGGACACTTTTTAAAGTATATAAGCTTTGAGGAGTTTTACAACTGACGATATCGACAGTGTTGCTTGCTTGTTTACAATGACCTGTTCAGATTCTCTGGGGCCAAGCCATGAAATCACGAAGTGCAATATGGTAATTTATTAACTCGAAATGGAAAAGTCGAAGCCTTCGCTACGACATCGCCGAAGGACAAAACGACAGTGAGCCAATGACCCATAGAGCCTGCGCTTTATTTCAGTGCCAATGAACTTTCCGCCTTGTCACGCTATCGGTTATACCGGGCGTGTCAGTGAACACTTTCAAAAATTTTGAAAAATAGGCTTTTTGTGGCAAAAATATGCCTTTTGCGGCATATTATTACCAGTGTTAGCGGACACCATAAAACTGGTGGTTCGCCTTACGTAGTTAGCTGATTAACTAATTTTTAACAACTAACTGTTTAACTAGTAGAGTTAGGCGCCTAGTTGCAATCAGAGATTTGTAGCCGGTCGCTAGTAATAGGCCTATAAGTTTTTAGAATTTCAAAAACGCTATTACTGGGAAGAGTTGGAAAAGGGATTGCTGGCGACGAGTTGGCTTGGCAAACGCAGTCTTCCTCCTCGCTCTAACCAGCGTATGCGGGTCCAATACCTCACACTTCACTGTTCCACTCGCCGGTGAGATAACCCTAAGGCATTCAGATTCGCCTATACCTTTCGGCGAATCCGTCCTGTCGTTCGTAAAAAATTGGCTCGCCGATGGCTCCACACTACCCTTCCCGCCTTCTACTAGCGGCGCGACTTTGGCAGGACTCGCTGCGACTGTGGAGGAACGAGAAGTGTGGGCGCCTTGGCGTCGCCATGTGGTCGCCGCTGTTATGATCGGTTGTTTTTGCTTCGAAGGGCCGTTCGGGTATCAGGGCTTGTCGGATTTTTTTTTTTTTTTACTCCGGGCACCTTCTTCGCCGACGATGTTCAAGTCAAATAACTGATGGCGATATAGACGGCGTCTTCAACCAAATCGCTTAAGCTGTGCCAAGAAGCATGTTGTCCAGACCGGTAGGTGCCTTCATGAAAGACTTATGGACCAATGCAGCAATGTATAGGACAGGGTTAATTGCAGAGATATGAGAGGCCTTTGTCTGTACTGGGTGTAGTCAGGTTGATGATGATGACATCAATATATACAGAACTGTGAAGGGGCGTCTCGGAGTGCAATGTCCCATGTGTCCCACGCGTATAGGTGCAGACAAAAGCTAAAGGACCACGCATTGCTTGATTGAAGCTGGGAGGTGTGAAATGTGCAGACTGGCAGCAAGACAGTCGAAGCCAAAAACATTGCCATATGAGGGGATGACTGCGTCAGCACTAGGTCTATTGCCCTTCAGATGCTTGAATTGGAGTGCCTAACCGGCACGTAACTGAGGCGGTATACCGCCTGGCCGTGCATCTGGCTTTTTCTTTTTCTTTCTAATTGTGTTTTAAAATTCTCGCGTGCAATTCTACCTCTTCTATCACTATCTTTCAAATCCCGCCTCTTTTGTCCTTTTACGCCCTGTACAGTTTTTGTATTCTGTACTTTTTGTTGTCTTCGTTTCCCCTTGTTACCCCATAACATTGCGCGTTTTGTTTCGTCCCTTCTGTAACGCGAACGAAACCGTGCTTTGTTTCCGTTTTTTTTTGTCTGTTTCCACCTATACTATCTGCCTGTGTAATGCCTCTCTTCGGAATCAAATGAGTGGGAGTCAGCATGGTGACGTTTGTTTCTTCTTTGCCCCATGTGTTGTTGCGCTGTTTCTAATCTCCATATATTATTTGCCAACGCCACGCACGATGCCGACGTATCCAGTTTCTCAATGCAAGGTGCGAGGAGCGCAACTGCCGGCTGCGCATTGGGCAGAGGTCAGTAGTCCTGAGTTCTCTCCATCCCCACAAGCTGTTCGTCACGCGGCGCCGCGCAGCGCTGTTGGGCGCGCATACCAATACCGTTCAACGTGATCCGAAGCCCACGTCCTTGCAGGCCTGCCCATCAATTCGCCACTCGAGCATGCCTGCGAATCCTGGCCAGCTCTGATCAGGCTGCCCCGCGACCCGGCGGTACCTCCCGTGGGAAACAGGCTATACATGACTCCCCGGCTGCAACACGGCCGAGACACCTGTCCAGTATCTCATTTCAGCTGCAGCGGCGCTGTCTTTTACCCTTTCCTTCATCCATTCAGTTGAGACCGGATATATCGAATTATTGTTCATATGAAAAAGCCTTAGAGTCCCCTTGAAAATGTCATACAAAACTATAGCATTGTCCGCGTTTATCGAACTCGCGTTCAGCAGAACGTTTGATATACCGAACGGCGCGCCGCACCTCCGTGAGTGGCGCTTCTGCGAACGGCGCTCTTCGCTCACTTGTTGCGCGCGGAGGCGGGTCAGCTCCGCGACCTTGGACACCTGCTGGCGTTGCTAGCCCTGTGCAACCGCGTAACGAGGTGAACGTGGGGCATGCTTGAAGGGGGTGTTTGGCATTGTGTATTTATATTCCGCGCCGCATCGCTGCCATGCGGTGAAGTCAGCGTGACTATTCGCCCAAATTAATACTCTCAGTGAACTCATCGACCAGCGGGTGGCAAACAGAGCTCGCAAACAGTCTCTACAACTTCATCGTTTAAAGACGCTCCCTCCGTGGTCGTATTGTCAGCTCACAGACAATCGCCCCACTGTTTCCCCGTCGGTATCAGCCGCGCATCTGCCTGAAGGGTGCATATTGTACACCGATGCGTCACATACTGCAGAGCGGGGAGTTACCGCTGTATATAGTCCCTCCCATCCGCATCTCAACTCTCGTGCGACGTACACCGCAGATACATGTACCCCCCTGGCAATGGAACTTCAAGCCATTTACAATGCCATTGCTTCCCTTCCGCTCATTCCCACATTCAATGCAGTTCATATTTATACAGACTCCCTCGCCGCCCTTAAACAGCTTAAGGCTGTTCGACGCACATTCCAGATTACACAATCAATTCACCTACTCTGCGCAAAATACCCATGTCCTGTAGGCATACACTGGATTCGCGGTCATGCTCACGATCCACATAACATTCAAGCAGATGCTATGACTCACATTGACACATCAGACGACCCGCAACCTTCCCCTCTTCCCCCAGATCCGTTCCTGTCCCATGTCTCCGATTCACAAGCTCTGCGCCAGCGAACACGCGCTCTAATTCCTCCGTGTTCGCACCCTCTCCCCCGTAGTCTAACTCGGCAGGAGGAGGTATCAGTGCGCCGGATTCGGGCAGGGGCGGCCCTGACCCCATCTGTCCGTTATCGGTGGGGTGATAAATATCTGCCAGCAACTGACAGGTGCCCTCACTGCGGCGCTGCACCGGACATTTGTGATGTGCGGCACCTGTTGTGGACTTGCCCAGCGACGGCCCCTATTAGAAAACGGCTCCTCAGGGAGGTCGGCCTGTGGTGGAACCGCGACGGGGTCTATGTGAAGTGGACTATGGACAATCACTTCACCAGCAGCCTATGCGAGTACCTCGCCGAAACTGGTCTACACTCCTTCTTTTAACTTTCTGTAACCTACATTCCACTCCCCCTTTTCTCAACTTATGCCTCAAGGCAGACTTCACGAATAAAAAAAAAAAACTAAAGCATAGCGGCGGCCCTCGCCGGGCGTGCTTCGCTGCCGAAATCGTTGCTGAAATGAAATGTACCTTAAATTTAAATAGATTATTCTGGTTACAGTGTACTGGTTAGAAGATTATACATCTTATGGTAGGCAGCGGCTAGTTTTGGAGCACTTTCCGCCGCTATTTCGATGCGAAGCAGGTTGGGCCCACCAGCGCCTGTAGCGAGGGGTGCTCTGCCAGCTCGACGCGAGGCAGCGGTCGCTGCATGAAGCGCGTCACTAGGGTTGGTGCAATGTACGCTTGCTTCTATAGGTTAAAGATAAGCTTACCTATGGCCGTTTTAGATATCGAACTATCTGGCGATCTCCTTCGAGTGCAATGTATTCCCGCGTCTTCGACTGTGTTCATTTCTGTCCACCGCAGTAAGTGTAGGAAAAAAAAGTGGATAAAAAAAATGGTGTCACTCGCTCTCGCACTATACCACATATCGCTCGCCTTTCTACATTAGCGCGTTCCTGGGTATCGAGACGGTGGAGTGAAAACCGATGGGGCCGCGTTGGTGAGAATACCTAGGTTGCTTGTAGCGCACCTACCTCCTCGCAGTCCAGCCACGAACTTCGGCATCTCGAGCAGTTCATTCAAAACTGATCCAATTACTTTTGCTCAACAGGATGGCGGCATTATATATTTGTTCTGTAAGCAACCCAGTAGAGAGCTTGTGTTGTTCGACCGGTGTCCTGCC
Organism: Amblyomma mixtum; assembly: GCF_055824585.1. Classification (NCBI taxonomy): domain Eukaryota; kingdom Metazoa; phylum Arthropoda; class Arachnida; order Ixodida; family Ixodidae; genus Amblyomma; species Amblyomma mixtum. Next base: position 48,921,848 of record NC_143014.1, read on the forward strand.
TGGTGCGCAAAACTTTCCGGGAAATATTAAAACGGCTTCTAGTCACGCCAGGAGAGTTTCTCAATTAGCTTCCATTCTGAATGCATAGCGTGCAAGTAGAAGCAACACGTATAAATGGGAACACTGTGCAACCGCGTGACGAGGTGAACGTGGGGTGTGCTGGAGTGTGGTTTCGGTATCATGGTTTGGTTTGGTTTAACGTCCCAAAGCGACTGAGGCTATGAGAGACGCCGTAGTGAAGGGCTCCGGAAATTTCGACCACCTGGGGTTCTTTAACGTACACTGGCATCGCACAGCACACGGGCCTCTAGAATTTCGCCTTCAAGAAATTCAACCGCTGCGGCCGGGATCGAACCCGCGTCTTTCGGGCCAGCAGCCGAGCGCCGTAACCACTGAGCCACCGCGGCGGGGCGGTTTCGGTATCATGAATTTATTTTCCACATAACATCGCTGTGACGCGGTGAAGCCAAATAACTAAAGCCTATAGTGGCGGCCCTCGCTTGGCGTGCTTCGCTGCCGGAGGATCTGTCATAACGAAGTGCTGTCCATCACGATGCTCGCACTGTGCGCCGGGAGTGTAGGTCAGCCGCTGTGCTGTTAAGGCCACCGACACTGGGCTGCCATCCGCATGAGGTCCGACTGCCGGACTTGGCTGCCAGCTGCCCCGAACTCCTCTTATTTTGCACTCTTTGCGTCAGTGTTATTTTAGTATATATTTATCAATCTTAAACATAAGACAGCCAAACCGTTGGGCCTGTGGCGCAACGGATAACGCCTCTGACGACGGATCACAAGATTCCAGGTTCCAATCCTGGCAGGTTCGGCTATTTCTGTTCTTACTTCCTTATGCGGTCGTTGGATATAATGCACGCAGCGTCGCTTCCGGCACTGGCACGTAACTTCAGCGCTCTGCGTGCAGCGTGACAGCAGCCAGCAAACCGTTTTTTTGCAAGTCAGCGGCGTTGCTACCTTTGGAAATACTGTTGTCTTCGAACGTTTACACTTTATGGACGACCTAAAGCACATGGTACGCACATGATGGCAGGAGATGAAGCGTGCCCTTATTATTATTAGTGGTGGTTTATTGTAAAGTAAAATACAAAAAGGAAATAAAATGTTTTTCCTGTTCGTGGCGTCTGCCGTTGCATCCAGATGCTTCTGAGCCACAGCCAGCGGAAATAAAAGTGGTAGGGAGAGTGCAACGAGGGGAAATAAAGAGGTAACCGAGAGAAAGAAAGGGCAGGCCGGTGCACCTCGTGCACCTGCAGGAGCCGCGGTCGGCATGGCCTGGCACCCATGCGCAGCTTCTGGACGGTGACGTGCACCGGGGGTGTCGCAGCTACGAAACGGACCGTCAGAAGGCTCCCCGAGAGCGATGCCGACACGATCTGCTCCTCGGTCTCCACCGCAGCGAGCAGCTGGTCCGCGGAGTCCCGGGCGTCCACGGCAAATACAAGGCCCATGGAATGGCCGCGCGGGGCCGGTTTGCCGCGTGCCGGTATGCCGCAGGTGGCCATGGTGCCGAGCAGAGCCCGCAATGTGGCCACGCAGTCCGCATGCACGGCCACCACGTTGCGCCGCGTGTTGACGCGGACCTTCAGGACTCCGGCCGCGGTCCAAGCTCCTCCGCCGCCTCGGTCGTGGGTGAAGCCGGTACTCCGGTCAGCAGGCTGGAGCAGCACCGTGCCCACCAGGTTGTCAGGCGCCCGTACCGCAGCTGCTGCTCGCTGTAGAGCAGCCTGCCAACGGCGTTGAGCTTTTGTGGTGACCTGCTTCCACGGAACCAGGCTGCAGCCCGCCGCTGTCGCGCTGCGGTCAGGGCGCGCGGCCGCGCGGCTAGCAGACGGCGCGGCAGCGCTCCCGGTCCCCGCTGGTGGCGCCGCCGCCACGGAGGCCAGGGCAGCAGTGGCGGGAGCCTGCGAAAGCTCACCAACCGACTGCTGACTCCTGCGAGGGATTCCCCCGTTCGAGAGAACGAGGAGAGGAGAGGCATGACCCTGTTTGGAGGCCGGCGCAGACGGGGGGACGTCTGCCGCAAACTCCGTTGTGGGTTCATGGCTTCCCTCTCCGTCTCATGAAGGTCATGAGGAAGGGGAACTGTGGAGAACGAGGGGTGCAGTGCGGCGTGCTTGTTGGCCCCTTCCTCCTCTACGCTGCCGGCTGGTTCCGCCGCCCACCGTCGCTTGCGGTCCGTGCTTGCGGTGTGCTGTGACAACACCCTCTTTCTTAGAGGGTGTTGGCTTTGAGCCTTGCTCTCAGGTCGTTGTTTGTTGTTGTCATGCGGTACCTGGGCAGCAGGAGAGGGGGCTAGGCGCACGCGGCGGAGGCGGCGGTGGCGGCCTCCACGTGGTGAAACGTGCGCGGCGTGCGCTCGGTGCCACGTGGCGGAGATTCTCGCCGGTGGTGGTGGTGGTGAAAACATTTATTTAGTCATAGGGAGAGGTGTTGGGGGTCGTGACCTGAAGGGTCACGCCCTTACAACCACTAGGTGGGATAACTAGTCAGGTACCCCACTGGCGTTTGCCGCAGCCCGAGCGCGCTGCGTTAAGGCCCTTTGGGCCTCGAGGGTGCAGCAACCGGACAGGGTCGCCTCCCAGTATCTGGTGTGGGCCAGCGGAACCCATCCCTACCCTCTATCCCAAACCTCGCCGCTGCAGCAGCATCTCGCGTTAAGCTCCTGCCCCTTCGTGTAGCTGCTAGACTGGAATCGTCTAGGATGCTGTGCTTCCTATATCACATGTTCTTGCGGGTCCTTAAAACGCCTCACTATGGAAAAAATTGTTTTGAAGGGCCTTGAGAGTCCTGGAATTTCTGTGGGTCCTTAAAACTCTTGAATTTCTATTGCATTAAAGGGTGTATCGTTTTTTCTTCTTAACTGCAGATGCAACGTTATGAGAGCAGGAGCAGGTCAGGAAGAAAATGCATGTTCATGATGTCTGAGCGCAAATCGAGGACAAAAAGGTCATGGAAAGGGAACGCAATGCGAAGGGCATGTACTGGTCTCTTGGGGTAACGAACTGGATTCCAGGACCAGGCAAACGACGCAGGGAGTCAGATGGGCGGATTACATTGCAGCGATAAGGTGGCCCCACCTGGCACGGGGCACGGTTAATTGGAGGGATATGAGATAGGTATTTGTCTTGCATTCAACACTTTGCATTTTAAAGTTATCCACAAGCTCACGTGGGCCGTTGCAGATTGATGATGATGAAAAAAAAAGGAGCCGCGAGAAAACCTTCCGCCCATCTTTTTTTTTTAATACATATGTCGTGGAGTACTGCAGTGCTGGATACAATAAAGGTGTCGAATCTGTACGACAGTGACTTAATCATCAACTAGTTAAGTGACCCAACACCGGGAATGAATGCACATGAGCATATGTATTCACACTTTTTCCCACGAATAATTATGTGCGCCGTCGTCAATGCAACCAGTGATTTTCGGCCACTTGTAACAAGACTGGGGAAACAGTCCATTAATAAAAGTCTCGTTGGGTAATTAGGTTTCGTCATCGTTGCTGCTACTGCCTTCTGAGCTACTTCAACCGCTATCCGAATGGATCAGAGTGAGTATAGCGCCATCCTTCAAGCATTAACGTTAACAAACCCCAAGTTCTGATTGAAATAGCGATTTTTGAAATTGCGCTAGAAGCAGCAAAATTGTCTTGGCCAGTCTGCAAGTGGTAATGGCAAAATCCGCTTCTGATCAACGATTATGAACTCCCGCAGATAAGTTCTTCGTGCAGAGGACTGTGAGCAGTATTCTGAACCAAGGGCATGGGAGTATGTTGCAGAGATTCAGTCTATTAGGCGATGGTAGTCAGGCAATCGATCGCCGCCTTCTGTTCTGGCCAGGAGTTTAGGTGGGTCCGAGTGGTATTTTGTGGCCGCGTTGTTTCCTGCGCGGAATGGCAAAGGCGCCCATGCGCGTAAGGGTCCCAGGGTTGGGACCAGGTGGATGGTGGACGACGGTGGCGTGCAGGGATGGATGAGCCCACACGTGTAGTGCACCACGTGCAAAGAGGGCTCGTGCAGCAGGAGCTGGGAAAGTACGTCCTGCTCCCACGGCTGCACGGACACGTCTGGACACGTCTGCAACTGGACACGTCTCGCCGAATTCTGAAAAAAGAAATAAATTTGGTGCGTTTATAAGTCTTTTTTTTTCAGTACAAAACGAATATTAAAACCCCCTACTTATGAGAATAAGATTTTAAAACTGTCTCAGCGCCCCTCTATCTCTGAACATATTCAGTATTTCATTGGTGCATAGGGTTTAGCGAACATTCCATATAACACGGGCAGCATGCATCTCGCTTTCTCGGAAACGCGGCCTCAAACAACGGAGCCTCGCCGGCGGTTGCTTCATGATTAGAAGCTATGGGTTAATGCTCTACGGCACGTTGTTTTCCCTTTTTTTTCAGCAGCACTTTAAAGATGTCTAAAAGCGTTTCTGCAGGCTCTCTTTAATGCACGACCAAGAAATTAATGTACACGACAGTTTAATAGTTTATGGGGGTTTAACACTCGAAAGGGCTAAGAGGGACTACGTAGTGAAGGGCTCCTGAAACTTCGACCAACTGGGGTTCTTTAACGTGCACTGACAGCGCACAGTATACGGGCATCTAGAATTTCCCCTCCATAAAAATTCGACCACCGAAACCGGGATCGAACCCGCTCAAGTGCAGGATAGATATCTACTTTTTTTTACGCAGGCAAACACGACAAAGAGGATGTGGCGAGAAAGCTTACGAAATAATGAGTTGTAAATGCCACACTGAAGGAAGTATACCCACAGAACAAAATGGCACTAATGGAGCGATCAGCACAGCACTCCTTGCATAGCGGGAACGTTAGTGCTCATTTTAGCCGAGTAAGCACGCAATTCATTAATAACTAATGACACCTTGCCCACTGAGCGAAAGATGCATGGAAGCACACATATGAACGAATTCAGATTTGAAGCACCAAGGGACGAGTAAAATCATGATCTTATTGTTTCATCAACATGTCAATTGGTAAATAAATTGTCGCTTCATTGATTGCTCGTCTCATTGGTCGTGGTTGATGCGAGGCTACGACGAAGATCGTGCAGGCTCTCCCGTTCCATGTCCAGCTCCCGGCGAGAGTCGCACCCTCACCTCCCGCTCTCCCCTAAGTGAGCCGGCGGGGAGGTGATCGGGCTCCGCGATATGGAACGGGTGTTCCGCTTCTTCGGCCACATGGAGCCCAGATTGTGCAAGGGTCGTGGGCGCACCATGAGCAAGTTGTCAGTGAGGAAGCAGGGCACCCGCTTTGGCGAAAGCCGCCAGCTGGTGCACAAGTTCTTCCTCGTCTTCTCTGATGCCACGGAGGTCGGATGGTGGATGCGCTCCGGGTGCATCTGTAACAAGTTCCGTCCCATATCGCAGCAGGTGGGCTAGCTGTCCCGCTTCTACGACGGTGAGAGCTGGTCCTGGCGCAGTGTCTGTCGTAGCAAGACGTTGAAGTCGCGGGACAGCTCGGGCCGAAAGCTGGATATCAAGGCGGTCCCGTTTGCTGCGAGGACGACGTGGGTATCGAGGGAAGGGTGCTGGCAGGTGCTGGCCACTGGCGATGGCGACAGTGTGCCCTGCGTCGACTGCAATCCAACCACAGCGTTCTTGGGCGCCACCAGGGGCAGGCATTTCGCATTGATGGCGTACAGCCAGAAGACTGTTCTTATGCTCAAAATCTGGGCTCCGAAGAAGGACCAGCACGAACTGAAGAACATAGTCTGGTGAAGCTTTGGACAACTCGCCGAAGGCACGTGGGCAGTCGACTTTCAGAAAGCACGCGTTAGGCGCGAAGCAGCGGCTCCTGGACGATCGTTGCTGTTCCATCTTCAGCATGTCCGGGAGGCGTTGCGGCATCGCAGCTGGACGCACGAGAGCAGAGATAAGTTGACGAGGTACGCCGCTTACGTGGGCGCAACTGGGGGCTCGCGCTACAGGTTGGGTTGCCCCGGTACGGCTCTCCGGCTCTGCCGCCTCTCGACGATACCCTTTGCAAAACTCGCTGCGAAGCGCCGAGAATGCGAGCCTCTGGACAAAATGGCGACCTGCAGCAGGCACGCCACGCTCAGAGCCTGACCAGCGGCGAACGGAAATTTGAAGACACGCGTGCCGCGTGGTGCGCGGGCTTTGAAGCGAATTCCATCTTTCTCTTCTTCTATGGTCGGATAAAAGAGGTTCCGCATTCTCGGGCTCTTTATGGGGAGCTTTTGTCAGTACTTTCGGTTTCTGCTCCTTAACGCTATTCTTCGCTTTGCACTGGCGGGTTTCGCTTATGGAGTGCCATGTCAGAACGATGACAGATGAGCTGTCAATCTATAGCGATTTGCCTACATTTGCCAATATTTATTTGCTGCTTGTCTCAGTGAAGAGGCTTCGCATTCTTTTTTGCCGCTTATTGGCATCATTGATGTCAGTCAAGGAGGATAGACCCTATCTGCAGACCACAATTTAGAAGATTGTATCCTATAAACCTTCCCATCTGATACACGCAGATTTCAGAACTGCTGCTCCACGGACTGTCGTAAACAGGTGCAGGCAACTAGTGCTATCGCGTCCAGCGTACTTGCGCCCGATGCACACTCCGGTGAGCAAAACGGGGATACCCAGGGAGAGCATAATGGAAAGGTCTAAAGCGCGTCCCCTTGCGCGAGAAATTAAGGCAGGCATATAAACTGCATACGCCGAAGGCCCCGAGTGTTCCCCATCGCTTGTTCTCCCCTCTTGTACTGCTCGGTCGCGATAACTCTAGACCTATAATTCCGCACAAGAACCAGACCAGGATTGTCGCTATAGGAGTGGAATTAAATGAGAAGTAGGAACCTATACCTCACTTCCTCCTCTCTCAGGACTTTGAGACGATGAAATCAAATAAACCGCGTCACTGTTCAGCTGTGACGCTCTGAATGATCGGATTAGGATGAGTACTGCACGTAGTCACTGTCACGAATGTGCTTCGAGCAGGCAGCACTTACTTTCGACGCCTTGAACGCGTCAGTCATCACAGGAAGCTTTTGGTCTCGCAGGTAGCCTTCAAAGACGACCTCGTCGAGGCCGTCGGTGCTCGTGCACCCAAGCGCCGAGAATTGCCTATGCGTGTTGAATTCGCTGCTCAAAACCGAGCTGACACGTTTTCTTCGCCCAAAACATTCGTGTTAGGAATGAAACGCCGAAGAACGGACGGTGACCCCAACTCGTTTGAATTTTTTTTTTTTGTTTCTTATGTGAACTCCAACCACGGCTGCTCACCGGGATGTCACGGACGCCACACCCATGAGGGTTCTCTGCGGTGTCCTCTCTAGCCCTCAGCGAGAGACGGGAGGGAGTAAACGGCGCAATATTAAACCGGGATCGCACCATGGCGTAATTTGTAACAGAAAAGAAAAAGAGCGTGTCGCTACCGTTTCGGTAGCGTCCGCAGACGAAACTGCTTTCGCTACGTATATCCTGGCCAAGCAGAGCTAAGCCACTGCCAATTTTTTTCATTACCCCCCCCCCCCCCCCCCCTTCTCAGGGGAAACCCCTATGATCTCATAAGCTACACAACCTGCTTAGTAGCTGCCATGCACTATACGCCCATGCATCTCTCCTATACTTCAGTCGTTCCCGCATCAAGGAACTTACTCTGCCGGTCCTCTTTTCGTGCAAGACGCACCTTACACGTTCCCAAGAGGTCTTCATCCATAATGTTTACGCTGACTTCGCATACACCCCATACACTCTGGCGATATGGCGACGGCTCAACAACACCGCGGTAACTTGCTCGCACTGCGGGCTCCACTGCCGCGCGGCCCTTACCCATTTCCATCTAGCGGCCGTGCCCATTTACTCTGGCAATGTACTTGCATTTGAAACTGGCAGAATGCCCATCCAGACCCTCCACAACACCGAACCGTGCTGCTCACGACTACCGACACACAGCTCCTATTTGCTGCATATGGGAGCCAAAGCGGCATGATCAGGGTGGTGTAGGGGTGCCGACTAAAGTCCTTCTCATCGGGTTCAGCCATAGCAAAATGGACAATAGACCGACTCGGACCTCCAGTGTGACTAACGCTCTTTCTCCATTTCCCCCCACAGCGGCCTTTCGCCTTCCTCTCAAAATAAAGGGCTTCCAATCAATCAATTAATGGTTTGGAGGTCATTCATGCTTTAGTTCTTAGCAGTGCACGCAATTCATCGTGACGGCATGAAAGCTTGCTGTATTTTGCTCGCTGGGCATACTGGCAAGGGAAGCTAATCATCATTTGGTTAGGTCAGACACTCGGAACACACGCGGGGCGATACCGGCAGCCGGAACAAGATTCTTGAGCTACAGCGGCGCCGACTGCAAGCGCCGATTTGCTTAGCGACCGCCAGGGCATATCGGATCATCGGGCTAGTCAAGGGAGAAAACCAGCCAAAAAAGACGGAAACACAAGAAGAGAACGACACAGGACAGCGGCTGGACAAGCCGTTGTCCTGTGTCGTTCTCTTCTTGTGTTTCCATCGGGCTAGTGCGTCGACGCTAGGCTCCGCCGACTGTGAAAAAAGCCATGCATTCCGCAGTATGTATTTCTTTTCATCGCGATAGCACATGCTGCCACAAAGGATAAGAATCTGATACACAAGACCGGTGACGCCAGAAACGTACGGCCTCCTGTGTTGTCATCCGCATACTGGTTTCCTCTACTGAGCGGCAAACCTCTCCAGGAATACCAGTCTGACGCAGAAAGGAGAGTGCTGAGTGGAAATATGAACTGTGTAAAAAAGGCCACCACTGATGCCCATAAGCTGCACCCTCTGCGCGAGGAACGCGGGTTTCGGTGATCGCGCCTGTAAGCGCCAAAAGAAAGAATTATCGAGCAACTGGCACGAAGCTCGATCGAGGTGCACTGTAGTGTCTTTCTACGACTGCTGACAAAAAAGCGCTCAGTTCAAAGCCGCACAGCATGCCGCCTTGATGTGTTTGTGAGGGAAGGCTGGTTGAGCGCCGCGACGCGGTTCGCCCGTGTGGCGGTGCTCATAATCCTCATACTTAAATGGCCTTCAAGAATGCGCAGCGCGACAGGATTCCGCCCAGTTTAGCGAGCCGGGGCCGATGTCTGAAACTTGTCATCACCATCCGAGATTTGCCGCTCCTTAGTTCGCTGTCGTCATCAAAAGCAAAAGGCAGTTTTCCTATGCGTATCACTTGACGGTTACAGAGTTGATATACTGACTTCGTGTTGCGTGTCTCTTTCTCGAGATACCACTGTAGCGTCTTTCGACTTCCAGGACTTATAGGACCCCCTCTATATAGTGCTTCGCTGTTTTGCGCGAATATTGGTACGAGTGGCGAAAAAAAAAAACAAAATATTCGATTCGCTTTCAAGAAAGCGCTGTTCGCACGTACGGGGAGTCAATTCGTTTAATAATGCAAGCATTTTGTTTCCGTGACTCTGCTGGTACAAAGCTCTTGCGAAAAAAGCTGCGGGAAGACATATGCGAGCTGATGACCTCTCTTCGACGTAGTTCATCGCTAGAAAGTGCTGTAGGGCGCCTTTTCTTTAGCAAACAACACACCTGCCAGCAAAATCAGGGTTGCATTAAATCCAGTGAAGTATCACTCCAAAGAACTTTTAAGCTAAACGCATTTTTCGCGACCTCCCGCCAAAACCATATAATGTATCTAATAAAAACGCTGCAAATGTGCTTCAGCTCAACCAGTTTCAGCACACTCAACTTTCACTCCTGCATGAGTGAACATGTTTTCGGTATAGGTCTACCTAAGTCAACAAGCAGCAGTTTTATCCCGCGAAATCTCACACTGCAATTGTGAAGCTTCCAGCTTGCCGCACCTCGCAGTACGAATACATTCTGTTGCAGAAATGCGCCACGTCTGCTTTAGTCAGGCATGGCAACGCAGCTGTCTTGTAGCGTAATAGCCAAGCGCACTGAGTCGCTCATTACTCTCATGCCAGGGAAGAGGTAGAGAACAAATTCATTTACGAAGAAAATGCAACAGGAACTTCACTCCCTCATCAGCTGACTGTCGTTCCTGGCTCCCGAGTCCAGCTTGTCGTCTAATTTCTGGCGGCGTGTGCTCGTCCAAAGCATTTTTGTGGCTTTCTAAGATTGCAGCACTGCAAGTCATGGAAAAAATGTAAAGCAAATGAGCCGCAGTTCAATGCCACACGCACGAGCGGTAAAGGAAAAAAGAGGCTTGACAGAGAAATTATAGAGGCTTATCGCATTGTAAAGAAAGCTGAAAATTGTAACAGCACTCCTTCCCTGACCTTATCACGCAAGGAAATTGCTTACCTCGATACCTGTTCACGCTAAACACACTAAACACGCTAAAGCCGATCCATTGTTTGGTTAATAATTTGTTTCCACCCTCTATGTATCTGTATATATGTGTTTTTTTCCCGAGTAAATAACTAGTTGATGTCAAGCGTTTGTCCTGCGTGCTTCTTCTTCTTGTCCGTCTTTTTATTGCGCTTTGCTAAGTTCAACTGAATTATCGTTTTGGTACCATTTCCGAAACCAGTTGTGTCTGTTAGGGAGATAAGCAGTTGAAAGCCTTTGCCTACCAAAATAAACACCAACGCGACCTAGACAATACGCGAGCTGTCGGGCCACCGACACGGGCTCAAACATGCCGTGTGCGACATGGCGTTAACGCCCTGCAGTCACTGCGTCTGCATTTTTCTCCGATAACCAAACCTTTTATCATCTCTTCCTGAAACTGACCCTACTGCGGCCGCTATTTTCTTCATCCCTTTTTCCTCTCGGCACGGTTCACCGAAAGAGTGAAGTAGTTAGTGGTTACTGACGTAGTCTCCACTCTGCTGTCTTCAGCAGCAGGTATCCATAACCTTTTTCACGCCTTCACTGTACCGCGTTCATTTCCAATGAGCGGCCGCGACTGCTCACACGCGCAGCGTACATCACTGTTCCCGACTGCCTTTCAGGCCCTCGTGAGCCGTGTTCTGCTTTCAAGTCGGGCGAATGTAAGTGTCAGGCGCGATTTTAACGTCACCCGCGAAACTTCAAAGACGAAGGCATGCATGTCAAGCGCGGCTTCACCGCCGCGGCCACCACCTGATTCAAGCCCTCTCAACTGTCCGGATATCACGGCAGATACAGAACACTGCCCACACTCATGTATTGCTGTCACTGCCTTTCATTAGCTCCCATATCCTCCCCCTTCCTCCTGGAGGGCTTGGCTTCGCTCGATCTCGGCCACGGTGTAAGAATAGTATACTGATCTCGGCTAAAGCCAAGCTCGGCAGGTGACCAACGGGCCATAGCGGAGCGCTAGCGCTCCTTTTCACTGGGCTTTATTGTTCGCCCCGAATGAAGTTCTCCCTTATCCTGCTTCCCCGTAGCGGCTGTGCTGCCATCAGAAAATTGCCCTATAAAGGCTACATGCGAATACAAAAGTTATGCTGAAAATTACTACATTTTGTGAGAAGTTCTTTTGCTAACATATACCGTCTCTCTTCAAGCACCGAGAGCACACGTCCAAATAATACACACACAAAAAAACAAATTCTCTCTTGCATCAGTGCAAATGTTTATCTTTGGTGGCAAAAGCGGCCCCCAAACGCCACCGGGTGCAGTGACCACTTTCATGCCACACCTGCGCTCACCGATATCCCTGGTCAAAACAGCTGCGTGTATGCGAGGCTCGTAGACAACTCGCACAAAAAACCGATGCCACCTAGACTGCCTTGCCATATCTCAAATGGACCTCGGTTTAATTACAACCACAAGCCACCTTTGGACGCTGCGGCGGTGGCCTACACAGACGCCTGTCTCACGGAAACCGCGGGCTCCACAGCAGCCTTCTTCCTCCGCCCTTCCCTCTCTACAACCAGCACTCACACAACCGGTCCATACATCTCCCCACCCTCCACGCTCGCCCTAGAAATACACGGGATCGCCGATGCCATCACACACTTTGCCACCCTAATAGCTGCATTCGATTCAGCCGTGGTTCTCTGCACCGCCGGAACCGGTTCGCGGTGCGCTGCACCAAAGCGCTCGATTCACAGCGCCCCCTGCACCACCGTCCGCGATTGATTTTGGTGCAGTCGTGGTGCCGCTTCGGTGCAAAGAACCGCGGCACCCTCAGAGACGGAGGTGCAGGATAGTGGTGCACGTGTTTGACGGCGTAAGCAGACGACGAGCGCAGCCGACGTTTTGTTTGTTAACATCAATGGCCAACTAAAGGAAGTTTTTCCCGTTTCTCGCGACAGCCTGAACAGCCTCTTGAATTCGAAGCTGAAATACCTGCTACTACGCTTTCGTAGTAGTTGGGGATTCTGTTGCGGTCCGTCCGAACTGTGTTGCTGCGAAAGAAAGCACCACGTCGGCTTCCTCATCTTCGCTGTCTGACGACTAAGAAAATTCTATAAAAGTGGATTCGGCGATGTCGTAGTCCATGACTCCACGAGGCACGAAAAACAGACGCGACGCACCGCAACACAACACACCACGACGGAGGAGAACCGGATAGCAGACGACAAGGCCTGTGCGTGCACGCGCTCGATTGAAAATCTCCGCACCAGTGATTTGTGACGCTGCTGACGCGCTGCACCTGCACCAAGCCGGCACCAACGGAACTTTTTCAGAATTAGTGCAGAGAACCAGTTCTGAATCGAACAGACCCGTAAGTGTCAGGCGCGATTTTAACGTCCCCCGCGAAACTTCAAAGACGAAGGCATGCATGTCAAGCGCGGCTTCACCGCCGCGGCCACCACCTGATTCAAGCCCTCTCAACTGTCCGGATATCAAGGCAGATACAGAACACGGCCCACACTCATGTATCGCTGTCACTGCCTTTCATTAGTTCCCATATCCACCTTGATCTTCGCATTGCGCTCCTCCGCCATGTCGATCGAGCTTGACTTTTGCCAGCAGGAAGAAGCGAGATGCGCTGCGGTTGTGAGCCGCCCTACGCTCTGAGACAAGGGCTTCACCAACCAGAAGTGTAAAGCGCAAGCATCACACAGGCACGCATCACACACCCCTCTCGTTGAACGCAGCAAATAGGAACACCGGCAGACACGACCGCTCCGCGGCCATCGCTGGTAGTGGTTGCCGCAACGTCATCGACTAGTCCGCAGACACAGCGAACGCGGATCACAAATACACTACCTAGGCACTCCACACAAGAACACCAACGCGGCTCAGAGAAGCGTAAAAATTCGCGAGCTTTTGAAGCACCCAACCAAATCGGGCGGTATGCGACATGGCTACCAGATTGACATTAGCGACGCTTTGCGAGCGTTGTCGTTAACAACGAAGAAAGGAAAGTCGGGGACACGGGGAAGAATTTTGCACCTAATGCGCTCTGCATACAATTTAACTCGTTCGTCCTGGACGAGACTGTGTACTCGGCTAGTTTTGTCATGTGGCTTACTGATAGACAAGAGCATATGAAACGCTTCTACTAATACAAACCATAAGAAGCGCGCTACTTGAGAGTCAGATTTTGTTCGAATATGTTCTAATGTAACACCCTGCGGTCACTACTTCTGTATTTTTATATTTTATCATTTAATTGCTTCTGAAGTTGCTTCTACTACAGCCCCTAATTTCTGCATCCCTTTCAACACGACACGGTTGAGGTTGTCACGAGAGAGTGAGGTAGTTAATGAATCTTTCTTTTCCTCCAAGGAAATTTATTAATTTATTGAACTAAGTGCATTCTCAGCGGTTACCGTGATTTTTGTTTCTGCTGAGAAAAGTTCTGGCAGCACAGGGGTGAAATTTAATAAACGAACAAACGACGACAGCCAGTGCACTGGAGCTGTACGGGTTTCTGCCCGATGTTAGGAGCGGAATTTAGAATATATTTCTCGTTCGCTCAGCCTTGCCACAGTGTTTCAAAGCGAAGTCGTTCTCTCTTGTGCGAATATTAACGCCGTAAAGAAGGCTGCCAATCTCTAAGGGGACAGCTCACGATCCTGTGCGTCAGCCGCGCCCAGGTAGTACGGTGCACAATTTTCAGAATTTGAAGCTTGCCCTAAAATAAACTGCAAACATAAAGTTAAAATTTTTACTGACGCAAAATAATTTTACAACTCGTATGTTGTACTGATGAAACAAATGGCAGGTAATACATTTTACCTGGCAACAATGTTTTATTATGTTGCCAGGCATTTGTGAATTTACATTGTGGCCAGATTTTAAAAATCAATATTGTACAATAAAGTTTTTTAAACAAAACTAGTGACAATAAAATATTTAATTGCACAACATATGCTAATGAAACAGAAAGTTTGCGCAATCAATTTATTTTTAAAAAAATTAACACACAGTGTTATATGACTTGTGCACAAAAATTCGAACAGCGTAGCCAGATTTTTGTGAATTTCAAAAAAAATTGTACTTTTATAGGTTTACTTCATTTAAAATAGCAAATTATTGTTTTTATATGCTTATAGTAATAATTTTGGTTCAGGTGTTAGCCGAAATTTTTGTTTGATTCGGCGCGCTGATCACTGATCGGCGCCTGGTGGCGTTTGACGTCGTCTGGTCGTCTGACAATGAGTGTGCTGTGCAGTGATTGTCGTGTCACGGCCGACACGGCCGCTTGACGAGGAGGTAGCGACCAGTAATAATTACCTTAGTGCTCGTTTATTGAGTAAGTAGCTAGAGAAAGGCACCGAAGCATCTCGTATTGCGCCACTTGTTTTAAGGCGCAGAGTGTAGACTAACGCATTCGCTCCGCTTGCGGGTACGGAGGCATTTACGGAAAAGTGAGTTTGCATGTTACTTGCTGCATATAGCAGTTATCTGACACTCGAGTGGAAGCCACAACTAACGCCAGTTATCTGCGGGCCAATTACGCGTATGAATGCGGTGTACCCTAGCACGGCGCGTCTAGTTATCCCTTGGTGTCCGCGTCGTCTGCTGTCAGCGCGGCCGAGATATGCTTCGTCGATATTAACCGCGGTGAAGCAAATTTAAGCATTAATTTCGCCTTATATAAAAGTCGAAAATGAAAAAAAAACGTTTTCATATATATTTTTCTCCCAGTGAAAATTGCGAAACTATGAACCTCACGGTTCGCATTGGGAACCACGCAGTGAGCCAGACTGAGCTCATTGCGGTGTAAAATTTACCTGTAGAAAGTTTAGTTCCTCATTGCAGGGGTGGATAGTGATCATTTGAACGCTCAAGGTGCACTAGGTAGTGCAGCTACTTGTGGATTTGTGAAGGTAAATTCTACTCGCGCAAGTCTGTTCCCGTAGTCAATACTGAGTTTTCGCTCAATGTCATAAGGCAATTTATGCTGTTTTCGGCAGCTGCCGTGCCCTTTTGGAAGTATCCTTTTTCATCAGCGCCTATATTGCAGCAATTAATGTAACCAAGAGCGAGGTAATGGCAATGCATATTAATTAGCACAGATGAGAATTGACACCACACTTGAATTGTTTGGCATGCCCTATGTTTCACTGAGGATGAGTACATTATTAATTGTTTGGTGTGCCAGTTTGGTGTACCCATCCTTCACGCATCACGAGCTGAAGCCAACCTAGCCAGTCTAAGCTGATGCTGCCACGTGTTAAAGCATGCTTGAATTATGGAGGAGACGTGCTGTGCCCGCTCATGTTCTCACGTTGGCACGTTCGTTAACACAACGTCCTGTCTGGCCAACGTACACTGTGTATGGTTGCTGTCGCACAAGCACCAGGCTCGTCCTCGCATCTGCATTTTCACTGTGTTTATTTACTGCCAAAAGATATGGTGGCCCTCGTTCGGCTGCCTTTACTTCATTGCGGAAGTGCTAATACAAAATAAAAATAATAGAAAAAGAAAATCCTCGTTGTTCAGTGGCCATAAATCACAGTTTTGAGTCATTTTTTTGCTTCAAGAAATCAGCTACCTGCATGGCCGAGCGGTTGCCTGACTCAAAACAGTTCTGCGACGCATAAATCAGCGAGGTTGTCTCATAGCCTTGGGGATCAGCCTACGAAGTTTAGGCAATGTCTTGCCTGCACAAAAAAAGAGCCAAGACAGGTATTGTAAATCTTTCTCACAGACAGGCAGCTGTCATACATGGCACCTGCCAGATTTCATCCTTTTGTAGCTTCGAACTTGTCCAACCTAAATTGATCCTAAATTTTTTTTTGTAGAGACAAAGGTTACATACTAAATGATCTTAAATGTGTTGGTCCATGGTTACGTATGGAGGAGGAGGACAGTCTGAGCAGAGCGTGAACAAGTGGAGGGTAGGAAATATATAGAAGGGAAATGTGCACGGAACTTATTAAAGATTTATAACTACTGGAAAACCACATTGTAGGCTGGCACATAGTAACTTTTCATTCGCTGCTTGTGTGCATCATTGAGTTTCTGCTATTTAATTTGTGGCTCTCAACCGTGTTTGTTTTCTAAAAGTTTCATTGGGTAGTGAAGGTTGCTCATAAGAAACATCATGAATTTAACTTAGAAGACTGAGTGGTTGCTATTGTGTATCGAGTGAACAGCTCAATAGCAAAAGTGGAAAAGTGCAGGTTATATTTGACGTGCGGCGTTTTATAAGTTGTCCTCATGGTGAAGTCGCTATATCTAGTGAAGGGCACAAAAACAAGGACCGCTTCACATGCCGCAATTTTTATAAGTGCTTATGATGAGGTCACTGCTAATAAGTTGCATGCTGCTGGTTGATATACACGCTCACATGACACAGCAGATGCCTGCTCTGTGTACATGGCCGACAAAGAATGGAGGTTCCAGGATTTCCTAAATTATGCAGGTATGGCATGCCCATCAAGTGTGCATAGCAATCGGTTTGCATGTAACCAAATATTAGTTGATAGGCTTTAAAGTTGCAGAAGAGTTTCTTTTTGCTGGGAAAGTTAGGAGCAGGTAATTTTGGCTTTAATGTGAGGAACATAATTCGGCATTAATAAGGTAACCACCTTTGATATTGGGCATAAACTTGATTGTTTTCATGAAAATTTTTTTGCTTAGCAGCTTCTGTTTTGGGTACATCGCTAAAGTACTGTGAAAAAAATGCAAATTGGCAAAATTTGTGAACACACCAACAATCTGAGAGATGCCAAAATAGCAAGGCGTCCGTTGAGGTGGGAAGGACATACCATTCCAATTTAAATGTGACTAAAACAAAGCTAGCGGATTCTTCAAAATATAATTGTTGATAATGTTCCAGTCATTTACTGTTCTAATAAATAAATATAAAATTTGAAGCAGCTATTGAAAACAATTAAGGTAAGATATTAATGGGCAGCTGATGGCGATCGATCATCACCTGGAATCAATTTCCATATTGAAAACAAGAGGGCAGCTGACCAAGACAGCTGGCCTTAAAATGAAACGAGATGAAGTGACCATGTGAATTTTGGTGAATTCTGCATTTTTGTGTGCTGTACTTGTTCCAGGAGGCTTTCAGAATTATGCAAGTGGAACAGGCATACTTGCAGTTCATATCCAAAAAGTATTTCAAAGGAAACTTCCCTAACAGGCATCCTTTCCTAGTGTAAACTAATTGCTATTCTCACACACTCAGCTAGGATTTTGGGTTTCATTTATTGTTGTCTCTGTCTTTGTTTTCTTATCATATGAGCTCTTTCCGTGTGAGTGCTATGCACGTATCTCAATCCTACCTGGGGGATGCTAAAATAAAGTTAAACTGTGGCTTCACTGTATATGTTCAGATAGGAAGTAAATAAAACAGCAGGCTCACAAGTTAAAACAGCAAACAGGGCCTCCAGTAACTGCATGAGTGGATATGCACAAGAATCCAAGGTGCAAAGCAAAATCAGATAGTGAAAATAAAAGCAAGCAACAAAAGACAAAAAAATGTACATGGTTGTAGAATGGCTAAGAACAAGGCAATATTAAATATTTAAGGATTTAAACATATGCTGCTGTAACATTTTCTTAAACCTATGCAACGGCATCGATGACTTCAACAAAGAATGCAAGTTATTCCATGTGGAAATGGTAAAGGAGGAAGTTGTCTACTTGCCTTCATTAGTCCGTGCTTTTTT
This sequence comes from Amblyomma mixtum, assembly GCF_055824585.1. Taxonomy (NCBI): domain Eukaryota; kingdom Metazoa; phylum Arthropoda; class Arachnida; order Ixodida; family Ixodidae; genus Amblyomma; species Amblyomma mixtum. The sequence continues at coordinate 48,939,869 of NC_143014.1, forward strand.
CAGCACACAGAGAATGGTCTCTAATGGCATATGTAAACACAATGAAAGAAGGACTAGCACAACATGGACATTGTTGGTTGCTAAATGAAAGCAAACTGGCCTGATAGGACAGTTATTCTTTTCACAGCTGCATAAGTGAAGAATTGCTTGTGTTTCCATACTCCTGGCTGAAGTTTGGATCATGCACCAGAAAAAGTAGGTGCAGGTGTATTGATTATAGTTTCACTAATGCTGTGCATATTGAAAACGTTTTTTCAATAAGACTGTGAAACTCAAGACAAAAGAGTGGTACACTGCAATACGTCTTATAACATAGCTTTTACAGAAGCAGGGAGTTCGCTTCCTTGCAGCTTGAAATGGGAGCTGGAAAGTGTAAAGCTGATCATGCTTGTGCTGATTGTTACTCTGGTTACTGCCCCCCATTTTCTTCTTTTTGTTCCAATGTCATTAGCATAGCTTAATTGAGGGGCTGAACTTCCCTGTGAGAAACACACTTGGATGAATGCAAGTATTTTACTGCACATCACCAAACTTGACACATTTCGATCTCTGCATTGCACCTGAACCTTGAAATGGTGCAAGCCCTGTTTCTAGACTGCTCACAGCATTTTAAAAAGCCTTTGCTTTTCTTGACCCTCTTTCTCATCTGCTTTGTCGTTCTTACAGCCCACTATTTTCTCTGTGCACGTGGTCCGGCCAAGTACATTTTGACTTAAAGGACTCATCATCAGCCTGACTAGGCCCACTGCAGGGCAAAGGCCTCTCCAATATCCTGTCCTGTGCCAGCTGGGGCCACCGTATCCCCAGAAACTTCTGAATCTTATCTGCCCGCCTAACTTTCTGACCCCCCACTACGCTTGCCTTCTCTTGGAATCTATTGCATTACTGTTAAGGACCATCGGTTATCTTGCCTTCGCATTACATGCCCTGCCCAAGCCCACTTCTTCCTCTTGATTTCAACTAGGATGTCATTAACCCGTGTTTATTCCCTGACCGACTGTGCCGTTTTCCTGTCTCTGAACATTACATCTATCATTTCCCTTTCCATAGCTTCCCAGTCAAATAAAAAAAAATTGGAAATTTCATTTGGAACTAGTCAGATTTTCCTGTTGGTTCGAGTATTGTTTTTAGCCACCTCACAAACTGTACTCAACTGGACCAACCAATTTGACCCATCAGGGAGTTATTGCATCCAGAAAATATTCACAAATTATTGCTCACATTTAAGTTACACAAAATACAGTGTGAGAAATACTTTTACAGCTTAACATATTATTAATGTGCAAAAGGAAAACTGATTTGTGAGGACTGCAGGGAGACACTCTGCCTGGTCCTAATCAACATTTTTACTACGGAATTGAAATTCATACGCTTTTATGGAAATCAAGGCCGACAGGCACGCATATGTCACACTCAAGAAACAGTATACACATTCAGAAACTATTAGCATATATTAGCTCACTATGTACACTCGCCATCAAAAGTAACAGGAAGGCAACTTTGTCAAAAGAATTTGATTTCTTTAAATCTAAAACATAATGGTCCATATTTGTTGGTGCACAGTGCAATTCGCAAAATTACAATTAGGCTGCATGTATGTATTCAAAGATACATGAACAGAGGGTGGCAATGATTAAATTTTTTCATTAATATTGCCTTCCATTTACTTCTGACGGCACCTGTACATCCAGAGAACACACTTTTGCTCCAACTTGTGTACCTCATTTATGAGGCTCTCACGTTGTGGCCAGTAGCGCTTACCTACAGAGTACAGGTATTTAATAATTTCTACTGTAGTGGTACTACAGCTGATGCACCCAATTTAGAAGGTTAAGCTGCTGATAGCTCTTATTATACGAACCATATATTAGTTCTACCTTGTATGCCATATATGCAGATGTTCACGTGGATACATTTGGTGTAGTCGGACAGGCTAATTGGACGCAACTGGTGAGACCAATTGGGCCCACCAGGTTTAAACTCAATTTGTTTATTTGGATAGTCCATTTTACCAATTGGAACCAGTTCGAAACTGAAATTGTAACTGGTTCCACTATTTGCGGTTGCACCAAACTCTATTGTTCCCATCAGAAGTTGGAAAGCCCATTGGTTCCAGTCGTTTTTTTGTACCGGGTCGCTGCGCAGTCCTCAATTTAAGTTGAAACCCTTTTCGTTATCCTCCACATTTCTGCCCCATAAATGAGTACCGGTAAGATACAGCTGTTGTATACTTTTCTCATGAAATGATATCAGTAAACTGCCATTCATGATCTTAGAGCACCTGCCAAATGCACTGCACCCAATTCTTGTTGTTAAGTTATTTCACTCTCATTATTCAGATCTGCGGTCAATGCGTGCCTTAAAAACATATTCCTTTACTACTTCCAGCACCTCGCTACCAATTGTAAACTGCTGTTCTCTTTCGATACTGTTGAACATTAGTTTGGTGTTCTGCATATTAATTTTCAGACCCACTTTTCTGCTCTGCCTGTCTGACTCATTGATCGTGTTTTGCATTTCATCTCCTGAGTGACTTAGCGAGGCAATGCCATCAGCGAACCACAGTTACTAAGGTATTCTCCTTTAACCCTTATCATCTACTGTTCCCAATCCAGGCCTCTGAGTACCTCCTGTAGACAGACGGTGAATAGGATTGGTGAGATCGTGTCTCCCTGCCTGACACCCTTCCTTATTGAAATGTTATTGCAAGCTTTATGGAAGACTGTGGAAGGTGCAGTCGTTACAGATTTCTTCCAGTATTTTCACAGAAGACTCTTCAACGTCCTGCTTCTGAAATGCCTACATGACTGCTGAGGTTTCCACCGAGTCAAATTCTTTCTCACAACCAATGAATGCTATATGTAGGAGTTGGTAATATTCTACGCATTTTTCTGTCAACTGATTGATAGCATGAATATGGTCTATTGTCGAGTATCCTTTCCGAAAGCCTGCCTGATCATTTTGTTGATTGAAGTTTAAGGTTGTCCCGACTCTGTTAGAGATTACCTTAGTAAATGCCTAATAGGCAATGGACAGTAAACTCATTAGTCTGTAATTTTTCAAGTCCTTGACACCTCCTTTCTTATGGGTTAAGGTTATGTTAGTATTCTTTCAAGCTTCTAATAGACTCGAAATCATAAAACATTGCGCATACAGGGTGGCTTGTATTTCTAGCACAATCTTCCACCATCCTTCAACAGATCTGCTGTAACCTTATTCTCACCAGCTGCTTTCCCCTTTTACATTGCTCTGATTCCTCTTCTATTACTGGTGGGATATCCCAGTGCTACATGATACTGCTATCTCATTTATGTCGTGATTACATTGGCTACTCTACAGATTTGTGTAGAACTCTTTGGCTACTTTAACGATCTTATCTATGTTGCTTATGACATTGCCCTCTTTGTCTCTTAACGCATACATTTTGCCTATGCCTAGTTTCCTCTTCACCGCTTTTAGGCTACCTCCGTTCTTTAGAGCATGCTCGATTCTCTCCATATTAAACTTCCTGATGACGGCAACCTTGCGCTTATTTATTAACTTCAAAAGCTCTGCTAGTTCTCTCTGTGGAGTTACACGTCCTCATGCTTAGGCGTTTATCAGATCTTTCGTTTCCTGGGATAGCTTGCCGGTATCCTGTCGAAGCTTCCTACCGCTTGCTTCTATGGTGCACTCCGTAATGATAGCTATGAGATTATCGTTCATAGCTTGAATATTAAGGTCCATTGGCTTTAGTTAAAGCCAAAATATCTGCAGAAGGACTTGTGCCTTAGCTAGTTGGTGTGACATACTGGAAAACAACAGACAACGAATGGATGCCACACAGCAAGGAACACACACACACACGAGGCTGACTAACAACTGAGCTTTTATTCAAGAGAACGAGCACATATATAGTGAAAAGAGGGGAGGGTGTAACAGAAGGGAAGGATAGCTGTTGCGCAATGGTGGGTGAACAGAAGTAGCCACGTAAATAGGGTAAAAATCATAAAAGTGAAAATTATACAAACAATAGGCAAAAAACAGGGGGGTGTAAAGGGCCACACCAGAAGTAAGGTGAAAGGTTAAAAGCAGTGGTCTTTAAAAACAATAAAATTGTCCAAAATAACTGAATTTTTTATCTGTCGGTGCAAGGGACAAAGTGCTAATGCAGGATTATCGCCACGGCTTCCAAAACTTTTCTTGTTAGTTCATCATTTTTTCTTGTCAGGAATACAGACTCTTGAAGAAAGGGAGTGCATCCTCTCAGCCCACAGTGTTTACAATGCTTGGGCAGGTTTCTCCCAGAACTGCTCTTGACAGAGCTTGCATGTTCCTGTTCGGTTCTGATTATCTGTTCTGAAGCGACATCCTGAATTCCTCTACTTTCCCTCTTGTTGCTAACTCTTCCGTTTCACTAGCTTCCTCCATTCCCTCTTCAAGTCTAGGCTAATTTGAGACCTTACCATCCTGTGGTCACTATAACGCACCTTTCCGAGGGCCTCCACATCCTAGCGCATATTATGAAGTCTATCTCATTTTTAGTCTCGCTATTGGAGCTCTTCTATATCCACTTCCTGTTCTCTCATTTGCGGAAGAAGGTATTCATTTTCCATAAATTACTTCTCTCTGCAAACTCTACTAATAACTTCCCCCTGCTATTCCTAGAACCTGTGCAGTAGTCGCCTACTGCCTGGTCTCCAGCACGCTTCTCTTTTACATTGGCATTGAAGTCACCCATCAGTGCAGTTGTGTTGTGCTTTTACTTTGCTCATTGCCGATTTCACCTCTTTATGGAAGCTGTCGACGATTTGGTTTTCATGGCTGGATGCAAGTGTGTAGGCCTTTACCACCTTCAATTTGTATCTCTTATTAGCCTAATTACAATAACTGCCACCGTCTCCTTTATGCTATAAAAATCCTCTATCTTGCCAGCTATCTCCTGATTGATGAGGAATCTCACACCTAGTCCTCGTCTGTCCTCTAATCCGCAACAGCATATGACGTGCCCACCCTTTAGCAGTGTGTGCGCCTCATCTGTCCTAACCTCACTTAGCCGTGCCCGCTAGTGCCTCGAACAGCGCTGCTAGATAAGGTTCTAGACAACTGGATAAGGTTCTAGAAATGTTGCCAGGTTCAGTTTCCAATGGCGGCCTGTCTGAAGCCAGTGATTTTTAGCACCCTCCACTGCTTCACAGCTGCTGGGGACTGAGGGCCAAGGGTTAATTGGTTTAGTTAGTGTTACTAACCTGCATTTTGTCTCTTATTACACTGGTCATTTTCCAATGCAGTTGAGCGATGGGCTGGGCTAGTTGATGCAGATGCATTCTCAAAAAGGCTGTATTGCACAACAGATGTGGACACAAAGAAGGCAGAAGTGGTCATAATAAATCAGTTGTGAGTCAATGCAAGTCATGTTTATTTTGATCTTCTGTTGTCTGCATCTGTTAGCACAGTATAGCTTTTTAGACAATGCATCATTTTCCTGTTGCTTGCTGTGCTGTCCTTTGTTGTAATGTCTTCACTTGCAAAAATTGTATTATAATAAACACATAAAAATCCTATTAGCTTCTTCCTATTGTGTTATGAAACTAAAGACACATGCACAGATACAGCTTCTATTTTTCTGTTCCTGTATTGGTGTCTCAATTGTTTTGGTCAATCACTTCATAATGCAATGCACTGATAAAGGTTGTATTTGTCTATTACTGTATGAGTGCATCAGTTATGCTGGTCTCATTTCATAATATGACAGGGAGAAAGCAGTTGGATTTACATTCCTCTATTAGTTTACTGGGTGTGCTCATACGATGGGTGAATTTTACATTCAGGATTGATACTGGCAGATACAACTTTATAGTAAAACAGCAGATGTGTCTCTGAGGAGGCCCTCCATGATGTTGACGTATTTTTCTGCTCTCACAACCTTTTTGTGCCTGCTACGACCACGAGCAGGTGCACGCTCTAAGGTGCAAGGCAGATGACCATTAAGATATGACAATAGGCCAAAACAGTTGTTTGCAGGGACTCTCTGAGAACCATCTGCTGCTTCGTTTTTGGACTGTATCAGACTGCATTATCTCCAATGTTTGCAGGCATATGCAGAAAATTGCATTTAACATCGTAATGTATCTAAACATTAGAGATGAGCAATACGATTCATTCAATACGTGCATTCAAACCTAATACGGGTGATGGTATGGACATGCTGCCGAGCTCAAAACAGTGCATTGTTTTGAGAAATGTTACTTCAACATGTTGCATCAACTAACTGCATTGGGGACTGTGGAATAGCAAGCCTGGACACTGGTGTATATGCACTTTTTACTTTTCTTGCTCGAGTTGTTACGGTCATGGCAAATTGCAACGTTTCAAATAAAACATTCATTAGAAGTGTGACACTGAACTTGCTAGTCGGCATAAAAAAATTAGATGATCAATGCGATTGATCCAGCAGAGCTAGTATATGTGTTAACATTAATGTTCTCCTCAGACAGAGCAGTTGCTGCCAGATTCAGACTGCGTGATGGGTGGCATGATCCAGTCTGTCAATGTGATACGATGTACCACAGCTGCACATCCAGACATAAACCAGCAGTTCCAGCCCTGTGCCATCTCCACTGCCTGTCACCCACCCTCTCTTCATGTTCTATGTCTCACTTTCCCTCTCTCTACCATGACACGGGCCACCCTCTTTCCTCCCATTTAGCCTCCCCTCCCCTGAAAGTGGAGAGCATTTCCCCCTGTCCACTTTTACTCCTGCCATCTGAGGCTTTCAACGAAGAAACAGACAGGTTTTTGCAACATGGGGGTTCTGATGTGAATGCATTAAAAGCATCTGAGTTGAAATGTGAAGAATGCTAAATTCATTTGAAAAAAAAAAAAAAAGAGATTGCTGCTAGCTGTAGTATTCTAAAAAAAAGCTGCGTGTTCACGAAGTACATAAAGCTGTGTGTTCACTAAGTACATAACATCTGAAAGAGTTCGACGTTCACTGTTTACCTTGCAAACATGAAGTGTAGTAGATCAGTGGCAGAACTAGTTGCTGATAAGCAGGAGAAACCACTTGTCTGGCATGTCGGTCAGTCTGAGTAGACCAGATACTGTGCTTCAAGATAGCAAAGGTTTAGTCCCTCTTCCTCGGCCCACGCTGCCCACTGATACATTGTTCTCATATAGAGATGCATACTGCTACAGCGCACAAACATAGTCACCATAAGCTCTGTAAATCTACAGTGACTAACAGGGAAGATCATTTTGCTATCCGAGGCATTTCATTCAGATATCCGATTTTCTGGTGTTCTCAAATCACCAGTGCCTATTGCTGCTGGTATTATGCCTCCTAAAATGCCCTTGAGTTTTCTTTCATAACATGCCAAGCACACTGTGCCACGTTCTAAACAATTGTCTTGTTTTGAATAAGAGGTTAAACCTTTACAGCCCTGCACATATAATGGCAAAAATGTACACCCCCCGTCAAAAGTATACAGCCAAAGGGGTTTGCTTCTAAGCTGTCTAGCGGGGCTCCAATGCACATCTAGCAGTCTAAAGCTTGGGAGGATTGAGGACGCGAAGCCTTTCCTCTTTCGAGAGGTTACGGTCGCTGAGGATGCATAACGAGGCATACAGTACGCCTGACAAGCAAACCCCTTGTGCTGTATACTTTTGACAGGGAGTGTACATGTTCTGGCCTGGCCCACGTTTGTGAGGGTTGACTAAATAATTAAGCCTGTCTAGCTAGTTGGAGAAAACACCCGAAAATGAACCTCTCGCTACCACAAAAGGGCACATGTATAGACTTTCTGGATGGCGTTCAAGGACTCCTCCATGCTGTGAAAAGTGTGGCATTTAACCGTGTTTGACCATGAAAGGGAAACTGTTATCCATATTTTTTTTTGTTCCAAAGCGAAGATTTCCCCTGGCTTGATGCATCTTTGATCTCTGTTATGGTGAGTTTCATCAATAAAAGACCAACTGACTCATTTATGTGCATTCATTTTCCCAGTTAAGGATTTAATTTTTTCATGTTTTGATGCTATAGGTGTTATGTCATACAACCTGAAAATGCAATAAATGAGTAAAGAAACCAGAGCTTCCTGGCTTGTTCTGCTTGGCTGGGTAGGTATACACCTTGAATGTGGTATTGCTTAGCACACTGCATTTTTTCATGTTTGCCAAAATCATCTCAGCGAGGCTGAGTTATAAGAGCTCTGGGCATCTCTGCCCAGAGGAACACGACTGAGTGGTTGACTTCAGCTACCATTTTTGAAATATGGCCCTCATCACTATAGGGGCTTGCAACACCTGGCAAGCTTTACCCATGTCATTTGTTCAGGTGACATTTTTTGTCATGTAGACATTTCTGTGCATCATTTGCTTCATGTAAGTGCTTATGACATCTCCTCGCACACTTAAGGGAATGTATATTTCGGACCATATTCGTCACCTGTTTGGCTGAAACTTTGGAGGAAGATGAGTGATGCAGCACCTCTCAATTGTGTTCAGAACTTTTTCGCAGAATTATAGGATAACAACAGAATGGTATTTTCTGACATTTTTTTTTACATGATTCTCTCATGTTTATAACTGAACTTGCACTCCTGGAACAATAGACTGAAAGGGTCTGTAATTAAATACTACAAAAATATTACATTTCTGGAATTTAGTGCCCTCGAAATAATGAAGCAAATGTGGGAAAATTTTATGCTTTGAGATGATGAGGTTGAAAGTAAACACAACAGCTTTCTTTCAAAAACTGACTGAACCAAAGCACAGGACCGTGTATATTCAGTAGCCACAATGCAGGTGTATACTCATCCTTGCAATCAGTTTTCTCTTTTTTTCTTCCCCCTCCCACTTTTACCTTGAGGTTTTTGCCGTCACCTTTTGTGTAGCCCTTTACCACATTTAATAGGCGGTGTAGTAGGCAGTAGGCCACACAACACGGTACCAGCGGCAGCCAGTTTTCCTGCGCATTGCATAGCACAAACCATCATCATATGCGGCCTGACTTTTTTCCTCGTTGAAACGAGCCACAGTGAAGCATTTGAAGATTATAGTCACACTAGAAGGGATCAGTTGCAAGCCAAAATCTATTGGCAGCAACATCAAACTGAACCATGCGATAGCAAGGGTGCCAAACTGGTGCAGCAACAGAAAATTATTTTTATATTTTAAAACAAACAAACAAGAAGCTAATCACAAGAAAAATTGGCGGGGTCAGTTAGTTCTGCCTTACTATCGTAAAAATAATATCGTAATAATAATAGAAATATTAATTGCAACTGCCCTAGTAGCACACTTTGTTGCCTCAGTGTGGCCACAATGTTAGCTTCTAACATTGCTAGCGTCCTCTTTTTGCCGCGTTGATGCAACATACATAAGACAACATTGAAACAATATTGCTCCGATGTTACATCAACTTTCAGTCAATGTTAAAGCAACTTCTGGAGACAATATTAATGCTACACTGCTACAACATTTTCTTAATGTCGATACAACTTTTTATTTGCACACATGCAACATTCCCATGACAATGCTGCTGCAATACTGCTGCAATGCTATCATAATGTTTCAGAAACTTTCAGACAGCATTCTAAACTACCGAAATATTTCAGCTATAAATGGCTGCTGCACAATAAAGTGATCTCGTGAAAGGCTAAACAGTGTGCAATGGTATCGTCACACGTACAGCAGCTTAAGGTCGCAAGAATAAGCAACTGAGCATTACTCCTTGCTACACACTAATGTGGTGCTGTGCTATAGAATACAAATACTTACAGATCTGCACTGCACAACACATTGTGTTTCCATACTTTTCAGAGCGCTTACTCTAAAATTGAAGTCCTTAAATGTAATATTCATCAGTTCTCTACCAGTGCTCTTATCATTTAGATGCTACAAGCTGCCACGACCTAAGATGCCACCGCATGTGGTTATTCTGACAATCAGAATGATTTTATATAGACAAATATAATTTAGAAAAAGGAAGCTGACTTATAATATAATCAACATTTACACAAACACATTGGCATAGCTTGAAAAATACACCATGTGGGCTTACATTTTCACAGATATGATTTATTTAATTACCTTATAAAGAAACGGAACAAATCTAAAAAAAAAACAGCACATATGTACTACTCAGGAACAAGAACCAGAACTTATGTTTTGAACAGTTACTAGGCACATTATCATAGCATGAAAGCGTACACACACCTCTCAACTTGCATGTTATAAATATAAAACACTTCAGTAAACTATTTACACAACAATAGCACACCTTGAAAATATGCACCACCTGGACTTTGCATTTCACAAATATGAGTCAATAATTTTGTGCAGAAACTTGCAACAAAGATACAAAGTAGCAGTACAACCTAGTTGGCCATTCAGAAACAAGAAGCAGAGGTATTATGAACACCAGTGTTAATTATTGGGCTAGTTAACATCATTTATTTAAGTTCATAGTTTTCTAATCTTACGGCACACACACACACACACATGAGCCACCGTGGTGGTTCAGTGGTTATGGTGCTCGGCTGCTGGCCTGTAAGACGCAGGTTCTATTATGGCCGCGGTGGTCGCATTTCGGTGAAGGCAAAATGCTAGAGGCCCATAAATGCAATCTGTACGCAAGAGATCTAAAGAATGAGGGCAGATTCAGTGATTGTACAGATTTTCAAGTGTGAAGATCTTTAGCAGAAGCAGACCACAAACCACATGTGAACCAACAGAGGCGCATTATACTAAAAAAGCTGGTTCACAATGAGCGAGCAATACTTCAGTTGTATGGATGGGTTCCGCGACACGTGTAAGCACCCCATCCGTCCTCGTTCATGACTGTGAACTATTGTATCTTGACCACCATGACTGAAGTTGACAGCTTATCAGTGTTGTTGGTGCAGCTCATGCACGCTCTTCATTGTAAAGGGAGTATATTTTATGCGTTGCTTTTCAAAAAACCTTTAGTTGCAAGTCAGCCCCTGTCCCATCTTCTCTCTTGTCCCTGTTGCTGTGCTATTTTCTTCCAAGTATCTTTCTTCCTTTCTTTGGGCATGCACCGTTGCACTGGAAAACTACAAATTTAAAGTACTGTCAACATTTGCCTGAACAATTCAGCACGTCTAGAAAATGCTTGTCCCCTGGTAGCCTCCAACTGCCCATGATGATGGTCTCTTCTAATTCATGACGTTGTCATAAGTGAAGCTGCATCCCTGCAAAAAAAAAAAAGAAAACCAAAAATTTCCTAATATAAGCATCATAGTGGGCACAACTCTAATAACAAATCTTTTACACTCCTCAATGAACAGAGACAGTGGACAGCTCTGTACAGAGAATTTGTCCAATCACTTGACTCAAACCAAAAAAGTGAAAAAAACTACCCTTCCCTGGCACCGTGTGCATATTTTAAAGGCCTGAGTAACAAATAGTTCTGAAAGTGCCTAAAAAATGCATTCAGTACATAAAAGACATAGACTATTCATGCCACCTAAAAGTTTTCAAAAGCAAGCCAATAATTTACAAACAAAAATTCCCATTCCCGCACCCCACAGCGATGGCCAGTGCTGCTGTCTCGCTTGAATCCTGCCTTACGACAAGTTGACCTAGTGGTGTCAGCCGTGGGGACAGCCATTGACTTGCTTAAAATCACAAGGATGTTTGTAGATGAAAGCGTAGCCAGCTGGAAGTGGTGGCACATCACTCCCTTTGTCTTCCCTCAATTGTGCAATGGTGGGCGGCCGAAAAAAGTAAACCCAGTGAAGAGGGCAGACCCAGCCTAGAGTCTTTTTCAGCCTTACTGCTGTACACAATTTAAAAGGCAAAGTTGCTACCGGCTAATTCTTCCAATGCTACATAAGCTAGATCACAAACTTTTGTGCGATGATGATGGGTGCAGGGGTCAAGTGGATGCAGCTAGCACAGGAAAGGGTTAATTGGAGGAATAAGGGAGAGGCCGTCGCCCTGCAGTGGGTATATAGTCTGGCTGATGATGACGAAGGGTGACTGAATACCAATCAATATTTCGCTTTTCTTACCCTTGGTTAAAATCGCTGCACAGTCCCTAATATTAATGTTGGTTATAAGAGTATTGGAATGAGAGGGCAAAGACTAAACTACTAGGCATGATGCAGCAGCGTCAATTTTGAGTGAAAGGATAAACTCTGGTTCTTTGCTTACAATGCCGCTGTATTTACGCTATCTTCCAGTAGAATGCATGAGAACTGGTATAATGCCCTCGCACAAAGTGTAGACGTTAAGGAACATGCGCAACATGTTCTTCCACGGAACGAGAAATTCCAAAGTAGTGGTAATGACCAGCAGCCACCACTTCTGGATCGGTATGCCTCTGTGTCTTTAGTAATGTTCTAGCATCCGCGGGTAACTCTGGATGGATGGCTTCAGCACTTTAAGCAGGGAATTCAGGTGTGAAGCAGGCAATTCGTACTCTAGACATTGAGTAGCGGCACCAGACTCGGGCGGTATCCTATCTTCATAATCCACCCAGCAAACCAAAAACCTCTAGACGTCTCTGAGAGGTTTTTGGTTTGCTGGGCACCAAATCCTCATGGTCAGAAATCCGCGACAACTCTTACGTTGCACTTCCTTGTCAGAGATGCTGCTAGTGGTGCCAAAATCGGACAAAAGAGAACTGCGGCTTTCATCTGAGTCCTCAGTTGGCGCTGATAAAGAGGATAAAACAACATTATGCGATGAAAAGGCATCTTGATCCTGTTCTGCTCCCGTTACGCACAATCTGCTGCCACGACCATTATCAACCAGGACAGCAGCTTGAGCATGTTGGTTATTCATTCTTGATGGAACAGCGCAAAACATCGGGACAAGAGACAAGCAGCGCTTGTCTCTTGTCCCGATGTTTTGTGCTGTTCCATCAAGACCATTATCAAGACTGACAACTGTCAAACAGTTTTCTAGTTCGTCGTGAACAGCCTCTGCTGTTCTTCGGCGTCGCTGCCGAATGGACACTTCGCTTAGCGCACACTTCTTTCCTTCTTTCTTTTCTTTCTTTATTTCAAAGTACACATGTAATTACATAGAGACACTCAAGGATCCTTAGCCAGAGGCTAGTCGTGGATCCCAAAATGAATACAAATAAGTCTACTGACGATTCAGGAGAAGAAAAAAACATACACATTTGTCGGTATAGAATGAAACAATTGCAATGCAAAAAACAATACAAAGTACAATACAAAATACAATACAAAATACAATACAAAATACACACTGAAACACTATCGTATGACATTCATATAACCAAAGAAAAAATAAATGTCATTCTACATTCAGATTACCACGTTCAATAGATTTGTAGTATTATGCCACGCCACAGACGCATATAGTGTCGCTTCACTGAGACGCTTCTGTTTGAAGGAAAAAATTCTTCAATGCTCTAAATGTATTAGGTGAAGATATGGCTGAGCATGGGATTGCATTCCAAATTTTGACACCAGAAAAACGGAGACATCGATGACCATAATGATTGTTAGATATTGGAAGCAAGAACTTTCCATGAGCGGCTGAGCGAGAACTTCATTCCCTTCATGATACAACGAATGGAGCATTTTATCAAACTATCACGAATGGCATGGGTAACAATATACACTACTGGCTTTGTGCCGACCAACACATGTCACAGCACAACAATGCAAGTCTAGAAATCACTCACCATTGAGATCATCCTCTGGGCAAGCCTGCACCCTTTCAGCTGAATTCCAGTGAAACCACAACGAAACACAGCAACACGGGCACGGTGATCGCAAAAAAAAACTATGCTAAAAGAACAAAAAACGTGAAGACATTCCCACGTCTGCCGCTGACACGCAGGTTCTTCCTTCTTCGTGGAGCGCGCGTCGCAGGATTGGCTCTCGGTGTGGCCTCGAGTTGGATTTGTAATGGTGATCTTTATGGCCATTAGACTGCGGGGCGTCAGTGAATCCAGAACTAAATTCCTTTAATTTCAGCTGTTTAAAAATATTGTCGATAAATATATATCTTTCTACCAGAGTGTCACAGAGTTAAGTACACTTGCACTGCTTACACACCCCACAAAAGCTTGCACTCGAAGTAAAAAAAAATAATAATAAATATTAGCATGGTGAGAAGTGATTTGGTACCGGCTTTTCTATTTGGGCTTCAGAAATAGCGTGAAAGAGCAGACAAATAGCCTATAACATAAATCTCATAGCAATGGCATCGACTGCAGCGACTGCAGTGCTGTGTACCTACAATTTGTATGTATATTTATTTTTGTATTTGTTAACTACTGTGTGCAAGTATTCTGTATTGTGTTGTTTTCATGCCCTCCCCCCCAATGTATTGCCGGCCTTTAAGGTATTTAAATAAATAAATAAATATGTGGTTCAATATTTATTCATCATTTGACAATTGCGGCAATGTGAAAAGACCACTTTAGAGCAATATTATCAGCACGTTACTTGGCAATATTGCACCAGCATTATCTAATGCTGAAGAATGTTCTTAGTTTTGCATTGTTGGAGAAATGTGGTCCAATGTTAGCGCAACATAATGCAGCATTTACAATGTTGTTGCAATGTTACAGTAACATAGTGTGCTACTATAGGGAGCTTGTTTCTTGGAGCCATGACAAGGTAGATCAATTGGTAGCGGAAGTTCCATGTTGATTGAGTGAACAGCTTTTGTTTCCATCATGAAAGACGTTTCAAAGGGCACCAGCGTGACGACAGATCGAGGTACGGGTGCCTCGACAGTCTCGATGCGCGCTCCCGGTGGGCGAGGGGAAGCGCGCATCGAGGCACCCTGGAGGCTAGAGCACGGGTTTCGTAACGCCACCTGGGAATTAAGGTGAAATAACAAAGAAAGAAAAAAAGCTGCATGTAATGATGACGTTTTTGGCGCGCAGTTTAATATTTTTTCTTTCTCTCTCTGTATATGAACGACAAACCACAAAGCCAAAGGCGACGAAGATAGATCGGAGCTCGCGCAAGTCGGCAGATTGGAGCTGACTTAACAGCAATTTTCACTGCTATAGTAGGATACAACTTAAAAAAACAGCAGTTGCTAACACTGGGCAGCGGTCCGCGGCGTCTTGTATTACTTCGCTGTCCAGTCGCAATAGTAAACGAAATCAGCTTTTTGATGTTTGACTATATCAAACAATCCGCGTATCAAAATTCTAGAGTTCATAATTTTTTTTCTTGCGATAAGCTTCTTGTTTAGGCAACAAGAAACGTTTAAGCAGCGGACTACTTTTTCCTCATGGAGGAATTCTGTGCGCGGAGGCTGAATGTGGGCGGAGCTTCACTGCAGACTTAAGTTGTATCCGACTATAAGTCGACTTAACGGCAGTGAGCCGGGTTCTCAGCTCACTCGATCGTTAGAGCACCGTTGCACCTTGTCTTTCATCGCGCGTCATGTAAAGGCATGGTGCTGTTTTTTTTTTTTCTGGAGGCAGCTTCTTAAACCATTAGAGCCCTGAAGGTAATGCCACATCCACCAAAAAAAAAGTGAATCACATTGCTTAAGAGATTTCATTACACACAAATTTATTTTCTCAAGATTACACACTAAGACACGTCTTGAAATAAAAAGAAATCTTGAACGGTAGGAAGGTAACCGTCCTCCACTCCGCTGCCATGGAGTCTTGTATACGTTGGCCCAGGAGACAGCAAAATGATCTGAGCGCAGCGTATGCAAACGAAACGTGGGCAGACTATGAAAGGGTCACATTGACGGACAAGCAATGTACTCTCAAAGGCAAAAGAAACGCGCACATGATAACGAGAGCTCGAAAACGCAGTTCTAGGTTTGTTACCGCCAAAAAGAGCTGTTGACACACCTCAGAAGTGAAAAATCAACTGTGCTATTTCTCAGTTGGCTTGGACTACAAAAACATGTGATGCTTTGCACGACTCAATTTTCTGCTGTCGTTTCATTTGAAGCTTACAGAAGTCATTGTAAGTGAAAACGCAAAAAGTTTAAAGGACAAGAGCGAAAGCCTAAACGTCTGCAAATTATACTGAGGTCCATCACGTCCTTATGTATATGCGTGTTTTAATGGATCACTGACTGCAGCGTCGGTGAAGGCGAGCACCAAGCACGACGGACAGACCGCTTGATATAACTCCCTCTAAAACTGACCTTCCTAAAACGACCTCATTAAACGCGAGCGTTTAATACGTCCGCGTAAACCTACCCTTAGCATACGAATCCGCGAGTAATAACTTCTTGACCACATTCAGGCAACGACGCAGAAAAAAAAGAAACGAAATGCCCAGCAAAGGGAATGGCATAAGGTTTTACTACAGAATGCGACGCGCGACCTGAGAGCAAGAAAACCTCATCTTCAGAATGAAATATGGTTAAACGCCAAAGCAACGCAGCGAGACGCCTGTCATGCAGGTATAGTGCTTTATAGTGCAGATGCGTCCACACCCTATCTTTGAAGCATATTGTATCTTGAAATAAGATACATTAGGGATCCAGGAATATTTAATGGGTAAATGAACTTTTTAGGATTAGCAGTACCAAGAAGGTTTGTATGTTGGGTGACGCGCTGAACGGTAGGGTGCTATGCACTTGAAGTGTTCTCTGGTCAGAGTCAGAGGTAAAACTGTTTATTAGAGCGAAAGCATACAAACAGGGTAGACAGTCACTTGAGAAAGAGGAGTGAAGAGAGTTCAGTGTCCTCGCGTAGCTGCGTACACGCTGAGACTGGGGAGCCCGGAGCCGAGGGAATGCACTGGGATGAGATGTTGACGGTGCTCGGCTCGGAGCGGCAGTAGAGCAGTATGCAGTGCGGAGCGGCAGTACCACGATTCATAAGGGCCTGGCACGACCGCTAGCGCGAGTGTGCTTCGTGGACGATAGCTGCCCTGTTGAATGGCGTTCGGGTGAATGAGCTACAAAAGCCTTTGTCAAAAGTGTAGATCCCAACGGGGATCCGTTATATTCGCTGTGTTGCTCATTTATGCATCGCCAGCATTCTAAACCTTTTGAAGGCGGGAGGAACTCTTCGTCCTCACCCCTCCGAAACTTGGATCTTCCACTGACGCTCCTTGAACTCTTTACTTTTGACAAAGTGGGGTTGGATATGAGGGTCACTTTGGGAGGGGGCGGTTCCATTTCAGCCATGCATTTCTTGCACTTCTTTTCACCGACAAAATGGGGTACAGCATAGTTTTCCCCGAGTAAAATTTCTCGGCTGTACTTGGTGTGACCCCTGTATGTAGTGCCCTGGAATATTCTAGAGCACTGTACCTGTCGCAGCGAGGATCCCACAGCTGCCAACCAGTCTTTGTGCCTACTGCGAGAGTGGGCCTCGAAGGTAGCGTTGTCCGGGCGAGACGTCGGGCCACGGGGATTCGAACATTGAGAGGAGTTCGCTGAGGCAGAGAAGGGACGACGATGAGAAAACGCAACAACGGTTTATTCACATGGCAGAAATGAAAATGCGGGGTCTCTATATAGAACAGAACACGGGCTTTTATACTCTGCAGATCGTCTATACAAAGTCCTTCGTTCCCTAATGAGAGAAGTTCCATATATCAAAAGATCCACTGGCGCACCAAGCCCTACCCATTCACTCGCTCACATGTCTGGGAGAAGGTGTATGCACGCGCTGTTTGGTAACGTGAAGCTCGATTGACCATGGTGACTCATGACACGATTCCCTGTAAACCCTCTGTTGTCCGGCCGCCGACGGAGATGGATCAAGCGCAGATTCGCCGAATTGGCTCCGGGTCTCTCATGATATTATTTGTCGATAAGCAAGTCGGCCTCTGCTATTAGAATTTTCAGTAGAGTTCGTTCTTGCGCTGTATCCGTCTATAGTTTAAAATGCGGCTTCTCTTCTTCAGCCTCCCGGCATGAGAACCAGCCCGTTTGTCATATCACTACTCACATGCACGATTATGTGACTCTCGCTCGACAAGAGGATGAGCCCAAGTGGTGGAGGTCCTGATCGAAGCAACGGACGCTGACCCCAACTCACTCGTCTTTTTTTTTCTTAGGTGGAGTCTCTCCACGGCTCCTCACCGTGATGTCCCTAACGCCACACTAAGAAGGATTCCCTGCGCTGTCCTCCTCAGCGCGAGACGGGAGAGAGTAAACGAAGCAATATTAATACGCGATCGCGCCAGCCCGTAATTTGTAATTGAAACAAAAAAAACTACCGTTTGAACTAGCTGATGGATTAGTAAAAATATTATACTTCCCGACGGGCAACTTCTCGACCCGCTGAAGGCGTCTCCTCCGGAGCACCCTTCAGTGGGGTGTTACACCTCCGGGCACCTGTCGAACTCTACGGACTTCCTCCGCCGGAAGGCGCAGGGTGGGCTCCGTATAACGGCTCTCGCCGTAATAATATATTCACTAGCCCAAGGTGTCTCTTCTACTTACTCAAGCAGCTTAAAATTATTATTCGAGCTTTTCAGTGTTTATTTTTGAAAATCCAGCGTATTTTTTTCTGGTGTTCATTTCAGAATGGAAATTCAAGTGTTTTTTTTTCTTGGCGAATATTTTTCCGCACGCAAGAATTATCGTTTTTTGTGTGATTTATTGGACGCCTGTCCTTTAACTTGTCTGTTTGAACGGAGTTTCCGTGCCGTAATTAATACACGGCTGCTTCTTCCTACTTCCTTCTTACCGTTGCTTCTTACGTAAAGCGCTTCCCGCGCGCCGTCTCACGGCATAGTTTCGTTTCCGCTCCTTTGTGCTCATTGGCCTCACTGCGACTTCGGAACTGTATCAACACTCACAATAAGACGGACGCCGTGCATAAGCACACTGAGCATCATTTTGTTCATTCATTTATTTATTTAACAACACTGCAGACTCCTCCTGGAGTCCAAGCAGGAGTGGGGATGGAAACACAATCCAAAACACAAACGAAAAGGCAAATAATGAAATTTATGATTTCACTGTTTTCAAACAGGCAATAAAATCCGCTACATCCTTACAGGCAGCGACACTCTGTGGCAGTCAAAAGGGTACGGCTTCCAGTTACTTCACGGCCACACGGTTGCCACCGTTGCGTTGCAGGTCACACTGTGGGCGACTGCGCTGCGCAGGTTACGAACGCGCCAAAGCAGCTGAGTGCGCGTTTCACGAACCTTCATCGTTTTAAACCCAAACACACTACTGAGAGGCATGCTATGCGCAGCCTTAGTGGAGTATGCAGCAGCACTGGGAACGCTGACGACGAGCGAATGCTTGCGCCCCGGGCACCGTCAGTAATCGTCGGCTGTGCGTGCCTCCACCTGATAGAGTTATCCTCTCAGAATCGCTGACACGGTCTCAAGAACTGGAGACACACACACACACACGCGCACGCACGCACACGCGCACGCACGCGCACACACACGCGCACACGCACACGCACACAGAGAGAGAGCGAGAAAGAGAGAGAGCTGAAACCAATCGTTAAAACAAACTGGGCAAGACCAGTTTACGAGACCAGCCATAGAAGACCAGTCTTCTACGCCTGATAACCAGGGGATCGGCCATAGAATAAGGAGTCACAGTTACCACGCGGTGGGTTAGGTACAGAGAAGTAGGTAAAAATGCAATTAATATACATAAGCACGTTTTTCCACGGCACAAAAATTTAGTTTCTATTTTTACTTTCAGGGAGTACATTCCAATGTGCCAGTCTGAGTCGACTCTCCAGCGGCTTGAAAGTACAGTATTTGCTGGTAATATGCTGGCGCACAAGCTTTTGATCAAGAAATAAAAGCTGACAAAGTGAACATTTTGCTTTATTAGTGTTTCGCAGAGGAGCCACCGTCCTATGCACTGCTCCTGAGCTGCACGGAGGTGATTCCAATATCAGTCGAACAATATGTTTCAACTTCATAAACACGCAGTCGGCGAAACCATACTGTATTGAAAAAAAAAATGTCTTTTTCCCCTTTTTCATTGAGAGCATGGTGTTATTTGTTATTGTCCGAGCAAAAGTGGCAGTCTAAACAGCCTGCGCTAAACAGCGCTAAACCAGCGCTAAAAAGCCAGCGCTTAACAGCCCTGCACGAGGGTAGTCTCAGAGCACATTTTCGAATCCATAGATAGTGCTTCCAAGCAATAAGAGCTGCGAATGCTAGTCATACTTTAAATATAATTGAACAATTTTAAAAATAAAATTATTTGGCAAACAAGGAATGCTATGTTTGTTTGAAAATTACATTTTGCTGCCAGACGCTTGTGAAAAACATTGTGGCCAGATTTCGAAAACAATTAGTTATTGAATTTAAAATAATATTTTTCAAGAGCCAAGTATTACTTCACGACAATAAAAATATTGGCTTAATATTGGCAACGCGTACAGTATGATTTCAAAAATTGGTGCATTACGTACATTGGGTCTGGATTTTCTAGCTTTAAAAGTCCCTAGTGGCCAGACTTTCTAGTTTAAATAACTTTTTAGTTTGTGAATAATAACTTTTAGGAATCAATTAACAATACTTTACGCCATTAAAAATGATGACTCAAAATTGCCAACGCGTACATTATGATTCTAAGTTTGTGTATGAGGCACATTGTGTGTAGATTTTCGAACTTAGAAGAGTGTGGTGGCCTGTTTTATGTGCTCACAAAAAAAAAAGGAAAAACTTTTTCTTTCTTGGGACAAGATTTGCGTTACAGAAAACGACGTCTTTTTAATTTGTGCCTGGTAAAAGGTTATTATTTTCTTGTAAGCTTCAGTCTGCATTACAGTTTCCTAAGTCGACTGCAGTCGACATCAATTGCTGTATGAATAAAATTCATAAGTATAAAACAAATAGTAATAGTTATGACATTATAGCTTCTGGACAACAAATGACGGTGTTGCAATTTGTGCGCATTCAAATAATTTTCGATCCCTGCCGCGGCGGCTGAATTTTTATGGAGGCGAAATTCTAGAGGCCCGTGTACTGTGCGATGTCAGTGCACGTTAAAGAACCCCAGGTAGGCGAAATTTCTGGAGCCCTTCACTACGGCGTCTCTCATCGCCTGAGTCGCTTTGGGACGTTAAGTCCCATAAACCAAACGAAAACCAAACCACATAATTTTCATAGGGGCGCTAAGTAGCACCAGTAACACTCACATAACGTTCTTTTCTTTTTACTGTCAGCATCTGTGAATGTGCGATAGCCTTCGTCAGGCGTCTGTATAGTGCTCTGCTGTCTTAGCGTCTGCTTCGTTTTGCGCTCGGTGGGTGCCACGAAAGTCGTTACTGAAGCGTGCGTTCCTATGGAATGCATCCTGCTCGCACGATTTGCCCACTTCGAGATGCGACGCTTGTAATGCGGGCACCTTTTGGCTCCAGCAAGCGTTATCTATAATGAGCGACCAAAATGGATCAGGTGCTCGCGTGTCAGTCCGCGTTGTGTGGGCGGTCAGATCCGGAAAACTTTCTGCCATCTCTCACATACTGCTCCTCGTTTATTTACATGAGGTGTGGGCGCGATGCGCCATCCGTTGTCTTTCCTATTATCATGAGCAGTTTGCTCTGTCTACGACAGATGGCGCCACTAGGAGGTCTGCCACTTCTGGTCTTGAAAGCCGGCGTTAGCAGCATTGGCGCGCAGTGGATCCATGGAATTCGAATGATATCGGTTAAGCAAGTAGCCTAATTTCTAGTCAGGCCACATAAATAAATAACACCGAGTAGGAAATTGGTCGAGTAGTTGAATCGAATCAGGGTTTTAGGGTCTCCGGAGTGCGAGACGAGCACGCTAACCACTCCGCCATGCCAGCTTGATGGTTTGGAATGAACAAAGGCGCTTCTAGTAAATACGGTATCTTCGTTCACTCCCATCTTCCTCCCTACCCGTTACGGCGAGGTTCAGGAGTCCACCAAGCTATGCGAGACAGATACATTTCCTTTCCTCAAAAACCAATTTGCCGCCGAACGAGGCGTAAAGCTGAACGGGCGATGGTGTTCTGTGGACTCCCTGGCAGCGTGGCGGAATGGTCACGTGACCAAATATGGCGGCGCCCATGCTCCCGCGCTGTAAAGCGTCTATAAATGCGCGCTTGTCTTGGCGTGAATGCTTTGCTATGCAGTCCTCTGAGAAGTGGCAGCGACACGAAAAAGACAACGTGCACAAGAGACGCCAGAACAGCGTGAAGAACGTCTTGCAACGTGTCGTGCTAAGGATGCAGCTCGGCGACAACGTTTTACCTCGCAGAGTGATTCCACATCATGGGTTACCGATGAATCTCAACACCTGACTGCTCAGGAACGCCGCAATGGTACCAGGCGAAGGCAACGCGCCGAAGAATCGCCAGAAGAACGCGCGCATCATTGCTAACGCGATTTACCCGGTTTAACCAGAGCTAAACCACTGCCAATTTTTATGTGGTTGTTCCTGATGGGAAAAACAACAGTGAAGAGGTGCATTTGTTTGGTTTATGGGTTTAGTGGTGTTTAACGTCCCAAAGCGACTCAGGCTATGAGGGACGCCGTAGTGAAGGGCTCCGGAAATTTCGACCACCTGGGGTTCTTTAGCGTGCACTGACATCGCACAGTACACGGGCCTCTATAATTTCGCCTCCATCGAAGTTCGGGAGCCGCGGCCGGGATAGAACCCGCGTCTTTCGGGCCAGGACTGCAGCCGAAGGCTGTAACCACTGCAGCTACCGCGGCGGGGCAGAGGTGCGTTTGGAACCTATGGTACGAAGAAAGAGCATTGAATTTCCTTTGGATTGCAAAAATGCTATGGTTGCGACAACTGGTTGGATAGCATAAGCACAAAAATTGGCTGTGATTTAGCTCTGGTTAAACCTGGAGTAACGCGAAATGTAAAGTAGTAACATAGGCAACCGACAGATGGCAGTACATATTATTCGTATGTGCTTGTACGTCCACAGGTGGGACATGCCGTTCATCTTTGTTTCTTCACTACAGTGTTTAGAGTGCTCGACTGTGGCGTCCTGAATATATACGTGTCCGTAGTTCATGAAAGAGCTATAGTCATGCCAGTTGCCTAACTCATCTTTTCAGATCGACCCCTCCTTTTCGCCATTTTTTCCCCGACTAGATCTCGACAGCAGCATTACTGGGCCCACGCGCCCTCCGCGCCGACGAGGTAGCTCGAGGGTATACGAGCCGAGCTTCCTCCCAATCGGACGATCTACCCGACCGAGTCAGCCCTACGTACTCAGACATTCTCAACTACTATAAGCGGGTACGGATCCGCTATCCGCCGCCTCATCCTGATCTAAATCAACTAGAGGCAGTGTATTGGCGAAGATTGCAGACAGGAACATTCCCAAACCTGCATATCCTTAGCAAGATTTACCCGACGCAATATCGGGACACTTGCCCGTGGTGTGGCAGCAAACCATCGTTGTACCACATCACGTGGGAATGCAGAATGAACGACAGCTTTCGCAAAGACCCGAGTGCAGAACAGTGGGAGAGCCGGCTCTCCAGCGGCGATCTGGGTTGCCAACAAGGTCTCATCCAGCACGCTCAACGAGCAGCGAAGCTCAGCGGGGCCCTGGAATAGGGGCACCGACCCTGTGAGAAGAAGGAAGATGGACCTCTTCTTTCTCGTCTGCTACTAGCACCTTTCTAGAGCAATAAAAGTCTTTCCTACCTACCTACCTGTGAGAGTCGATTAATGCATCGTATGATCATCGTATGATGAGGCACGCCCTAGTGAAGGGCTCCTGAAACAGCGACCACCTGGTGTTCTTTAACGTGCACAGACATCGCACACTGCACGGGCCTCTGGAATTTCGCCTCCATAGAAATTCGACCGCCACGGCCGGGAGCGAACCCGCGTCTTTCGGGGCAGCAGCCGAGCGCCCTAACCACTGAGCCACCGGGGCAGCTTTACAATGAACTTTTTAACTAATAGAGTTAGGCGAATAGTTGGAATTACAGATTTGTAGCCGGTCGTTAGTAATAGGCCTATCAGTTTTTAGAATTTCGAAAACGCGATTACCGTTGGCGCTGTGGCTCGTGTAAATTTCGCTTTTTCGACTAGTTACGTGCACCGGAAAGGTAGCTTTGTATTCATGCCTTTGGCACGATAGCACAAATTTTTATTTTAAGAAATGGGAGATGGTCGCGTGCAAGGTCTGAGTCATGTGGCGTGGAATGACCCAACATTGAACGCTGCGCTTTCCTGCACCGGTTATCTTCGGCGCTCCTGGCCTAAGGATCCGCCGGTGCAGTAGCGGGGATGAAACAGCGCGTTGGCACGGGACACAGCTGAGGCAGTGTCTCGCCTCTTACTCCGTGCCGTGGAAGCGCGCTGTTCTCTCATCACTGCTGCACCAGGCACGGCTTAAACACACACTGTTGGTACACGACGCTCTGTTCTGCGGTTTTGTCGAGCGCTGCTACTCGAGGAACGTGAACTGGACCAGCGGCGCATTTTGGCATTGCCTCGGCGTCACTACTTGCACCAGACAACCATGACCTGTAAAGGGGACGAGGTCTTGAGCGGCGCCTCCCTAGTCCAATGCCGTGCTGCAGATGGCTTGGCATGCGCAGCCTTCCTCCTCGTTCTAGCCAGTGCATGCGGATCCTAATAGCTCGCACTTCCCCGTTGCACTCGCCGGTGAGATAACCCTGAGCCTGGAGTAAAAAATGGCTGTGGCTCGGCTCGGCTGAGCCGGGTCATACGGAGCGAAATGCAACCGAACCAGTGGCCGATGTCCACGCAGAGACGTTAGCAGCCTTTTCCGCTTGAGATACTCTGTCAAACTGCCACCTCAACTGTGTTGCGGCACACGCGACCTCTCCTTTTCAGTCCACCGAGATGTTATCAGGCATGCGACACAGCTGGGGAAGCGAGCGGAGGCGAGCGCAACTACGACGCAAGCGGTGTGACGTCATACCAATCGGCGGCGGCACTCCGTGGCGAGGCGCGTGGTGTGACGTCATGCCAGATGGCGCGGCGAGCGCGCGGCGTCCCTCCAGCTGCGGCGCTTGCTAGGCAACGGATCAAGGTCGGTCTGTGTGCCTCCACAGAGCACCGCCAGAGCGAAATCGCAAGTTCGTGGCCAATGTAGCTCTCGCTACAAAAGTTACTCGCCGATGGCTCCACACTACCCGTCCCGCCTTGTACTAGCGGCGCGACTTTCGCTGGAGTCGCTTTAACACTGAAGCGACGCTGCCTTTTATTCTTTCCATCATCCATTCAGTTGAGCCCGGATATACCGAATAATTGTTTATATGAAAAAGCCTTAAAGTCCTCTTGAAAATTTTAAGCAAAAGCTATAGCATTGTCCGCGTTTATCGAACTCGCGTTCAGCAGAAAGTTTGATATATCAAACGGCGCGCCGCATCTCTGGAAGTGGCGCTTCTGCAAACGGCGCTCCTCGATCTCCTGTTGCCCACGGAGGCGGGTCAGCTGTGCGGCCTTGGGCACCTGCTGGCATTGCTAGCCCTGTGCAACCGCGTAACGAGGTGAACCTGGGGCGTGCTTGAAGGTGGTCTTCGGGATCTTGAATTTATTTTCGACGCCACATCGCTGTTATGCGGTGAAGTCAGCCCAACAAACTAAAGCATAGCGGTGGCCCTCGCCTGGCGTGCTTCGCTGCCGAAGGCGCTGTGGAATCCAATTGCACCTTAATTTTAACGAGATTATGCTACGACGTGTGTACTGGTAACAGGATTAGGTATTTTTGACAGGCAGTGGCTAGTTTTGAAGCACTCTCCGCTGCGGCTTCGATGCGAAGCAGGTTGTGCATTCCAAAACCAATAGCGAGCTGTGCGCTGCCAGCAGGCCGAAGGGCAGCAGTCGTTGCAAGACGCGCGTCATCAGAGTGGGTGCAGTACATTCTTGCTTCTAGGTTCAGGATAAGCTTACCTGTGGCCGTTTTATATATCGAATTATCGATATCTCAAACTATTTTGCGATCTCCTTCAAATTTCGATGTGCGCGCGCGTTCGGCTGTGTTCTTTTCGTCCACAGCAGCAAGTGTAAGCAAGAAAGCGGATAAAAGTGTTCTCACTCACTCTGACTCGGTACTGAGACATTTCGTTCGCATTTCTACAGTGGCGCGTTCCTGGGCATCGACACGGCGGGCAGAAAACCGATGGGGCCTCGTTCGTGAGAATGAGCTTTTCTGTTTCACCTTGGCTGCTTATCGCGTACCTCCTCGCAGTCCAGTCGTGAACTTCGGTATCTCGAGCAGTTCATTCAAAACTGATCTAGCTGCTTTTGCTCAACAGAATGGCTGTATTGTATGTTTGTTCTGTAAGCAACCCAGTCGAGAGCTTGCGTTTTTCGAACGGCACCCAGCCTCGTGCGGAAAAATTTCCAGGAGGTATTAAAACGGCTTCTTTCCACACCAGGATAGTTTCTTAATTAGCTTCCATTCTGAATGCATATAGCGTGCAAGTAGAAGCAACTCGTACAAATGGGAACACTGTGCAACCGCGTGACGAGGTGAACGTGGGGTGTGCTTGAGGGTTGTTTCGGTATCGTGCATTCAGTTCACACATAACATCGCTGTCATGCGGTGAAGCCAACTCAACTCTAGCCTATAGTGGCGGCCCTCGCTGGGCGTGCTTTGCTGCCGAAGGACCTGTCGCAACGAGGTGCTGTCCTTCACGATGCTCGCACTGTACGCCGGGAGTCTAGGTCAGCCGCTGCGCTGTTTTGGCCACCGATACTCAGCTGCCATCCGCATGAGGTCCGACTGCCGGACTTCGCTGCCAGCTGCCTCGAAGGCCTCTTTGACCACTGCTCTTATTTTACACTCCATGTGCCACTGTTATTTTAATAATTTAATGTAACAAGATTATGAACCCATTTGGCCTGTGGCGCACCGGATACCGCGTCTGACTACGGGCCAGGAGATACCAGGTTCGAATCCCAGCAGGTTCGGCTATTTTTATTCTCACTTGCGATAACGTTGCGAGTTGTTGAACACAACTCGCAAGGATGGCAAGGATGGGAAATAAAGAGGGAACCGAGAGAAAGAAAGGACAGGTCGGTGCACCTCGTGCACATGCAGGGGCCGCGGTCGACAAGGCCTGACAGCCATGCGCCGCTTCTGGAGGGTGACGTGCACCGGGGGTGTCGGAGCCCCGAAACGGAGCGTCAACGCGTTCCCTGAGAGGGACGCCGACCCGATCTGCTCCTCGGTCTCCACCGCAGCGAGCAGCTGGTCCGCGGAGTCCCGGGTGTCCACGCCGAAGACATGACTCGTGGACTGGCGGCGCGGAGCATATTGCCGCGTACCGGAATGCCACAGATGGTCGTGATCACCACGTTACTCCGCGTGTTGCCGCGGACCTTCAGGACCCCCGGCCGCGGTCCAAGCTAATCCGACTCCTCGCTCCTGGGTGAAACAGGCACTGCGGTCAGCAGGCCGGAGCAGCACCGCGCACACCAGGTTGTCAGGCGCCCGCACCGCAGCTGCTGCTCGCTGTAGAGCAGCCTGGAGACGGCGTTGAGCTTTGGTGATGGCTCCACGGAACCTGGTTCCGCAGTCTGGTTCCACGGAACCAGGATGTAGACAGCCGCTGTCACGCTGCAGTCAGGGCGCGCGTCAGTGCCGCTAGCAGACGACGCGGCGGCGCTCCCGGTCCCCGCTGGTGGCGCCGCCGCCACGGAGGCCAGGTCAGCAGTGGCGTGAACTTGCGAAGGTACGCTCGAACCGGCTGCCGACTCCTGCGAGGGATTTCCCCTTTTCGGGAGGGGGAAGAGAGTTATGACCCAGTTTGGAGACCGGCGCAGACAACGTTGGGCGCAGACGGGGTGTCGCTGCCGCCACCTCGACTGTTAGTTCCTCGCTTCCCTCTCGTTCTCAATTAGGTCGTGGCACAATGCGCCGTGCTTATTGGCCCCTTCATCCTCGACGCTGACGCCTGCATCCTCCAACCTCTGTCGCTTGCGGCCCGTGCTTGCTGTGTGCTGAGAGCCTGGCTCTAAGGTCGTTGTGGTTGTCATGCGGTACCTGAGCGGGAGGAGAAGGTTCTAGGCGCTGGCGGCGGCCGCCACGTGGTGAACCGCGGGCGGCGTGCGCTCGGTGCCACGTGGCGGCGATTCCCGCCAATGAAGCAACATCTCGCGTCGGAGCTTCTGCGCCTCCGTTGCAGCTTCTGGGCTGGAATCCTCCAGCGCACTGTGCTTCCTGTATCGCAGGTCCATGCGAGTCCTTCAAACGCCTGAATACAAAGTCTTTCGGCTTCAGCTGCCTCTTCTGCCCGTCCGATCAGCCGAAGCTGTTTCTGCGAGTCTGACTGAGTCAGCTAGATCCTCGGACTGCTCATGAGTAGGGCTCTCGATCTTTTGTTGCAGTAGAATCGTCTAGCTGCCATATACTAGCTATATATTGCGATATACTGCCATATACCAAAAATATTCAAGTAATGCAAAGCTCTTTTACTTTGATTTTTACGCACGAAGGCAAACACGTCATAGAGCGGGTGACGAAAAAGCTTACGAAATATTGTGCTGGAAATGCCACACTAACAGAAGGTCACTGAACGGTCGGGGCAATGTTCGTGCTCACTTTAGCCGAGGGGCATTGAATTTCTTCAGAACTTATAACTCCGTGCCCCTGAATGAAACATGCGTGGATGCGCACACATGGAGGAATTCACATCTGAAGCACCAGTGAACGCGTGAAAATCATCTTGTTTTTTCATCTACAATTCGATAGGTAAGCAAATTTATCCAGTCGCTTCTCATTTCTCTCTCCGTTGGTCGAGGTCGATGCGAGGCTACGATGAAGATCGTGCGGGCGTTCCCGTTCCATGTCCAGTTCCCGGCAGGCATTGCTCCGACGCCCCGCTTCCCCGCCGACGAGCCGGCCGGGAGGCGATCGGACTACACGACATGGAACGGGTGTTCCACTTATTTAAGGCCATGGAGCCCAGATTGCAAAAGGGCCGTAGAAGCACCATGAGCAAGTTGTCGGCGACGAACGGGGCATCAGCTTTGGCGAAAGCCGCCAGCTGGTGCACAAATTCTTCCTCGTCTTCTCTGACGCCACGGAGGCCGGATGGTGCATGCGCTCCGGGTGCATCAGTATCAGGTTCTGTCCCAAGAGCGATTAGCATGGCAGCAGCAGCCTGGACGAGATCTCGCAGCAGGCGGGCTAGCTGTCCCGCTTGACGATGAGGGCTGATCCCTGTGCGGTGTCTGTCGCAGCAAGACGTAGAAGTCGAGCGACCGCTCGGGCCGAAAGCTGGATATCAAGCTGGTCCCGTTTACTGCGAGGAAGACGTGCGCATGGAGGGAAGGGTGCTGGCAGGTGCCGGGCACTGGAGATGGCGACATTGTGCCTTGCGTCGACTGCAATCCTCCCATATATTTCTCGGGCGCCGCCAGGGGCAGACATTTCGCACTGATGGGGTGCAGCAAGGAGGTTGTTCTTCCGCCCAAAATCTGGGCTCCGAAGCTGGGCCGCCACGATGTGAAGAACGTACTCTGGTGCAGATGTGCGCAACTCGCCGAAGACACGCGGGCAGTCGACTTTCGGAAAGCACACGTCAAGCGTGAAGCAGCGGCTCCTGGGCAACCGTTGCTGCTCCATCTGACGCTTGTCCGGGAAGCGTTGCGGCATCGCAGCTGGAAGCACGAGAGCAGAGATAAGTTGACGAGGGACGCCGCTTACGTGGGCGCCGCTGTGGGGTCGCGCTGCACGCAGGGTTGCCCCGGTACGGCTGCGCAGCTCTGTCAAGTCTCGACGTTGCCCTCTGGAAAAATTTCTGTGAAGCACCGAGGATGCAAGAATCTGGACACAATGGCGACCTGCAGCAGGCACGGCACGATCTGGGCGTGACCAGCGGCGAACGGAAATTCTAGACACGCGTGCCGCGTGGTGCGCGGGCTTTGAAGCGAACAGGCTTCATCGTTCTCTTCTTCCATGGTCGGGTAAAAGAGGTACGGCATTTTCGGGCTCTTTGTGAGAAAGCGTTTGTCAGCGCTTTCGGTTTCTGCCCCGTAACGCAACTCTTCACTTTTCACTGGCGGGTTTCGCTTATGGAGTCCCATGTCAGAACGATGGCAGATGAGCAGCCGGTCATCTGCAATGTATAGCTATTTGCCTACATTTGCCAGCATTTATTTGCTGCTTGTATGAGTGAAGAAGTTTGTATTTCTTTTTTGCCGCAAATTCGCATTATCGATATCAGTCAAGGTGGAGAACGCTATCTGATCAAAACTTGAAAGACTGTAGCCTAACACCTTCCCATCTGATACACGCAGATTTCAGAACTGCTGCTCCTCGGGCCGTCGTAGACCGGTGCAGGCAACTTGTGCTACCGCGTCCAGCGTACTCGATGCACACTCCAGTGAGCAAAATGGGTATGCCCAGGGAGCGCATATTGGAAAGGTCGGAAGCGCGTACCCTTGCGCGAGAAATTAAGGCAGGCATATAAACTGGATACGCCGAAGGCCGTGAGTGTCTCCCATCGCTTGGTCTCTCCTATTGTACTCCCCGGGGGCGATAACTCTACACCTATATTTCCGCACAAAAACCAGACCCCAACCGTCGCTATAGCAGTGGAATTATAATGAGAAGTAGGAGATCATACCTCACCTCTTCGTCTCTCAGGACTTTTTTGACATGATGAAATCAAATAAACCGCGTCAGTGTTCAGCTGTGCCGCTCTGAATGATCGCATTAGGGATAAACACTGCAGGTGTAGCCACTGTCACGGATGTGCTTTGAGCAGACAACACTAACTTTCGACGCTTGTCAGTCGTCACAGCAGGATTTTGGTCTCGCAGGAACCCTTTAAATTCGAATTCATCGCGACCGTCGGTGCTCGTGCGCCAGCGCCGAGCTTTACCTCGGCATTTTGAATCCGCTGCTCAAAACCGATTGACAGGCTTTCTTCGCCCAAAACTTTCGTGTTAGGAATGAAGAGCCGAAGAACGACGGACGCAGACCCCAACTAGCTCTTTTTTTTTGTTCTTAGCTGGAGCCTCCCTACGGCTCCTCACCGTGAGGTCACTAACGGCGCACCCATAAGGATTCCCTGCGCTGTCCTCGCCAGCGCTCAGCGCGAGACGGGAGAGAGTGAACGAAGCAATCATATTACGCGATCGCGCCAGCCCGCAATTTGTAACTGAAAAAAAAAAAAAAACTACCGTTTCAACTAGCTAAGGGACTAGTAAAAATATTATACTTCCCGGCCGGCACCTTCTCGACCCGCTGAAGGCGCCTCATCGGGAGCAGCACCCTGCAGTGGGGGGTTACACCTCCGGGCACCTGTCCAACTCTGCGGACTTCCTCGACGCGAAGGCCCTGGGTGGGCTCCGTATAACGGCTCTCGCCGTAATAATATATTCACTAGCCCAAGGCGTCTCTTCTACTTACTCATGCAGCTTAAAATTATTAGTTGGACTTTTCAGTGTTCATTTTTAAGAACTAAGCGTATTTTTTTCCGGTGTTCATCTCAGAACGGAATTTCAAGGGTTTTTTTTGGCAAATATTTTTCCCAACGCTAGAATTACCGTTTTTTTGGGGGTTTTGTTGTGGACGCCTGTCAGCTCAAAATACACGCATAGTTTATTTTAACTTGTCTGTCTGCAACAGTTTACGGGCCGTAATTATTCCATGATCGCTTCTTCCTAGCGCAATGCATCAATGGCTTTCCACGCGGTTTTTGCAGCTGTGGCCAAGCACGCTTCTCAGCCTTCTGCGCCATGCTTCCGCATGGTTTTATTTATTTATTGTGTGTCCTGCATCAAGAGAACATCATGTTATTAGCTCTGTTTTTCTGCCTGTAGGCACCGGCATGATGTGTTGTATAAAAATAGTATAGCATTTCTCCGGTACCTTCCGGCATTGGACATTTCAGTGCAGTCATTGTGTCTTCTCGGTCGTCACGCGGTATGTAGTTTCTGTATCGAGAAGTCCGTGCGATCTAGTGTCCTGTTCTTAGCTTTTAGCTCTAAACCACGTGCTGCTAAACGAAAATCAGGACCCAAAAGCATCACAAAGCAAAAATAACAAAAATGCAGCTTATTTATTGTGCATTCAGCCGCGCTTGTCAATGTCTTTCATCCGACTTTACCCTTCATTGTATTATGGTTAAAGGACGTTTGAAGGATCTCGTCTAGGGACATTTTTTTCCCACTTCCCAACTGGGGATGTTTTTTCGGGGATCGTTTTTTCCGGAACCCGCGCTACTCTGCCCAGACTGTTCCGATTGAATGTGCTTTCCTTTCTATTTTACCCCAGAATACATACCCAGGTAGCACTGAACATTAAAATAATGCTATAAGATTGTTTTGTAAGTTGCAGTAAAATACATACACGACCTTTATTGAGAGATTTATCTACTTCATAGAAAAAAACTAACCCCCCCCCCCCCCCCCTACCCTCTTTTATAAGTCGAGAGGGCCAGAGACAAAAGTAGCTGGCACCTCTCCAAGTTTAACTGAACTCTGCTGCACTGTGTCACGGTTTGGAACTTGCAAGAGGGAGGAGGGGGGTCAGTTTCTTTTGTACACAACAGTGTTATAGATTGCGAGAGTCCGCAGAAGCCCAAGAGCTTATGGGCGACACACAACAGTCGTAAACGTGCGCGGTCATTACGCAACAACTGGTTCTTGACAATCTGAATACCATGAACACAATTAATCAATATTGCACGTATTCGAATGCTGGGTTCGAAATTTTACATCAGTGTTGACGTCATAACCATAAAGCAACATTGCAAACTGTAATGTTGATATAATGTCAAACCATAGCCATAAACTAACATTACCAATATAACAAAGCTTTGATCTACCTCGGAATATTTCTCTGTGCGGTACTGAGGTTTTCCGACTAGCAGAACTTTTCGGTGATATGAGATGGTATTCGAGTAGAACTTTTGCTGTCCTAGTCGGTCCATTCTGACATCACTAAACAGCGCGATAGAAGGTGCTCGAAGGTGTCCCTTTTTCGTATTATCTTCGGGCACCTTCTATAGCACTGCTTTACTTACATCTGAGATGGGGCTAGCCATAGATCGCATGCACGGTCCCATAATTTCAGGAGAAAACTCTGCATGTTACCGATTAACCGCTATCACTTCTGGCAACCTTCACGGATGGCTGTTCAATTTTGAGGAGATGCTGTCCGTTACGAGGGGAGTGTATGAGACGCACGCATTAGTGTTGCGCTCTTGTAGTTCGTGTCGTTTTGTGGCCGCATACTGCAACATTATTCTGTAGTTGCATGGTTAAACACTGCGAAGGTTAAATGTGTAATGAATGTTAGGAAAAGTTACTCCAACGTTTAATTCTAACGTGTAGGAAACAACAAAAAAAAGGATATTCGGAACAACACACTGACACAAAGAAAGTAACATGGTAGTTTATTTTTGGTCATAATCTTGGCCTGTTTCAATAAATAAAATACATGAAGACGGTGCCCGTCGTTGGCCTGTGCTGGGACTGTAGCCCTCTTGAGTACATAGGCGTTCCGCTGCACCAAGTTCGCAACAGTACAGCCTACTGGGATTCACAAATTGTAACTCTACGGCGGCAAACACAGGCTTGGATGGGTAGGGAACTCTCAGTGTTTGAGAGGGCACAGGTATGTAACATATTTTTGTTTGCAAAGCTCACGTATGTCCTTCAAGTCCTGCATTGTGCGAGGAGGAAGGTGCAAGCAATATACAGAATATTTGCAACATTCGTGTGGCGCTCTCAATGGGAGCCCATGAGGCTTGCCAACTTTTTCCTTCCCTTAGAGGGTGGTGGAGTGGGCCTTGTTCACCTGTTCATGCATCAACTTGTTTCCCGTTTTTTTCTTATTCAAATCGGCGAACCACCGTTTCTGGTAGCTGTGCTCATAAGGCGGCTTAGTTTTCATTTGCCTTACTTATTCGCACCGACTGTGCAGGCTCGTGAGGGGACTTTATGGGGATTCCTTAAGGAGGTTGCTGACATTTTCAATTTCCTCACTGTGCGCTTCTCTTTAGATTACCTCTATAGCCTCTCGAGAAAACTGCTGACCCAGGCTCTCACTGAGTCTTTGTTCCCTACACCATTGTATCGGCAGCCTCATCTGGGGTCTTTGGACATCAATGTTCTAAAGCGTGTTAGGCGGATGTGCATTCAGGCAGCCGCTAAAACGTTCTTTTTCAAACTACACACAGCGACGCTGCCTGTCAAGACATTTCTTAATGACAACGAGATGTTTGTACCCTTGAATCTGAATTGCCGTCTGTGTAACGTGCCTGAGACAATTGATCATTGCTTCATATTGTGCCGCGATGCCATGTTCTTTTGGGACATACTACAACGAACTCTTAAGAAGGACATTGAAATTACACCATACACTATTAGACTTCTGCCTGTTGGCAAAAATTCTATTGTGTATTATGATCTGTTTGTGTTGATGGGACTATGCAGTCTTTGGAAAAGCCGTATGATGGACAGACATGCCGAGCCACCAAGATCGTTCAAATCTGTGTTTCGTGAACAGTGTGCTTTGGTGAGGAGTGTATATTCTGCACGCGAAGAACCTCGAAGCGGGCTGCCGTGCCTAGATGCATGTGTGTGCCTCCCTGAATTTTGATGTTTTGATGGGGATGCAGTGTTGAGTTAGGGCTATGGCGGGCTCGTATTAAGCAGCCCGGTAACTTGAGACGCGAACCAGTTTGATTGAAGTTTTCCCCCTTTTTACGGAAGTTCTTCCATGCATTAGAGAAAAAAAATTGGCCTGTGGCGCAACGGATAACGCGTCTGACATGGGATCAGAAGACTCCAGGTTCGAATCCTGGCAGGCTCCTTTTATTTTTCCGTAATAGCCACCACATTGCGAATAATTTCACATACAACTTGTATCATTCCAGCGACCACCATCCTTTGATAGCCAGGAGGTCGAAATTATTCCGGAGCCCTCAGGAACAACACCTCTTTTTGTTTTTTCTTCGACTCCACCCTTCCCTTACGGCGCGGTTGGGGTGTCCAACACACGAACACACACGCGCGCACGCAAACACGCACGCACGCACAAACGCACACAAACGCGCGCGCGCGCGCGCACACACACACACACACACACCGAGCTAGAGCGGCTGCCTGGGAGAACTTGGGAGATTCTCTAGGCAGCGATCACCTCCTTCTCAGGATTACACTCGTGGCGAAGGCAGCGCGCAAAAAATGGGGTCAGGCCAAGCTGACCGATTGGCACAAATTCCGAAATCACACCATCCCTCCCGTACTATTTTCCGGCGGCTACGCGGAGTGGGCTAACTACGTATACAACATTCAGAAACAACACGTCACAACACTACAAACCACCAAAGAGATCCCCGCAGTGGACACCCACCTCCTGCATTTGTGGGAGGCGCGCCGGAGTTTAACTAAACGGTGGAAAAAGCAGAAAACTAATCGCAAATTACGCGACCGCATAGCTAAACTCACAGAGCAGGCTGCAGCGTATGCTGCCGAACTCTCAGATTCAAATATAGTCCAAGGTTCGACGGAACACCGTCTGGTCAGGGTGAAGCATTATTTATTCAAATTGGATAGCACGCTGCGACGCCGCAGCTCATCAGATGGGCTCGAAGGGGACGTGGCGTCTCTTTCGCAGTCTAATCGACCCCTCCAAAACGAGAGGGGAGACGCAAAAGCAGCTCCGGCGGGCTCTGCAAGGGTATCAAGATACGACGGCGCAACGTGCGGACACTCTGTGCGACAGATATCTCTGCCGTACGGAGGACCCGCCTGGGCCTGAGTACATGTACTCTGGCAGGCCTAATGAAACACTTGATGCCCCTTTTGAGTTGCACGACCTTAAGGCGGCCTTAGCAAAAATGCACCGGGGTACGGCTCCGGGACGGGATCACATGACAATGAACCTGTTGGCGAACCTACCGGACTCAGCCTACCTCCATTTATTAGAATACATCAAAGAGATCTGGGGCGGGCGTCCACTCCCTCCCTAGTGGAAAACGTCACTTGTGACGTTTATCCCTAAAACAGGTAAGGCCGTGAATGCGGACAACCTGAGGCCCATATCACTGACCTCATGTGCGGGCAAGCTTATGGAGACGATGGTACGGGATCGCCTCTCTCCATACCTGGAGAGTAAGGGCTTCTTTGCAGTCACCATGTTCGGGTTTCGCCCCCGCATGTCTGCACAGGATGTCCTTCTCCAGCTGCACAGGGATGTAATACGACCCACAACTATGCAACATAATGAAAAAGCCAGCCTCGCCCTTGATCTGAAAGGGGCTTTCGACAATGTTAAACACGGAAGCATCCTGGCGAACTTGAGTTCTACCGAAAGGATAGGACAGCAATTCACATCTCTCTGTCAGAAGGTCCTATTAGAGAGGTGGAGGAGCTCCGTATTCTGGTCCTTTTCATTCACCGCAGACTCAGACTGGACTCCACCATTGTGAAACTCAAGAGAGTAGGCGAACAGGTAGGGCGCATGATCCGCCGCGTTTCCAACAAGCGGGGCGGTCTGCGGGGCAGGGACGCGCTTCGGCTCGTCTATGCCTTCGTGACTAGCCGGATCCTCTACGCCGTGCCATATCTCCGCGCTACTAAGCAAGACGAGGCGCGAATAGACGCCATCATCCGCAAGGCAACTAAGCGAGCCCTGGATCTCCCGGTGGCTACCTCTAATGCCAAACTCAAGGCATTGGGGGTGCTAAACTCCTACCAGGAGCTGCGGGAGGCCCATCTCGTGAACCAATACACGCGGCTCATGCAGACGGCCCCTGGGCGCCGCCTGCTAAACCGCTTACACATCCAACACGACTGCACTCCAGAGGAGGCGGAGCGTATCCCAGTACTGTGGCGCCATATGCTCTGGGTCTCCCCGCTCCCCCGTAACATAGACACCGACATGCACGAAAACAGACGACAAGCGCGGGCTCGGGCTCTTGAGAGACAACACGGCTCCCGACCCGGTGTATATTGTGTAAACGTAGCAGGGCCACCGCCCACGGGATTTTACACGGCCGCTGTCGTTCACCAGGAAATGCACGTTGATGGACTCTCTTTTCGATCCCCGAATTCAATGCGAGCCGAGGAAGTAGCGATAGCGCTTGCTGCCGCCCACGCCAATTCGAGAATCATCATTACGGACTCCCGAAAAGCATGTGCTCATTACTTGGCAGGGGAGATCTCCCCCTTAGCTGCTTGCATTCTAAGACGGACTGCCACTGATCCAACACCGAAAAGAATCATTTGGGCTCCTGGACATCAGGGCTTACGAGGTAATGAGGCCGCTGACGCGGCTGCCCGAGCGCTTATTCACCGGGCTCCTCATTCAAGCTCCTCTGGCTCGGAGACTAACCAGCCGCTGCTGCGATTCAGGGAAATAATAACGCATTATAGCGACAACCACCGCCTTTTCCCGGCCCCTGCAAAGGGGCTGAGTAAGACGGAGGAGCGAACTTTAAGGCGCCTGCAGACAGGTACTCTACTCTGACCTGCAATCTTAAAACATTACGATCCTAACACGGATGGGCGATGCCCGCACTGTGGGGAGACCTGTGATATCTTCCACATGGTGCGAGCATGTACTCAAAATCCCCACCTCCCCCCTTCCCCTACCCCTTCCAGAGAGGCATGGGAGACTGCCCTCCTCAACTGCTCCTCGCTTGAGTCCCAAAGGGCTCTAGTGAAACGGGCGAGAGACGGGGCATTGTCATGCGGTGTCCCGGACTAGGGACGCCGACCATGTAGCGGGGCCACTCTGTGGCTCCCAAACTCTATTTCAGCAATTAAAAGTTTTCACCACCACCACCACCATCTGGTAAAGTGATCCTCTGATAATCGCTGATCAAATTAGTGGAATCAAATTAATGGGAGTCAGCGTGGTGGTGGTTGTTTCTTCTTTGTCCGATGTGTTGTTGCGCTGCTTCTTTTCTCCATACATTGGTTGTCAACGCCACGCACGATGCCGAGGTGCGAGGAGCGCAACTGCCGTCTGCGCATTGGGCAGAAGTCAGTAGTCCTGAGTTCTCTCCATCCCCGCAAGCTATTCGTCACGCGGCGCCGCGCAGCGCTGTTGGGCGCGCATACCAATACCGTTCAACGTGATACGAAGCCCACGTCCTTGCAGGCCTGCCCATAAATTCGCCACTCGAGCACGCCTGCGAATCCTGGCCAGCTCTGATCAGGCTGCCCCGCGACCCGGCGGTACCTCCCCTGGGAAACAGACTATACATGACTCCCCGGCTGCAACACGGCCGAGACACCAGTCCAGTATCTCATTTCAGCTGCAGCTGCGCTGTCTATTACCCTTTCCTTCATCTATTCAGTTGAGACCGGATATATCGAATTATTGTTCATATGAAAAAGTCTTAAAGTCCCCTTGAAAATGTCGTACAAAGCTATAGCATTGTCCGCGTTTATCGAACTCGCCTTCAGCTGAACGTTTGATATGCCCACGGAGGCGGGTCAGCTGCGCGGCCTTGGGCACCTGCTGGCGTTGCTAGCCCTGCGCAACCGCGTGACGAGGTGAACGTGGGGTGTGCTTGAGGGTGGTGTTTGGTATCTTGTATTTATTTTCCACATCACATCGCTGTCATGCGGTGAAGTCAGCGTGACTAACTAAAAGCATAGCTACGGCCCTCGCCTGGCGTGCTTCGCTGCCGAAGGCGCTGCGGAAATCAAATGTACCTTAATTTTAAAGAGATTATTCTGTTTACAATGTGCTGGCCACTGGATTAATCATCTTATGGTAGGCAGCGACTAATTTGGAGCACTTTCAATTGCAATTTCGATGCGAAGCAAGTTGAGCCCACCAACGCCTACAGCGAGAGGTGCGCTCTCAGCACAACGATAGGCAGCAGTCGCTGCAAGAAGCGCGTCACTAGCGTGGATGCAATGCATTCTTGCTTCCAGGTTAAAGACAGGCTTACTTATGGTCGTTTAGATATCGAACTATTTGGCGATATCCTTCGAGTTCAATGCATGCGCGCGTGTTCGACCGTGTTCATTTCTGTCCACCGCAGCAAGTGTAGGAAGGAAAGGGGATAAAAAAGAAAGGTGTCACTCTCAGCTGGTACTGAAGCATTTCGCTCGCCTTTCTACATTCGCGCGTTGCTGGACATCGAGACAGTAGTCTGAAAACCGATGGGCCTCGTTGGTGAGAATACCTAGGCTCCTTATAGCGCACCTACCTCCTCGCAGTTCAGTCATGAACTTCGGTATCTCGAGCAGTTCACTCAATACTGATCGAGTTGCCCTTGCTCAAGAGAATGGCGGTATTATATATTTGTTCTGTAAGCAACCCAGTCGAGAGCTTGCGTTTTTCGAACGGGGCCCTGCCTGGTCCGCAAAACTTTCCGGAAAATATTAAAACGGCTTCTTGCCACACCAGGAGAGTTTCTTGATTAGCTTCCATTCTGCATGCATAGCGCGCAAGTAGAAGCAACACGTATAAAAGGGAACACTGTGCAACCGCGTGACGAGGTGAACGTGGGGTGTGCTTGAGGGTGGTGTTTGGTATCTTGTATTTATTTTCCACATCACATCGCTGTCATGCGGTGAAGCCAAGCCAACTAAATGTAGCCATTTTTGGAGGCCCTCGCTTGGCGTGCTTCGCTGCCGGAGGATCTGTGATAACGAAGTGCTGGCCATCACGATGCTCGCACTGTGCGCCGGGAGTCTAGGTCAGCCGCTGTGCTGTTCCGGCCACCGATGCTGAGCTGCCATCCGCATGAGGTCCGACTGCCGGACTTGGCTGCCAGCTGCCCCGAACTCCTCTTATTTTGCACTCCTTGCGTCAGTGTTATTTTAATATATATTTATCAATAATAAACACAAGACTAGCAACGCATTGAGCCTGTGGAGCAAAGGATAAAGCCTCTGACGACGGATCAGAAGATTCCAGGTTCCAATCCTGGCGGGTTCGGCTATTTCTGTTCTTACTTGCTTATCGGGTCGTTGGTCACAACGCACGCAGCGTCGCTTCCGGCACTGGCACGTAACCTCAGCGCCCTGCGTGCAGCGTGACAGCAGCCAGCAAACCGTTTTTTTTGCAAGTCAGCGGCGTTGCTGCCTTTGGAAATACTGTTGTCTTCGAACGTTTGCACTTTACCGACGACCTAAACACATGGTACGCACGTGATGTCAGGAGATGAAGCGTGCCCTTATTATTATTAGTGGTGGTTTATTGTAGAGTAAAATACAAAAAGGAAATAAAATGTTTTTGCTGTCCGCGGCGTCTGCCGTCGCATCCAGATGCATCTGAGCCACATCCATCGGAAAAAAAAGGGATAGGGAGAGGACAAGGAGGGGAAATAAAGAGGTAACCGAGAGAACGAAAGGGCAGGCCGCTGCACCTCGTGCACCTGCAGGAGCCGCGGTCGGCATGGCCTGGCACCCATGCGCTGCTTCTGGACGGTGACTTGCACCGGGGGTGTCGGAACTACGAAGCAGACCGTCAAAAAGCTCCCCGAGAGGGATGCCGACACGATCTGCTCCTCGGTCTCCACCGCAGCGAGCAGCTGGTCCGCGGAGTCCCGGGAGTCCACGGCGAATACAAGGCTCGTGGACTGGCCGCGCGGAACAGTTTTGCCGCGTGCCGAAATGCCGCAGGTGGCCATGGTGCCGAGCAGAGCCCGCAATGTGGCCACGCAGTCCGCATGCACGGCCACCACGTTGCGCCTCGTGTTGACGCGGACCTCCAGGAGTCCCGGTCGCGGTCCAAGCACCTCCGCCGCCTCGGTCCTGGGTGAAGCCGGTACGCGTGTTCGCCAAATGCAGCCGGTACAGCCAGCGATGGCAGCGCCGCCCACCGGCAGGTAGCAGCCACCATTAAGGCTGGTTATAAATATTCATTTAGAACGACGGCTTGACATCGCCGTTATGGCGCAGTGGATTAGAGGCACGTGTTGCGTATGGAAGGTCGGCCGTTCGACTCCGCTGTCTGTACTGTAATTCTATTGTTTTTTTATTTCATTTTTATTTTTTTCCCCTTTTAGGTCGCAAATCGTGATGCTTAGTGGCATATAACGCCGTTTAAGATTTAAAAAAGATTTTCTGCATACTTTAACACAGCTTATTCAGAGCGCTGGAATATCAGTTTTGAATTTAAACTAAATATTACATGGTTAGTAACAATAGGTTGGTATAGACTTTTAAGCATTATTTACTGATTCATTATCCCTTTTAGGTAAGCCGTTGTGACAATCTTCAGTCACCGTGATCAATTCACCGTGGTTTCAAGCCTTGTGGCTGTACAGGCTGCAGTTGGCGAATACGCAGCCGGTACTCCGGTCAGCAGGCTGGAGCAGCAGTGCGCCCATTCGGTTGTCAGGTTCCCGTACCGCAGCTGCTGCTCGATGTAGAGCAGGCTGTCGACGGCGTTGAGCTTTTGTGGTGACCTGCTTCCACGAAACCAGGCTGCAGCCCGCCGCTGTCGCGCTGCGGTCAGGGCGCGCGGCCGCGCGGCTAGCAGACGACGCGGCTACGCGGCAGCGCTCCCGGTCCTCGCTGGTGGCGCCGCCGCCACGGAGGCCAGGGCAGCAGTGGCGGGAACCTGCGAAGGAGCTCACCAACCGACTGCTGACTCCTCCGAGGGATTCCCCCGTTCGAGAGAGGGAGAAGAGGGATGACCCAGTTTGGAGGCCGGCGCAGACGTTGGGACGTCTGCTGCAACCTCGGTTGTGGTTTCATGGCTTCCTTCTCCTTCTCATGAAGGTTGTGGGGAAGGGGACCCGTGGAGAAAGAGGGGGCGCAGAGCGGCGTGCTTGTTGGCCCCTTCCTCTTCGACGCTGCCGGCTGGTTCCGCCGACCACCGTCGCTTGCGGTCAGTGCTTGCGGTGTGCTGTGAGCCTTGTCATAGCCTTGCTCTCAGGTCGTTGTTTGTTGTTGTCATGCGGTACCTGGGAAGCAGGAGAGGGGGCTAGGGGCACGCGGCGATGGCGGCCTCCACGTGGTGAACCGTGGGCGGCGTGCGCTCGGTGCCACGTGGCGGCGATTCTCGCCGGTGCAGCAGCATCTCGCGTTGAGCTCCTGCCCCTTCGTGTAACTGCTAGACTGGAATCGTCTAGGGTGCTGTGCTTTCTGTATCATATGTTCTTGCGGGTCCTTAAAACGCCTGTCTATGGAAAAAATTGTTTTGAAGGGCCTTGAGAGTCCTGGAATTTCTGTGGGTCCTTAAAACTCTTGAATTTCTATTGCATTAAAGGGTGTATCGTTTTTTCTTCTTGATTGCAGATGTAACGTTATAAGAGCAGGAGCAGGTCAGGAAGAACATGTTCATGTTCATGATGTCTGAGCGAAAATCGAGGACAAAAAGGGCATGGAAAGGGCACGCAATGCGAAGGGCATGTACTGGTCTCTAGGGGTAACGAACTGGATTCCAGGTCTAGGCAATCGACGCAGGGAGTCAGATGGGCGGATTACATTGCAGCGATAAGGTGGCCCCACCTGGCACAGGGCAGGGTTTGTTGGAGTGATATAGGATAGGTCTTTGTCGTGCATTCAACACTTTTCATTTTAAAGTTATCCACAAG
Organism: Amblyomma mixtum; assembly: GCF_055824585.1. Classification (NCBI taxonomy): domain Eukaryota; kingdom Metazoa; phylum Arthropoda; class Arachnida; order Ixodida; family Ixodidae; genus Amblyomma; species Amblyomma mixtum. Next base: position 48,982,242 of record NC_143014.1, read on the forward strand.
CGCACGTGGGCCGTTGGAGTTTGATGATGGTGAAAAAAAAGGAGCCGGGAAAAAACCTTCCGCCCATCTTTTTTTTAAAATACATATGTCGTGGAGAACTGCAGTGCTGGATACAACTAAGGAGTCGAATCTGTACGAAAGTGACTTAATCATCAACTAGTTAAGTGACCCAATACCGGGAATGAATGCACATGAACATATGTATTCACACCTTTTCCCGCGAATAATTATGTGCTCCGTCGTCAATGCAGCCAGTGATTTTCGGCCACTTGTAAGAAGACTCGGGAAACAGTCCATTAATAAAAGTCTCGTTGGATACTTAGGTTTCGTCATCGTTGCTGCTACTGCCTTCTGAGCTACTTCAACCGCTATCCGAATGGATCAGAGTGAGTATAGCGCTATCCTTCAAGCATTAACATTAACAAACCCCAAGTTTAATTAGCGATTTTTGAAATTGCGCTAGAAGCAGCAAAATTGTCTTGCCAGTCTGCAAGTGGTTCTGGCAAAATCTGCTTCTGATCAACGATTATGAACTCCCGCAGATAAGTTCTTCGTGCACAGGACTGTGAGGAGTATTCTGAGCCAAGGGCATGGGAGTATGTTGCAGAGATTCAGTCTATTAGGCGATGGTAGTCAGGCAATCGATCGCCGCCTTCTGTTCTGGCCAGGAGTTTAGGTGGGTCCGCAGTGGTATTTTGTGGCCGCGTTGTTTCCTGCGCGGAATGGCAAAGGCGCCCATGCGCGTAAGGGTCCCAGGGTTGGCACCAGGTGGATGGTGGACGACGGTGGCGTGCAGGGATGGATGGGCCCCCACATGTAGTGCACCACGTGCAAAGAGGGCTCGTGCAGCAGGAGCTGGGAAAGTACAGTCGGGGACAAAAGTCTCCGGACCACGTGTTCCTCTAACGAAGCCGATAACACTGCTATTGGTCAGCGGCTGGAGACCACACTTGTGGATGTATAGAAGTTAAATTTTTGTTCTTTCATCTCCACAAGTGCGGTCTCCAGCCGCTGTCTGATAGTAGAGCTATAAGCTTCGTTTGAGAAACACGTGGTCCGGAGACTTTTGTCCCCGACTGTACGTCCTGCTCCCGCGGCTGCACGGAGCGAACTCTGCGACTGGACAAGTCTCCCCGAATTCTAAAAAGAAAGAAATATATTTGGTGCGTTTATAAGCCTTTTTTTCCGGTTCAAAACAAATATTCCAACCCCCTACTTATAAGAATAAGGTTTTAAAACTTCCTCAGTGCCCCTTTAACTCTGAACCTCTTCAGTATTTCATTATTGCGTTCGGTTTAATGAGCCAAAGCTAAAATTGGGCTGTGTCGCTTTGGCTCGCTAAACATCCCATATTACACGTGCGGCATGCATCTCGTTTTCTCCGAAACGCGGCCTCAAGAAACGGAGCCTCGATCACCGGCGGTTGCTTCATGATTTGAAGCTAGTTAATGCTCTACGGCACGTTTTTTTTTTTTTGTCAGTAGCACTTTAAGCACGTTTAAAAGCATCTCTGCAGGTTCTCTTTAATGCACGACCAAGAAATTAATGTACACGACAGTTTAGTTTAATAGTTTATAGGGGTTTAACACTCCAAAGGGCTATGAGGGACGACGTAGTGAAGGGATCCAGAAATTTCGACCAACTGGGGTTCTTTAACGTGCACTGACAGCGCATAGTACACGGGCATCTAGAATTTCCCCTCCATCAAAATTCGACCACCGCGGCCGGGATCGAACCCGCTCAAGTGCAGGATAGATATTTATTGTTTTTTTTTTTACGGTGGCAAACACGCAAAGAAGACGTTTCGTAAAGCTTACGAAATAATGTGTTGTAAATGCCACATTGAGGGAAGTATACCCAGAGAACAAAATGGCACTAATGGACCGATCAGCCCAGCACTCCTTGGATAGCGGGAACGCTTGTGCTCGTTTTAACGGAGTAAGCACGCAATTCATTAATAAATAATGACACCTTGCCCACTGAGCGAAATATGCATGGAAGCACACATATATGAACGAATTCAGACTTGAAGCACCAAGGGACAAGTAAAATCATGATCTTATTGTTTCATTAACATGTCAATTGGTAAATAAATTGTCGCTTCATTCATTGCTCGTTTCATTGGTTGTGGTCGATGCGAGGCTACGACGAAGATCGTGCTGCCGCTCCCGTTCCATGTCCAGCTCCCGGCGAGAGTCGCACCCATACCTCCCGTTTCCCCGCAAATGAGCAGGAGGGGAGATGATCGGCCTCCAAGAAATGGAATGGGTGTTCCGCTTTTTCGACCACATGGAGCCCAGATTGTACAAGGGTCGTGGACGCACCATGAGCAAGTTGTCAGTGAGGAAGCGGGGCACCAGCTTTGGCGAAAGCCGCCAGCTGGTGCACAAGTTCTTCCTCGTCTTCTCTGACGCCACGGAGGTCGGATGGTGCATGCGCTCCGGGTGCATCAGTGACAGGTTCCGTCCCATCTCGCAGCAGGTGGGCTAGCTGTCCCGCTTCTACGACGATTAGAGCTGGTCCCGGCGCAGTGTCTGTCGTAGCAAGACGTTGAAGTCGCGGGACAGCTTGAGCCGAAAGCTGGAGCTCAAGGCGGTCCGGTTTGCTGCGAGGACGACGTGGGTATCGAGGGAAGGGTGCTACCAGGTGCTGGCCACTGGCGATGGCGACATTGTGCCCTGCGTCCGCTGAAATCCTACCAGAGGGTTCTTGGGCGCCACCAGGGGCAGGCATTTCGCACTGATGGGGTAGACGAAGAAGACTGTTCTTGTGCTCAAAATGTGGGCTCCGAAGGAGGACCAGCACGAACTGAAGAACATAGTCTGTTGAAGCTTTGGACAACTCGCCGAAGGCACGTGGGCAGTCGACTTTCACAAAGCACGCGTCAGGCGCGAAGCAGCGGCTCCTGGACGATCGTTGCTGCTCCATCTTCAGCCTGCCAGGGAGGCGTTGCGGCATCGCAGCTGGACGCACGAGAGCAGAGATAAGTTGACGAGGTACGCCGCTTACGTGGGCGCAACTGGGAGCTTGCGCTACAGGCTGGGTTGCCCCGGTACGGCTCTCCGGCTCTGCGAATTCTCGACGATGCCCGTTGCAAAACTCGCTGCGAAAAGCACCGAGAATGCAAGCCTCTGGACAAAATGGCGACCTGCAGCAGGCACGTCACGCTCAGAGCGTGACCAGCGGCGAACGGAAATTCGAAGGCACGCGTGCCGCGTGGTGCGCGGGCTTTGAAGCGAACTCCATCTTTCTCTTCTTCCATGGTCGGATAAAAGAGGTTCCGCATTCTCCAGCTCTTTATGGGGAAGCGCTTTTCAGTACTTTCGGTTTCTGCCCCTTAACGCAACTCTTCGCTTTGCACTGGCGGGTTTCGCTTATGGAGTGCCATGTCAGAACGATGACAGATGAGCTGTCAGTCATCTGCAATCTATAGCGATTTGCCTACATTTGCCAATATTTATTTGCTCCTTGTCTCAGTGAAGAGGTTTTCCTTTCTTTTTTGGCGCTTATTGGCACTATGGATGTCAGTCAAGGAGGATAGACCCTATCTGCAGGGCACAATTTAGAAGATTGTATCCCATAGACCTTCCCATATGATTCACGCAGATTTCAGAACTACTGCTCCACGGACCGTCGCAAACCGGTGCAGGCTACTTGTGCTACCGTGTCCAGCGTACTTGCGCCCGATGCACACTCCAGTGAGCAAAATGGGGATGCCCAAGGAGCGCACACTGGAAATGTCTAAGGCGCGTCCCCTTGCGCTAGAAATTAAGACAGGCATATAAACTGCATACGCCGAAGGCCCCGAGTGTCTCTCATCGCTAAATGAGACGTAGGAGCCCATACCTCACTTCCTCCTGTCTCAGTACTTTTTGACTGGATGAAATCAAATAAACCGCGTCACTGTTCTGCTGTGCCGCTATTAGGGATAAGCACTGCACGTAGTCACTGTCACGGATGTACTTCGAGCGGGCAGCACTTACTTCCGACGCCTTGAACTTGTCAGTCATAACAGCTAGCATTTGGTCTCGCAGGAACCCTTTAAAGACGAAGTTCAGAAGAGCAAGGTTCCGGGCTTGTTGGTAATGCATTTAAAGGAAGAAACAGCGCGACGAACGGACACACGAAGAAACGCCACACACACGAGCGTTGTGTGTGTGTGTCGTTTCTTCGTGTGTCCGTGTTTCGGACGACTGAATGCCGGAAGGCATTCAGTCGTATATTGGCAGAAAACAAGAGTCTTGTAGCATATCGCGGGGAGTTTATGCATGCGATCCGGTGCCTCGATATGCGACACATGCGCGCGCACACCACTTTGCAAGCGCAGTTTGATTTCCGTGCAAGTAGTTCACCGGAGGGCACTGCTAATCGCGCTGTGCTGAAACTCTCCGACGTGATCTCATCATCGCCGCTTGAGCAACGTGCCCCCATGTGCGCGCACACTTCGTCGCCACAAACCCTTGGACAAGCGCGACGCCCACTGGAAGGCCACCATCCTTGAACAAAATCTTGAGCTTGCGGTCAACAGCTACAGAATAGGACCATACTTACAACGAATTACGTTCGACATCGATCACGCGCAATTGTGCCAGTTATCGATAGACTGCAGATATATGTTGCGTACCAGCCCCGCCTCCCAATGCCCTTGATATTGGTATGGTATACAACCGCCTGCCAATGGTTGCCACCACATGAGCTCTCGTCGCTACACAGTGAGGGACCTCTGTCTAAATGGACGCTCCATCGCTCGTCGCAGTGCGTGGGCGCCTTCACTGCCAGCCAACATGACTGACAAGCTCGCTACATGTATTTTGTGCCGTTTATCACGAACACTGAGAAACATACTTGTGATGAAGTCCTGGTAGGCGCGTCCTCACCGTACGCCCTTTTTTGAGCGCTGTAACGTGATGGAAAAACGCCAGGGAGCGCCAGCGTCGTCGCACTATTACATCAGCTGAACCCGCCATGCACCGACGCCACGGACGCCTCGGCGGAAAACGGCTACACGGCTGCCAAGCTCATTTCGAGCCGTTTATCGTGTGGGCCAGGTAGCATGCTCGTTGCAAAGCAGGGTTGTTCACATCTGTGGCTAATGTAACAAGGGAGTAATTACTCATTGGCACCCACCCGAGCGCTACAAAGGAAAACTATACAGCTTCGTCAAAAACTTCGAAGCGGTTACCCGTCGGTACGGGGTTCGAGCGGTGGTCCTGGGTTCGAACGCCGGACCAGGACGAAATTTTCTTTAACTTCGAAGTTTCTGAGAAAGCTGTTTAGCTTTCCTTTGTAGCCTTATGGCTGCGCTCGAGTGGATGTCAATGAGTAATTACTCCCTTATTGCAAATCTACTCCACCTTGGGGGATTCCCCTAAAACATTTGTCCCATTTCGAGTTATTTATCAATTCGCTCTCGCCCTACCATAAGCTTGCCGTCCCGGTTAGCTCAACTGGTAGAGCGACTGCTCCGGTGAAGCGGTGGTCCCGGGTTCGAAGCCCGGACCAGGACGAAATTTTCCTTAACTTCGAAGTTTTTGAGAAAGCTGTATGGCTGTAACCGCATTTGTAGCCGTATGGCTCCGCTCGGGTGGATGTCAATGAGTAATTACTCCCTTATTACAAATCTACTCCACCTTGGAGGATTCCCCTGAAAAAATTTGATCATTTGCGTTCTGTTTGCTGTCCACCGAGAGCCGGATTCGTAGCGTTGCTGCATGCAGACTGCGAAACACCAGTGAGTGCCAGCGTCCTCGCATCGCGCATGAGCTGATTCAGTCGCGACGATGCGTCCACTGTCCAAGAGCGGTGTGCGTATCGCAGTGTTTAGCACTTAAAGAATGCGAATCTTTCTAGCGTCGACCCAACGTCTGCTCGATCTGTGCAATTAAAAGCAAGGTTGTAAGGTATAGCGACTGTAAGGAATAGAAAGTTTTTTTTTTTTGCGTTTGTTTAACGGGGTATTTTCCCGACGAATGCACATATTTCTTTCGCGGTACGCTCGAGCTCTGCCACCAGAATAAGTAGGAATGAAATTTCTCGGGTATGGCTGGTGGGAAAACCGCCGCTCGTGGACCAGAGACGGATTAGGGGAAGGAGGGGGAGGGGGGGGCTCTCTTCAAAGCCTGAAAATTTACATTTAAAAAACCATACTCAAACCAATTATTTCCGACGAAAACTGCCCCAGCCTCCCCAGCCGCACCCTGCATTAATCCGGCCCTGTAGTGGCTGTTCTGTGGACGATTAAAGCGCTCCGGACATGCTCGTCAATAGACAAACGCATTCCGTTGTTTTTGTCAGGAGCCACTTTTACTAACAAAAATATTGTGTTGCCATTAGCCAAATCAGGTTCCTCTTCCTATCCTCAGCTCTTCCCTCAGTCCTCTCGATTCAGCCGGACCAAACCAGTTGCCGAAACCAGAATTTATTTTACGCGGTGCGCAACATCGGTTACATCAACTACGGTGCGCCCTCTCTTCACGCTACTGAAACTGTCCAGATTACCAATTCCAAAACAGTTGTCTCGACCGAGTCTCCTCGAAGTTCCCCAATCCCTCGGAGTCCTCTTTGCCAGCGGGTTGTTGGACGCTGTAAACTTCGCTTCTTTTCGAATTTTTTCTAGTGCGATGCAGGCACCGGGCCCCAATCGGTTTCTGGAAACCGCCGGTTGGCGTCCCTTACTTTGCAGTCGCGCAGGCCCTGTTGGGAATAACGGTGTGCCTTACTATATCTACTACGGTATACCTTTCTATCTTGCCCTTACTATTTCGAACAGTTCCGCGGCGTGTGTTTCAGCGAACACTATAAAAAACTTTGAAAAATAGGCTCTTTAGGATAAAAATATGGCTTTTGCGGCATAGTATTAGGAGTGCTGGCGGACACCAGAAAACCGGTGAATCGTCTTAAGTATCTTGTTAACTAATTTTTAATAATTAACTTTTTAACTAGCAGAGTAAGGCCCCTAGTTGCAATTAGAGATTTGTAGCCAGTCGTCAGTAACAGCTATATCAGTTTTTAGAATTTCGAAAACACGAATACCCTTGGCGCTGTGGCTCGACAAAGTTTGGCTTTTTCGACTAGTTACGTGCACTGGAGGGGTTGCTTTGCCTGCAAGCTTTAAAAAGCGCATGTATTTTGCACGGTGCAGCCAGATTTTCCTGAGCCACAGCGGGGAAGGTAATCGCGTTTTCGAAATTCTAAAAATTGATATGGCTATTACTAACCGCTGGCTACAAATCCGTAATTGCAACTAGGCGTCTCCGTTGCTCGCAAAAATCATCTTCAGACCAAAGAATGGCCTGCCGATCAAGGCGCTGAAGGCGATAGAAATCGCGCGAGCCATCACCGAGGCATGCAACAACTTCACGAATGAAGACTTTATAGTCAGACTAAGAACAGGATCGAACATCATCACAGCAAGTACTTCGACCGAAGAAGTAGCGAAGCGCGCTGAGACGGCGGCCAAGAAGGGGGACGCAGCGGAAAGCCGGCTTCGTAAAATATGACGCAACCGCCTCTCCTAATATTTTATCCATTTATTTTAGTTTCGGTTTCGATTTTATGGATTCACTTTTTGCTTGTTTGCGCTTGTGTACTTGTGTACTCTTCGCGTACTTGTAGACAAGCTTCTGGCATGTTTTGCCATTAGTAGAAAGCGAAATTTTTTTTGTACAGCCGATTTTAGCTTTTTTGCGTCGTTTCGTAGTGGCCCAGTCCGCTCTCCTCAGAAGTCGCTGGTCCTGGTGTGCCCAGGGGATGCTGAAATTGTGAGTTGCTCTCATCCACTTCAGTGTCATCGCATTTCGGTGGGGAAATTGCAGACAAGTGAGAGGAACTGTTTCGATGACATTTTCGTGTACGACGTTGAAGAAGATTGACGACTACCATAAATTGGCTCTGTGTCACGTGCTTGTTATCTATTAATACTAGTGCGCGTCGAAGGAATTTTTTCTTTGGTAACTGTTGCATTGGCTCTATTGTGGCCGCATCGGCCGATAATACAATGGCAACGCGAGGATGGGTTAGATGAAACGCAGTCCATATTGTAATCGCAAAAAATCAATTAGTTCAAAGTGTAATCGGCTCTTCACGTAGTTTCAAACAAGCTTCTGGCATGTTTTGCCATTAGTAGAAAGTGGAATTTTTCTTGTACAGCTGATTTTAGCTTTTCTGCGTCGTTTCATAGTGGCCCAAGCCGCTCTCTAAAGAAGTCGCTGGTCCTGGGGCCCGATTCTCGATATTCACATTCGCCTGTCGGCACCATATTGCCTCTCTGATTGGCTCTCAGAAGTGTCAATCGCCGTCAATGAGCGTGTTAATCAGGGTCGATTACAGGCGCACTTTTTGCGGTGACGCCGATTTGACGTGGCATTGAAAATGTATTTTCGCAGCGCTATTCTTGGTGCCTGGCTGGTACAGTCGGGGACAAAAGTCTCCGGACCACGAGTTCTTCTAAAGAAACCCATAGCTCTGCTATTAGTCGGCGGCTGGAGACCACACTTGTGGAGGTAAGAGTTAATTTTTCGTTCTTTCATCTCCACAAGTGCGGTCTCCAGCCCGTTTGTGGAACACGTGGTCCGGAGACTTTTGTCCCTGACTGTACATATACGTGATTGTGAAGGGAAAAGACGCTACAAGTGGTCTGTGCGAGAGCACTTACGCTCGACTTGCCAATTTGGAGAAAATAACTGCACACTGGAAATGGCAACTTCCTAAAATCTGATTGGTTGGAACAATATCACATGATAGACACACATTTTGGAGTGATGTCAGAATGACGTTTCATCACATTCACGTTGTGCCGCCATTGCAGAAAATGGCTGAAATTCGCCGCCATCATTTTGCCCGGCGAAAGGTGCCCGAATCATGCAAATGAGTTAGTGAAATGCTGATTTCATCATCATTTATTAACGCTTAAGGGTCCCGTGGGGACATTACATAAGGGGGGGGGGGGGGATACAAGTGTCTGACGGTCATACATAAGAAAAGGCAAAAAAAAAAACGAGAGAGAAAAAAAAACTAGAAAGAAAGCTATAGTCGGATACAACTTAAGTCTGCAGTGAAGCTCCGCCCACAATCAGCCTCCGCGCACAGAATTCCTCCACGACGAAAAAATAGTGCACTGCTTAAGAGTTTCCTGTTACATAAACAAGAAGCTTAGCACAAGAAAAATGTTATGAGCACTAGAATTTTGTTACGTGCAGTGTTTGATATAGTCAAACATTAAAAAACTGGTTTCGTTTGCTTTTTCGATTGGCCAGCGGAGTAATACAGGACGCCACGGACCGCGGCCCAGTGTTAGCAACTGCTGTTTTTTTAAGTTGTATCCTACTATAGACAAAAAAAAAACCTAGCTGATTTATACGGCGTTGTAGCAGCATTTTAACGGGTATTTATTTCAAGACAAAACTAAGCTTACAAAAGTCTTGTTTCGATTGCACAATGCAATGATATCGCGTTATAAGGGCGCATCTGAAATAAGAAACCCTTGACAGCGTGAACGCTTATGCGTAGAGCCGCATAGGGGCGCTAGCTGCTCTCCTGTTGCAAACCCTTCGCTCGCAGTGAGAAATCATCCGTCCGTGCGGTTAGTGTAGCACGAAATTTGCTCGAATGGCGGTTTTGGCCATGGAGGAAAAAAAACTGAGGAGGGAGCGTCCCGCGACAACCTTGAAGCCTAGTCTTTACAAGTAAAGATATAGCAAAAAAAAGAGAGTGTGTCCCCCCGTGACCGCACCACGTGATAGCGTGCGGTAAAGTCTAGCCCCGCTGCGCGCGCGCATGCGCCGATTAGCGCGGCAGACTAACTGTAGATCAACTTCCTTGCTGTAGACGCCCGCGCCGCGGGTCGCGCATACGCGCGCACTAAAAAATACCGGAATCAAAACATAAAGGACCGGCTCGGAGAGCCAAAAACTGAGGGAGAAAACGACTTCAAAACACTCGGCTTGCGAACGCTGGCCGCGTGACGTCATGCTCCCTCCTTAGTTTTTTTTCCTCCATGGTTTTGGCGCTGCGATTTGCTGCTCGTTGCATTCATTCGTCGTTTCTTAAACCCTAGAAGTGGGAAAGGCATAGAGTTTCTTACTATTACCTAGAGGGAAAGCTGGCAAGCCGTCTATGGGAGTTTGCATGGAGACCCCACGTGACCACCTCAGCCACCATGGGCGCTCAAAGCATCATGGGGCGGTGAGCTACTTGTTGCGGAACTGCAACTTTTGGCCAAAAAATAATCAAGAAATAAAGCTGTTTGATAGCTACAAACGTCCTAACATTCAATATCTTGTCTAATGATTGCAACAAACGAGCAGAAAAGCATTTAAGTGCAAAGTTTGCCTAAAATAAGATATGACTAGCTTTCCTATTGGCCAAGTGATGAACACTAAAAAAACTAATATTTCGTAATTAACAGGCGCACTTTTAAAAGTAAATATGTTTTCAGAAAAAATGTTGTTGTTTAGATACTTTAAGAGGTTTTTTAATGGTATTTCGGAAGAGTAAAACCTTTTATTGGCGTCGTGTGTCGTCGCGTCTTCACTACTATGGCTTTTGCACACTGCGTTCGCGCGAAAGTCGTCTGCGCACAGATGAACTACGTTTTCGGAATGAAACGCCTTAGTACTGCCACTCCATGTTCCCGAAAAACTACGACTGTGCCGCAACAAGTAGCTCACCGCCCCATGATGCTTTGAGCGTCCATGTTGGCTGAAGTGCAGCGCCGCCAGCTTTCCCTCTAGGTAGTAGTAAGAAACTCTATGGGGAAAGGTGAGCGATTTTCGCGGTCACCGCGATGCTTTCGAGTTGTCTCTGACTAGACATCTCGTCTGTGCAATCACCTGACGAGGCATATGATGTGGTGGCTATGCAAGGATGCATTGCGGCGAGAAGCAGTGCCGAACTGTCGAGCTCTGAGGGGCGATCACCAGCAGTGAAACGTCGCTGAACGGATGGGCTTTGCGCGCGTGATGAGTGGATGACACGGGCCTCGAATTTCTCCTCTTTGGAGGAGAAATTCGAGGCCCGTGTACTGTGCGATGTCAGTGCACGTTAAAGAACCCCAGGTGGTCGAAATTTCCGGAGCCCTCCACGACGGCGTCTCTCATAGCCTTAGTCGCTTTGGGACGTTAAACCCCATAAACCAAACCAACCAACCGACACGACGGATGTTCGCGCGGTCGAGCAACAAACTCCAGGAATGTGTCGCGCTTCTCGACGAGACTTCCTTGTGTGTGTAGTATCATTCTCATTCCTTTCGCATGCATGCTGGAAATGACTTTAAAACAAGCAGAGGAGTATATGCAGGATGCATGCTGCGAATCCGAAATTTGTATTCTGCATTTCGCGTTGCTTTTTTCAAACTGTGTTTCAGTTTTTGCACACAGCGCCAAGTTGAGAAAACAAAGCCTAGCATGCTATTACGTTGGTCGATTTCTTTGTTTTTGGTGTTGATGAATGTGAAAGGCAGCATCGGTGAAATCAGCTGGAAGGCGTAGTTTCCTTAAGTGTGAAAACAAAATTGCTTGAAACCCTAAAAGAATACTATAACCTGGCTTAAGCATTATTAATGAAGCACACAAAAGTGATTTCGCTATTCAAGCTGAAATTTCCATAACTGTTACATCATCAGTTACACAGCAGTCACGTGGAAATTACCGTAGGAGGGTGGAAAAAATTATTTTTCTAAGGGCACACGGAAAACAAATATACATATATGAGTCTTGTACATTTTATTTACAGGTGTGGTGTTCCTGCTGGTGAAGGTTCCAGCTCACAAGAAGTCCGTGCGGGATCCATCCATGACCCAATTATGTGCAGTCCATGTCCATGTGCTGCCCGCATGGAAATCGTCAAACTGGTGAGCACGTGCTTAGTGTGTTGTGGCAGGCATGAAGGGATACCATGTTTGCCTGCAGTAAGATTGCATGTGGCCAATGATGTCTGTCTGCATTTATATATAGTTTATTGAGCAAGCAAGAACAGTGTAAATAGAACCACATATGAAAATAATGTAAATTAATCATGTCTGTACTTTTCAGGTGACAGTGGAGATAGGTGTGGGTGACACACAGTGTTGTTCGGTGGCTTGGGATTTCTCTTAGTGACCAATGTCAAGGTAGCCTCATTTCAATTGGTGCAAAATGCAAAAGCATGCATATACTAAAAAACTCAAGGTAGTCATAAACAGTTCAACTTGTGCCCTTCCTTGCTGTGCATTCTGTGGTGGTTTTCTTGAGTATAAAAAGACTATTAATTATTTGTGTCCATCAGTTTGGGAAATGTGCCATCAAGTACCTCTAGCTATATGGCAACACTTCGTTTTGATACTAATGATTGATTTTGCAGTCAGCGTATTTTACATTTGTACGTAGCACTAGAATATAGTTGAACTTGTGGCTTCAACCATTTCACATATTTGGAAACGCAATGTCTAGATTGTTGGGAGATTTCAGTGCACAGCGTTAATGATTAACGTGCAGGTGATGGTGTGCATCTTATGCAGATGTGGTGGACCACTCTCACCGTGGGGTCTCGTGTGCTCGGGAGCCATGATGCCAGATTCATCTTCGCTCACCCCTCGGCTGGACTGGCTGCCTAGCTGGGTTGTCATACTGGGCTCCTGAACGATTACATGAGGTGTCTGCAAAGGTGTCATGGTCATTGTACGGCATGGTCAAGAGTTCTCTGCGAAGGTCAGTGGAGCTTGCACTGTGCAACACAACATATTCATCCACACTCAGCTGCAGGACCATGACACCACTGGCAAATGGTGATAATAGGAGGAGCACCAACATCTACAACAAGGAGGAGGACCCAGCACCATTTGGATTCTACCTGACAGACAGGAAGTGCATGATCAGCAGCTGTGTGCAGGCATTGCACTCACTGCCGTGGTTTTCACGTGTAGCTATGCCGCAAGTAATCAGCGTGCATTTGCTCTGCTTCAAGTTTCATAGCATACTGCAAGGAAGCTGGTGAAGTCATCATTTTGGTGCTGTTCTTTAAATAGGACCGTATTGGTGGTACCCATGACAGTAGAGATCATTTTTGACGGGTGCTGCAGTTATGTGCGAGTCAGGAAGTTCCCCAAGTGTTTAGTCTACCATCTGCCAACTTGCTGAGTGTGTGCTTCAACACATGCTTTGGTGATGGCGAAGAAGTGCCGCCCCTTCGTGTGGTGCCTCCCTATGTGTTCTGTTTGTACACAACGCACATTTTATTTGGTGCTTAAGTTCAGTGAAGGACAGGAAGGCACCAAAATGTTTTCCTTCTAGCACCAGGGTGTTGACTGGACTTGCTTTCACCAGTGCTTTTCTGTTTGCTTTGGTGTTTGTTGAGATCCAGTAGTCCAGAACATGCTCAACATATAGCATGGTCGCTGTGTCTCTAGTTATTTACAACATCTCTTCTTCAGGGTGCAACACGTCTTGTGTGGCACTGTTGGTGTGATAAGATCACAACATGCTTTGCCTCATGGCATTTGGTTGCCTCTGTATGCTTGCTTTCGACTGCTTCTTTCACATGCTGCACGTAGCTATACAGCAGTGAACTATTTTTCCTGAAGGAAAAGTCACATAATTGTTTCATGGTCAATTTCCCAGATGAAAATGCAAGGCCTGGCCAGTGTTCTGACACGTGTACCCATTCCCATCTTCTAGCTGAAATTTGTACCCCTGACGAAAAGCTACAAATTGTACATTAATTCAGTTGAAGGTAACTGGAAGTATAAATTATGCAGCTGGACATAATTTGTGTTTCAATACTAAAGCTCCAAATGGCATTTTGTAGCTGGAAGGGCATGATCCGGTTCAATAAGTCAGCTGGAAATGGATCATAATAGTAGTGGTAGTAGCAGTAGTAGTAGTAGTAGTAGTAGTAGTAGTAGTAGTAGTAGTAGTAGTAGTAGTAAGCACTATTGCTCTTTCTGGGTTACTCAGGCGGTCTTCCCAGGTCTGGGATCTTTTTCTGTGCTGGGCTATCAACCTTGAATGCAACCTTGAATGTAAGGTCACTACCCACCTGTCCGCCCTGTGAAACTGTGTTAGATCCCATTTTCATTGACTCGTCCCCTTGCACTTTGCTTCATATAAGTTGGGGTTGCTGTTTGATTATTTTAAGACAAATCCTAGACAACCTGTTTACCCTCTGCACCCTTAGTGTGACTGGACCGTCAGTGTCCGTGCTGCCATTTTTCCGTTTGGCAAAGGTGACTGGTGGCTACTTCAGTTTGCAAACTAGGCAACACTAATGTGCATGTACACCACTTTGAAACGTTTATGAAACACGGGTCTGTCTCGAAAAAATTCTTATCTTTGTAGACGAGACATATTCGTCAATATGTATTGTTGCACTAGGTAATGATTCGCATCTAGTCTGCATAATGAATTCTAGGATGCATGAAGTTGAGTGATGAAAATAAATTGTTTTGCCAATAATGGCTTCCACAAACTTTTTACTGTGCATGTAAAAGACACCTCATTCCTTTTAGGCAATATGCAACGCCTAAGAGGCATGACAACTCCCCAAAAGTGTAGGGGGACACTTAAGCTCAGCATTCACGGGTATGACACGACAGTGTTTATGGCTCCTTGCAGCGGTTTTCCTTCACACACACAGTCTCTGTTCTTCATTCGTGTTCACACATTTATCACAATTGCCTGAACACAGGTTCCACATTCTTGTCTGAACTCTTCCACACTGCAGTTCACCTGCATAATGTTACTGTAATTACTTTGTCACTAATTGGCACATGTCTAGTTCACTGCAGTAAATACATTACTCAGCTTCAAATTATGCCAACAGCATCCATACATCACTCCCTCCCCCTTCGTACCTCAGCAAAGTCAATATGCCTACACGGCCTAGTTGGTAGCGTGCCTGGCTGGCGATGCAGGGGTCAAGGGTTTCAAAGCAGACAGAAATTAAAATTTTTGTACGTAAAATCTATTACTTTATAAAGTGAAGTAGTTTCAGACATGTGCTTACGTTTGATTCAGATTACAAATCCTCTTTTCAGTGACTTTCACTGCGGACATCCACACGTGAAGCTTGTTTTTTGACACAATGCCGGCTGGATAACACTGGGTTTTCTGCTGAATGGCAGCCTCTCTCCTTGACAGTGGTGTGTGCAGGCTTTCCATACCTTCCTTTTCTGGTTGCTCATGGCAACCAATAACTTCTTAGCACTAATTGCGATGCCATCACATACCATGCAGCACTAATGATATTACTTGGTGTTAATCAGAAAAAAAAAATTATTCTTGTAGTGTTGAAAAAGAATAGCAGCCTGTTTCCACCTGACTTGGTTTGGTTTCATACTTTTGCAAGAGAAAATAGCTAGCAAAGCTGTACAAGATAGTAATTTTTCAGGGGGCTTAAATTTTGTGCAGGGGCACTTGCAATGACTGTAATTTCAGCAATATTTTGCAACCTGTTCTATCATTATATTGGTGATGAATAGTTCCGGTTGATTTATTTAACACTCTCCTCGTGGAAACTCTGAATCAGACTTGCTTACCATTTTTCAAGCTGCCTTAATCATGCTCAAAAAACCAATTTGCCCTCCATGTGCACACACCGCTAGGCATTTTAAGTGTTCTATTTTTTTTTTGCATGCAGTGAAGGAGTTTAATACATACATTGAGGGGAGAAATCTCCAACCTGTCAGTTATGCTTGAGCACCAAAGCGGATTTCAAACGCACCTATCAGGCTTGCCCAAACAAACCAAAACCTCCTTTCCAAGGGATGGAATCATAGGAGTGATGGGAGGCTGCTCTGCACAGCTCACGGGCAGAGCTACAGCTTTGCATCATGGGCTGGGCCTTGAAGGTCACCGCAGCCAAACAGTGCCTGGTCATCTAGAGTGGCCTGAGGGTCGCCGCCGCCCTGTTCAGCACCCCTTCACCCACCCTCACCTGATCCACTGAAGTGGGACTAATAAAGTTATTGCCAACCAAGGGCTGTTGCAGAGCAACTTTGATTGGTCCTCAGTGTCCTTTCAGACATTTGCCGACATTTCAGCACCTACATCTGGTGTGGTGCCCCTCACTGAACTGTAGATGTCATATTTTGAGTGTACATAGAGAGTTGCCTATTTTAGTGCACAGTAAAGGAAACTACTTTGAAAGTGAACGCAATTCATTGAGCATTACTCTCCTGCAGTGCACAATAGTGGCATCACAGGGTCTTTATTGCGTCAGTGTATGGTGTAAATGTTGCCTAGCGGCATTGTGATCCACTGCTCAAAGAGAACCAACAATGGCCCTGATATGTATGAGATCAGGAGTGTAGAGGGAACACTTGCACATCAGGGGCTAGAAACATGACTGAGGCCTCTTGTAGATTGCTCGTGGAGTGCACAGGGCTTGCCAAAATCAATCCACATCATCCAGTGTTATCATGCTGCATTAATGAAGCTTTTGCCAGAATACCACTGCTTGTCTGTGATGCTGCCTCCCTCAAATACTGTGGGCCATGTAAGCCTTGCATTTCTTGCCCCCTTTGTGTGCTGTCTTGCTGCTGTGCATGCTTGTGCTTTTCTTGTTGTGTTGCTGTTCTTCCTTCTTGACTTCACCGTTATTTTTATTCTCCTTCAGCTCCTTGACCTCACCCGGGGCATGTTCTCTTCATGTGTTATCAGTGTGAAGTACATTCACAAATGTATTATGTTGTCTATACAGCTTTGTTTCAAGTGCTAGAAGCCAATGGGGTGCAAATTTATTTTTATTCCCTTGATCGTGCACATGTATGGAACGTTATAGAAAGATAACACTGGTTAACAGTTTTTTCCGTGTAATCTTTTCTACTACGCAACCAATTACTGCTTTCACTCTAAGTACTTCAAGCTGTTCTAACATTTTTTTAAAATGCAAAATTATACTAGAGATTGTACTCCTCACCATTATGTTGTACTGATTTGTTGTGAAGTATGCAGGATCCCGAGTATTTGTTTCTTGAATTGCACCTTTAAAAAGCACTGTGTGAATTCGTTGGAAAAGGTGGATACAATGTTTATTGCACCTCGCCTTTATACATTTCCTGACAGGAAGGAGAGTAAATGAATGAGATGCAATGCCCGTACACATTTAATATCTTTTGTTTTATGTGTTTACTTAAAAAAAAGTCCCTATTCTGTGTACATGATTTTGTGTATTTTTCTTATCTTGGGAATGTGAATGCGCCTATTCCGTGTATATGAGTTTGTGTATTTTTCTTATTTTGGGAATGTGAAAGCTGTGATTGATTGAATATTGGTTTTAGTTTCAGTTTTCATTTAATGGATTGGCTATTTGGTTGTTTGTGTACTTGTAGATCAAATCTTCATGTCACGTATACGTGCTTATCTACAAATGCCTGTGCGGGTCGAATTAATTCAGTCTTTGATAACGGCTGACGCGGAGGGTGTTTGTTCTCTGCGTACGGCCGCCTCGGCCGATACCTGCATTAGCTGTGTTGTCCTGTTTGTTTTCGCAATCATCACACGGACTAATTCCTAATGACTGGCAGATAGCCAAAGTGATACCTATATTTAAATCAAGTGAGCGTTCCTCTCCGCTGGTTTATCGCCCCATCTCGTTAACGAGCACGGTTTGCAAACTTCCTGAGCATACCATCCACAGCAAAAGGCATTAACTACCTTGAAGATGGTAACATTAATTTCAAATATCAGACAGTTTCCGCAAGGGATTTTCAAATGGCACTCAACTAGCTGGTTTCGTTAACGACTTACTATTATCACTTGACGCGGACTTTCAGATTGACGCAGTGTTTCTGGATTTTTCAAAAGCTTGTGATCGGGTTCCTCATCACAGACTTCTGCTGAAACTAGCACAGCTTAACATCCACCCTAACGTGCTCGCTTGGGTTAAGGACTTTATATCATCTAGAACACAGTTCGCCTCGGTTACTGATTCTAACTCTTCCTCTACTATGTGACATCTGGGGTGCCACAATAAAGCTTGCTCGTACCTTTGTTCTTTCTAATCTATATTAATGATTTACCTGCCTGTGTAACATCTAGAGTTCAACTTTTCGCTGATAGCTGCGTAATTTACTGTAACATTACTAGTGACAGTGACCGCCAATCCCTATAATCTGACCTGAATGCAGTGAGCTTATGGTGCCCGTCCTGGTTAATGACATTAAACGTTTCTGAAACAAAACACATCTTTCCCTTGTCATACAGCACGCATTCCAACCACTTAAATTCTCACAATACTGTAGAACTAACAACATTCAAGTACCCGAAATGCGCCTTCAGTTTCACCTAACATGACATCACCATATCGACCTCACCCTAGCGTGTGTTAAGCGCTCACTTGGTCTTCTTTAACGTAACCTCAGACGCCTCTATACATGTTAAAAAAAATGTAGGGTAGATTACACTCTCGTGTAAGACTGATGACAGCGATGCTGTTGAGTTTGGTTCGACTAAGTTAACCGTGGTTATACTCATTTCTATCAATGCAGGTAGGAAACAGGCAAACCATTAAATTACGAGCAGTACATATATATGCACATAGACTTAATCCTTAAGTTTGCCTGCGCCGCAGCAACTGGTCCATCAAAACGAAGATGGCATGTGCTGCACTTTCCAAGGCAATTAAGCTGCCGCTCTTGGGAATGGATTCCAAGAAATGCTCAGAGCAACTGCTGAAACTCTGTCTCATCTGTGCACTTCATCAAAGCGTGTAGCATGTCCCTTATTGTACTCCTGCAGTTCTTGTTTGTGACTGTATTCAAGCATATGCTCCAGTTGTGTAGCGCATGTTACCTGCAAAGCAGCTGACTCTTCGAGGGACCCATCACCTGCTTCCATGCATTGCCATGAACAGCGGCATCATCAGGAATAAATGCCTGACACTTTATTGTGTTTTTTTTCTTTGATGGCCTTGAAGAACCTCACCATGGTGCCTATGTGTTCTATAGTACCCCCCCCCCACCCCTTCCCCCAAGATCAATGAACAGGCATCAGTATGTACAAGTGTTTATTTCAGTACCACCCACGGACGCCTGATGTCCTCTGTCGAAGCGGACAACTAATACAATAGTTGTCGTCCGCTCCGACAGGGGGCGTCCGTGGTTGCCGGATGTTGACGAAGGCACAGTCACTCTTCCTGAGGCCCTAGGGTTTAAAGGTAACAATGGTCGTGTAAATGAATCTGCAGTGGAAGTTAGCAAAAAGCGACTGGAGGATTGCTGGCTGAAAAGCAGAGAGGTGACATCAGGTTAGAAGTGTAGGAAACCGTAGCGAAAGATGATGGCGAATCTTATTGAGAATTAACAACACAGTTGAACAAAAATAAGGAAAAAAACCTGAGTATGGTGGCAATTGCCACCACCCCGTTTCAAAGGAAGCGCTACCATCCATCCATTCATCCATGACCTCATTACTGCGAACACAACCACCGCTGCGCACGACTAACGGAACAACCTACGGCTTAAGCAGCTTTGCTTTTAGAAACTGGCTTATATAACTCTAATACGCCCTAAAATCGAATATGCTACGGCCATTTGGGACCCTGCACAAGCCTGGGGTGCGATTACGAGTTTGTCTCAATTTTGAGACTGTGACGTCGAAATGACACCGCGACACGCTGGACACAAAATCAACCAGTTAGCAGCGAGGTTGTGGTGGCTAGTAGCAGGGCTCCACCCAGGAAGCATTTAGTTGCGCATTAAGGAACCGTATGCTAATGTATTGCTGTAAACATGCCGTTAATAAAGTGAACGTTTTATTTTCCTAACAAACTGTTTCAAACTTAACAACATGAAGCACAACAATTGAAGCGTCCTCAGTTCTGCAACTGAGTTTGTGCGCTGACACTGGAAAAGCGCCGGCTAGGTGGCGTCAGCTGCCGCCCGATTCAAAGGATTAAGCCTTGTACATCCACACACATTGCCCACATACTCAGCCATCGTAAACATGGCAGCCAGAGAAAAAATCAGCTGATTCGATGGCTATCCTCTTTTTTTTTACGAATCAAGGTACTGTGCGGACGCCTTAAGGGGTCAGTCTACTCACCGAGATGAGTGTATAAATAATGGCATATTCTGGTAGTTGGCACCCTATAACATCCATAACGAGGGGTCTGCGCCCGCTTTAGGCAGGAATTTATATTTTATTCCGGCGTTAAAAGTCGCGTAAAAAAGCATGGTGGCGACCCCAAACGTTCATTTTGTTCAAGAAAGTGGTAGTCTTTTTTTTGTAGAAGCATAAGTGAATATACTACGTACCATTTGTATGCCCCAATGTCAGAGAAACGCACGTTTTGTTCTAGTAAACTGTAGAAGGCGTACCGCTCGCTTTTTCTGTAAATCACATAAATATTTATAGTTACACGTACGCAAAACGCAGGCACATTCCCACTTTTAGTTCAGCGTATGCTAGCAGAGACGCAAAAATAAACTCAGCCTATAGTGTCGCCATCTGGTCGTTAGGACGGGAACCATTGCTGTAAACAAACCGACTCTCCACTTAAGCCTAGGAGCGGCGGAATCGTCACTCTAATTATTAAAATAAAGCAAATTTATCTCTTATATGTTTTCTTATAGGCGAAATGAGACGAAGCGAAAGACAGGCGCCCCATTTATGGCCAGTGAACGCACTGAAAAAGGCAGCAACAACGAGAATTCAGTCCGAAGCGAGAGGTCCGGCTATAGTGAACTAGAATACTTTCTAGTGGCGCGAACGGAAGGGAAATGGGCGCTCTTGACACGCCGGACGCCACTGACGGCCGCTGGTGGCGCTGCAGGTCTCTTTTCTAGGACCGCGCGCGCGTCGGTCGAAATCTTTGCGACTTTGCGTTCGGTACGTTGCGCACGTTTTTCTGCTTGTCGCCTTGAAATTTCACGTGTGTTTCGCGTAGCACCAACGAAGACGTCTTATATCTCTTCGAAAGCACCATGTGAAGTACGCAATGGCAAAGAGAAAGACGGGACTCTCACTGTTTTGCTCCGGGAGCATCCTTGTTTGCTGCTCCGAGGGACAAGGAGCATCGAAAAAAGTGCGAGCGGAGTTTGCGAAGACAGGACAAGCCTCTCACAGAAACCGCTGCGGTATGCGAGCACCACTTTGAGCCGCATTTCATTTTGCGCGTCTACGTTCATGTGATCAACGGCAGAGTGCGGATTCCAGGCGGTACCTGACGCGGTGCCTACGCTCTTGCCTGATTGCCCGGCCTATCTTTCCGTAAAGCCCGTGGGAGCAAGGACTCAGCGGAAAAGACCAGCTCCAGCAAGCGTGTCAACAAATAAGAAGAAGCGCCAGGATTCCGTCAGTAGCGCAGCGAACGACGACAATGAAATTGTGGACTCATCGGGAAGCGAAGCGTTCACGACTGGTCCACTTCGTAGTTTAGAAGTTTCCCCTGAGTACTGGTGCCGATTTATGTACGATGGTGCCTCAAGTCTTTGCTTTGTGACAACAAGCATAGAAACAAGCCCTAGAATTGAGGTTGTACATGACAAGGTTGTTTTGTTTGCTGCCACCGGAGATGAAGTGCTCGCACAAGTATTCGTTAGAGGTGCGTTATGTAGTGACACTGTCGTGTGTTCGCTGACAGAAGCGGACAATGCGCTGCGAGGGACAGAGGGAATTTGTGTCTGCAAGGGAGCCATGCTGGACACAGACTTCAGTCAAATAACGGAGCGTTTGACAGAAAAACTACGGGCGGCAAGCATATTGTGAGTGGGCGTGGCATTTTCAGCACAAAATGTCGAGGAAAAGTATATCAAGAAGGTAAGTTCGGCCTCTTAGCCTTTTTTTTTTTAAGTACAACTGCGCTATATTATTTCCTGTCTATGTACATGTGATTCTTATGGTCAAATATTTGAATTTTCAGGAACTCCTTGCGCTGAATGCAAGGGCCTTCGAAAGCTGCTCCTTACAAGAAAGTCACAGACGGCGCGCACCAGAGCCAACCTGTCGGTGAAGAGATCGTCTGCATTGCGGCTCAAGCTGGAAAAGGAAAGAACAGCTCGTCTGAGAAAACGCACCACCTCCATGGAAGAGCGGCTTGTCGCGATGGCGGCAAAAAACAAAAAGATTGCCAAGGAAGATTTTGCTGCCAGAGTCGCTAAGCTTCCTCCGAAACAGCGCGAAGCGGTACACCACGTATTTGAAGCGTCATCACGCAAGAGTCCGAAAGGCATGAAGTACTCGCCACAGTGGGTTTTGGAGTGCATAGTGATGAAAATGAGGAGTGCAAAGCTCTATGAGTACATGCGAAAAGAGAACATACTTGCATTACCCTCTAAAACAACTCTTCGCAAGTATCTCAGTTGCTACAAGGCAGGCTTTGGATTCAATACAAAAGTTTTTGATGTGCTGAAACAAGCTACTAGCACCATGGATGAAATCCAAAAACGTAACATCTCAAAGCTGCTCTTTAGCTTTGCAATTGCCCAGCTGCCTAACAATATGCAGGTATCCTGCTTAATGAAGAATTCGCGGCTGCTGGTCTGAAAATGCCGAATTTCATACTACAATAATAGGCTTTAATTCCAAAAAAGGAGAAAGAATTGGTACATGAACCGACGCGCGCAGCTAACGAGGAAAGCTAGAACCCGTGCGCCTGTCAGCCGGCCACTCTAAGGAACAGCGCGCCGCCAGTTTCTCGCTGATACTTGAGTTTGCCCTCTAAGAAGGCGGGTCCTGCACGGCTGGACAGAATGCACTGCCTCTAGCACCTGCCGTGGCCAGGATGCTTTGTAGTGTGCGATCACTCGTCCGATATCAGCCGTAGCTAACGCCAGTAAATGATGAGCACTTCCGCAGCTAGTGCAGCCGTGAAGGCAAGCTCAATTTGGAATTTAACGCGTTCTAATGTACGTGCAGCTCCGAATAAATCTCCATAAGGAAGGAATCGCCGTTTTGCACTAAATAAGCACACACAAACATCGGTATATGCCAGATAATAGCCGGAATGCATTGAAACGTCTGCTAGAGAAGGTTGCAGTGGCGCCACCTCGCGGCGTCAATGCGAAACGGCGTGCCTGGGCGTCGCCGTTCGCGCCACTAGAATACATTCTAGTTCACTATAGTCCGGCTTCGACGGGCGCCGCCATGTTTGTCGCCGCGCGGCGGAAATCCAGATGGTTGCCAGATGAGACTACCATCTCATACAGATGTGTTCCCACATTAATAAATTCTATTTTAAAATGTTCTACTGCACTCCTTGGGACCAAAGCTGGCTAAACGGTAATTTGAGTAAAGAGCTATCGTTTGCCGCAAAGAAAATATGGTCGATAAAATTCAGTAGACTGACCCTTTAAGTGCGCGGAAAAATTTGTTTAAAGGCCGTAATTGCTACAGGTCTGCCGAGATCATTTAGCAATGAGCGCTCGGCTCAAAAACCGATGAAGGCAGCTTTAAGGCAAGTTCGCACTGGCGAGTTGCAAACGTCGCGCGACCGATTTCGGTCAATTAGTTACGGTTTCCGAAGCACTTGTAAAGCGAGGAGGGAGCGTAAAAATTCTACTTAAACCTGTCGCGCGACCCCCACGAGTCGCCAGTGTGAACCCGCCTAGCCTGTGCACTTGGTCGTATCGATGGCAAATGTGCTCTAAGGGTGATGCGTGGTTCTATTTATTTTTGTTCAGAAAATAGCAGGCGACCATGAATAATCACACTGCAGCAACTGCCAACATACGGGGGCAGACCGGTGCAGCTGCTGGGAGCTTGCAATCTCAGTGCGGGAAATGAGAGCCGGCACGCCCGGTCACTGTGGCAACAATCGCTCTCTGCCTCGCAACCACTGCCGCCCGCTTCGGGCTAAGCACTTGATGTTCGTGTTGTTGCCGTCGTGTTGTTGCCGTTCCGTCCGGATGATGGGAGCTTGATGACGCCGCCGGGGATACTGCGGTGGCGAAAGTTTAAGCCATCCATGGTTTAAGCGAAGGAAGCCTTCCTCCGCCTTGTCTTGAGGGTCTCGGCGCGGAAAGCGCCCACCTTCTGCGACTTAACTTTGACAGTGGTCTTCGCAACCCGCCGCAAACACTTGCGCACAGTCAGTTGGGCTACGCCGGCGTTAATACATTTCCTACGGTGCCTTGAAACCCATCGGCGGCGAATAAGTGCAGTGCGCACAGGCACTTGCCGCTCCACTGACCGCGCACTCACCCGCACACGTCCAAGTTCAACGGCGAGTTCGTCGCTCCTTCCTATGTCAAAACGTCGAAACAACTCGTCTCGCACGTCAAAACCGTCTTCATGCACCCTCCTACACCGTTGCTCGCAAAAATCATCTTCAGACCAAAGAATGGCCTGCCGATCAAGGCGCTGAAGGCGATAGAAATCGCGCGAGCCATCACCGAGGCATGCAACAACAACTTCACGCGAACATCATCACAGCAAGTACTTCGAACGAAGAAGTAGCGAAGCGCGCTGAGACGGCGGCCAAGAAGGGGGACGCAGCGGAAAGCCGGCTTCATAAAATATGACGCAACCGTCTCTCCTAATATTTTATCCATTTATTTTAGTTTCGGTTTCGATTTTGTGGATTTGCTTTTTGCTTGTTTGTGCTTGTGTACTTGTGGATTGGCTCTTTGTGTCACGTGCTTTTTATCTATAAATACTTCCCGGCGTCGGAGAAATTCTCGCCTTCGTAACTTTATTTTCTCCACAATGTAATCATTAATCGCAAAAAATCAATTAGTTTTAAGTGTAATCGGCTCTTCACATAGTTTGAGGCAACTTCTGGCATGTTTTGCCATTAGTAGAAAGCGAAATTTTTCTTGTACAGCTGATTTTAGCTTTTCTGCGTCGTTTCATAGTGGCCCAAGCCGCTCTCCTAAGAAGTCGCTGGTCCTGGAGTGTTCGGCGGATGCTGAAATTGTGAGTTGTCTCTCATCCACTTCAGTGTCATCGCATTTCGGTGGGGAAATTGCAGACAAGTGAGAGGAACTGTTTCGACGACATTTTCGTGTACGACTTTGAAGAAGATTGACGACTACCATAAATTGGCTCTTTGTGTCACGTGCTTGTTATCTATTAATACTAGTGCACGTCGAAGAATTCTCTCTTTGGTAACTGTTGCATTGGCTCTATTGTGGCCGCATCGGCCGATAATACAATGGCAACGCGAGGATGGGTTAGATGAAACGCAGTTTGAGTCCATATTGTAATCGCAAAAATCAATTGGTTCAAAGTGTAATCGGCTCTTCACGTAGTTTCAAACAAGCTTCTAGCATGTTTTGCCATTAGTAGAAAGCGAAATTTTTCTTGTACAGCTGATTTTAGCTTTTCTGCGTCGTTTCATAGTGGCCCAAGCCGCTCTCCTAAGAAGTCGCTGGTCCTGGGGCCCGATTCTCGATATTCACATTCGCCTGTCGGCGCCTGTCTGATTGGCTCTCAGAAGTGTCAATCGCCGTCAATGGGCGTGTTAATCAGGGTCGGTTACAGGCGCACTTTTTGCGGTGACGTCGATTTGACGTGGCATTGAAAATGTATTTTCGCAGCGCTATTCTTGGTGCCTGGCTGGTACAGTCGGGGACAAAAGTCTCCGGACCACGAGTTCTTCTAAAGAAACCCATAGCTCTGCTATTAGTCGGCGGCTGGAGACCACACTTGTGGAGGTAAGAGTTAATTTTTTGTTCTTTCATCTCCACAAGTGCGGTCTCCAGCCGCTGTCTGATAGTAGAGCTATAAGCTTCGTTTGTGGAACACGTGGTCCGGAGACTTTTGTCCCTGACTGTACATATACGTGATTGTGAAGGGAAAAGACGCTACAAGTGGTCCGTGGGAGAGCACTTGCGCTCGACTTGCCAATTTGGAGAAAATAACTGCACACTGGAAATGGCAACTTCTTAAAATCTGATTGGTTGGAACAGTATCACGTAAAGCACGTGATAGGCACACATTTTGGAGTGATGTCAGAATGGCGTTTCATCACATTCACGTTGTGCCGCCATTGCAAAAAATGGCTGAAATTCGCCGCTAGCATTTCGCCCGGCGAAAGGTGCCCGAATCATGCAAATGAGTTAGTGAAATGCTGATTTATACGGCGTTAGGTAGCCGCATTTTACCGGGTATTTATTTCAAGACAAAACTAAGCTTACAAAAGGCTTGTTTTGATTGCACAATGCAATGATATCGCGTTATAAGGGCGCATCTGAAATAAGCAACCCTTGAGAGCGTTAATAGTGAAGGCTTAAGCGCAAAGCCGTTAGCGCATAGGGGCGCTAACTGCTCTCCTGTTGCAAACCCTTCGCTCGCAGTGTGAAATCATCCGTCCGTGCGGTTAGTGTAGCACGAAATTTGCTCGAATGGCGGTGCCTGCGCTGCGATTTGCTGCTCGTTGCATTCATTCGTCGTTTGTTAAACCCTAGAAGTGGGAAAGGTGAGCTATTCTCGAGGTCACCGCGATGCTGCTTTCGAGTTGTCTCTGACTAGACAGCTCGTCTGTGCAATCACCTGACGAGGCATATGGTGTGGTGGCTATGCAAGGATGCATTGCGGCGAGAAGCAGTGCCGAACTGTCGAGCTCTGAGGGGCGATCACCAGCAGTGAAACGTCGCTGAACGGATGGGCTTTGCGCGCGTGATGAGTGGATGACACGACAGATGTTCGCGCGGTCGAGCAACACACTCCAGGAATGTGTCGCGCTTTTTTTATTTTTATTTACATGATACTGCAGACCTTTTTGGTCCAAGCAGGAAGGGCAAAAGCAAAATGCACCAGAAATGGTTAGAGAACATCTTACGTACATATATATGTTTAAAATTCATGCATGCAGATATAAAAGCACTCCGATATACATCTTCGTCACATATAAAATAGTCACAAATGCACGTTTCAGAAGGGCATTTTCATTTGTTAAAAGACATTTGTGATGGCCTCTTTGAAGTTAGGACACGTAAAAACCTCTTCCGGTAGTGAGTTCCAATCACTGATTGTTTTCGGGAAAAAATGAAAACTTATGGGAGTTTGTTTTTGCGAAGTGAGGAGTTAAGCTGTAGTTGTGTGTGTGTTGCATTTTTCGAGCTGATGATGGAGTAACATAAGGACTTGCCGAGATGCCAAACTTTCCCTGAATTAAGCAGTACAAAAATTCTATTCTAGCTATCTTTCTTCGGATGCTGAGAGGTTTTATCTGGTTTGTTTGCATAAGGAGAGATGGAGATTCGGAGGTTTTATATTTATTGTAAATGAAGCGCACGGCACGCCTTTGGACTTTTTCTACCTGCGCAATATCCTTTTTCGTGTGAGGGTCCCATACCACGGCAGCGTACTCGAGTTTCGGCCTAATAATGGATTCGTAAGCTAATTTTTTTACATTACTTGGTGTTCCCCTTAACTTATGTCTTAAATATCCCAGTTTTTTCATTGCAGAAGAAGTTATATGACTAATGTGGTCACTCGTGAGCTGGTCATTAATGATTATGCCTAAGTATTTGTACTTGGTTACCTGAGTTACAGTTGTAGAATTGAGGGTGTAGTTAAACATTTGAGGCACCTTCTTCCTTGTGATACGCATAAATACAGTTTTTTTAGGGTTTAGTGACATTCCCCATTTCGTACACCAGGATGAAACATCATTTAAAGCAGTATTAAGCAGGGCTTGGTCCGAAACCGAACGTATTTCTTTAAATAGCATACAGTCATCAGCAAACAGATTAACCTTTACATTTTCATCAATGGCAGAAACTAAATCATTTATATAAACCAAAAACAGTAGGGGACCCAACACACTCCCTTGCGGAACACCTGAGGTGACCTCGAGAGGAGGGGAACTGAAACCGTCAATCTCCACATACTGTTTTCTATGCCGTAAGTAAGCAGCAATCCATTTTATGAGTGGTGGAGGTACTCCTATTATTTTAAGTTTGAGTAGTACTTCATTGTGTACAACCTTATCAAATGCTTTACTAAAATCGAGGTAAATGACGTCTACTTGTCCGGACTTATCTAATACGGCACTAAAGGTATGGATAGCTGTGACTAATTGTGTAACAGTTGAAAATCCCTTTCTAAAACCATGTTGACATGGACTAAGCGCTGAATTTGTATTTAGAATCTGCATTATATGATTTGCAACCATGTGTTCAATGAGCTTACATGAAGAACAAGTTAAAGAGATAGGACGGTAGTTCCCCACCGAAAAACTGTCCCCGTTCTTGTGAATAGGCACGATTCTGGCTGTGAGCCAATCAGGAGGTAATGAAGCTAACATTAGTGATTCACAGAAGATTTTGCATAAGAAATTGGCTAGGGATTCTGCATAACGTCTTAAGAATGCAGTAGAACACTTTGGATCAAGTCTGAGAAGCATCTCCACGATGCCCTCATAAGATACCAAGATAACAGGCTCAAATCAGGAATTAGGAACAATGTTCAGATTATTAACATCATCGTTAATGGAAAACACAGAATGGAAATATGAATTAAAGTGCGCTGCCATTTGTTGTGGACATGTTATGACCTCATCATTCACAATTATCTGCTGAACAGGCTGAGTGGAATCCCGGAGGTGGTTCCAAAATTTACTAGGATTTTTGTGCATAAACTGCGGAAGGGTTTCAGTGAAATAACGTTGCCTGGCCGAGTGGATGCTAGAGGACAAATCCACCATCAACGCGTTTAAGGAACTCGATTTGGGGGACTTAGTTCTTTTTAGGCGTTTAATCCTCCTCTTCAAATGAATAATGTACCGGCTAATCCATGGATTTGTTTTCTTCAAGCGTATCTTTTTATCTGGAATAAAGTTATTAATGCAATACTGACAAAGCTCTTTCAGTTTTACCCATAATTCTGGCACGTTCTCGGCTGAGAATGTTTCAAATGCCAGTTCTAAGTGATCCAGTACAGATTCGTCTCTTGCCTTTGAATAGTCTTTAATGATTTTGTGTTTGATTGGTTTTGTTTGATGGCCATTCGATAGAGCGAAAGATATAACTACTATCTTATGGTCAGATATGCCATTGTATACTACGGTTGAAGAATCGGAAATCGAACGGTTTAAAAACACTAGGTCGAGAATAGAGCTGGCAGATCCGCTTACCCTAGTTGGTTCCAAGACGACTTGTTTGAGATTATGAGCAAACATAATATCGCAAAGAAGGCCTGAGTCATGCATTGATTCGAAATTTTCAGTACACCAATCGATGCTTGGAACATTAAAGTCACCAGCAAGAATTATGTTCTTCTTGCCAAACAATGAAAGGTGATCCTGCAGCCTGCCCAGGTAATCAGCGTCAGAATTTGGTGGCCTATACAGTGCGCATAGTATGAAGGTACGGCAGTTGTACGTGATCTCTAGAAATAGGCTTTCATGATTGTCGATTTGTTGTAGAAGTGTAGCTTTAATGTTTTGTTTTAGTAACACTGCGACGCTGCCTCCACGTGATGCTCTATCACGTCTGAAAACAGAGTACGACGGAGGAAAGATACAGCCACTACTAATATCAGGGTAAAGCCAGGTCTCTGTTATGATGGCTACGTGCGGATTATGAGTAAGCAAGGCTACTTCGAGGGGTTCAGTTTTATTAACTAAGCTTTGCGCATTCGTGTTCAGAATAATAAAGTGGGGAAGATATGGTTCTCTGGAGGTTGAGCGTCAATCTGAGGTCAATCTTCTCGACGAGACTTCCTTGTGTGTGTAGTATCATTCTCATTCCTTTCGCATGCTTGCTGGAAATTACTTTAAAAACAAGCTGCGATTCCGAAATTTGTGTTCGGCATTTCGCGTTGCTTTTTTCATACTGTGTTTCAGTTTTTGCACACAGCGCCACGTATAGAAAACAAAACCTAGCATGCTAGTACGTTGGTCGATTTCTTTGTTTTTGGTGTTGATGAATGTGAAAAGCAGCATCGGTGAAATCAGCTGGAAGGCGTAGTTTCCTTAAGTGTGAAAACAAAATTGCTTGAAACCCTAAAAGAATACTATAACCTGGCTTAAGCATTATTAATGAAGCACACAAAAGTGATTTCGCTATTCAAGCTGAAATTTCCATAACTGTTACATCATCAGTTACACAGCAGTCACGTGGAAATTACCGTAGGAGGGTGGAAAAAATTATTTTTCTAAGGGCACACGGAAAACAAATATACATATATGAGTCTTGTACATTTTATTTACAGGTGTGGTGTTCCTGCTGGTGAAGGTTCCAGCTCACAAGAAGTCCGTGCGGGATCCATCCATGACCCAATTATGTGCAGTCCATGTCCATGTGCTGCCCGCATGGAAATCGTCAAACTGGTGAGCACGTGCTTAGTGTGTTGTGGCAGGCATGAAGGGATACCATGTTTGCCTGCAGTAAGATTGCATGTGGCCAATGATGTCTGTCTGCATTTATATATAGTTTATTGAGCAAGCAAGAACAGTGTAAATAGAACCACATATGAAAATAATGTAAATTAATCATGTCTGTACTTTTCAGGTGACAGTGGAGATAGGTGTGGGTGACACACAGTATTGTTCGGTGGCTTGGGATTTCTCTTAGTGACCAATGTCAAGGTAGCCTCATTTCAATTGGTGCAAAATGCAAAAGCATGCATATCCTCCTGAGACCCGAAGTGAATTTGAGTGCACAAAAACTTTGTACGGTTTCAGAATAAGCTGGTAGGAGTACAAAGGTGAAAAGTGAGAGATATTTTTTCAACAGAACGAATAGTTTCAGCTCAGCACGATGTCCAGTATATTGGACACTAGGACTCTAGCCGTATTTTCCCACCCAGTGGGCATGCCACAAAATACTTCAGATAAAGCTGTGAAAAGTGTGCAAAAAAAATACTTTGTTATGACAAAAGTCAAAGTAGCAAAATATACGTCAAGTGAATAAAAAAATTTCGCTGTGCTCACTTGCTTTGTGCCTTTTCGAAGCATCTTCTGTGTTTTGTTATGCAGAAGAACTGCTGACATTTTGTGCAAAAAAACTTTGTTTTCATGGTGAACCCCTCAAACCTGCAGCGCGCAGCGTTAGCTGCGTCAGACAGCCTTGGGAAGTGGTAGGCACTTTTGTTGGTCTCTCCTTGTCGAGCCACGGCCGGGCGAGAGGGGTGACGCGCGCGCGCGCGTCACCCCTCTAGCCCGGCCATGGTCGAGCTTGCTTTGATGGTGGGCTCCACTCAACTTCACTGTCACTCTCTGTTTCTTGCTGTTTTTTTCCTTGACGTTTCTTGCTTCTTGACGTTTTTTGGGTTTCTTGCTGTTTTTGGATCGACAATAGTGTCGTCGTCGCTGTCCGATAGGTCAATGTCTGATGTGTTGGCTTGTGCAATTCTTTGTAAAACTGCTTCGGCCGTCTCATCAGGAACGCGAGTACTGTCTCCTACAACAAAAAAAGACGTTATTTCGTCCCCAGCCGTTACATACCAGCAGTATTCGTTTACAGTTGTTGCGAAAGCCACATCAAAAGCGCGGTCAAAATAACCGGGCTGAGTCCCAGCGTCCAACGTATTGGACATGTGAAATCAAATTGAAAGCACAGAAAAGTTATGTCATGTAGAGTTACAATTATAATATCTACATGTTTCCTGTTCTATTTTTGTTGATATCCAACAAAATTTACGCGTTCAAAGTACGTAAAAATCGCAGAAACAACACTTACTTCTCCGGCAGGTGCCATAGAACGCCGCGCCGCTGAACGCCGTCATTTTCAAAGTGTTTTGGCGGGAAAGTGAGCAGTTTAATTTTAAAAAAGGTGCACAGATGGCGCAACCAGTTGTCCAATGTATTGGACAAGCGGGTTTTATGAAGATGAATCTTTCGGCGCGGGAGTACTGGCTTAAAAGCTAATGTCCAATATATTGGACAAATTGCCATACACGGGTCTCAGGAGGATATACTAAAAAACTCAAGGTAGTCATAAACAGTTCAACTTGTGCCCTTCCTTGCTGTGCATTCTGTGGTGGTTTTCTTGAGTATAAAAAGACTATTAATTATTTGTGTCCATCAGTTTGGGAAATGTGCCATCAAGTACCTCTAGCTATATGGCAACACTTCGTTTTGATACTAATGATTGATTTTGCAGTCAGCGTATTTTACATTTGTACGTAGCACTAGAATATAGTTGAACTTGTGGCTTCAACCATTTCACATATTTGGAAACGCAATGTCTAGATTGTTGGGAGATTTCAGTGCACAGCGTTAATGATTAACGTGCAGGTGATGGTGTGCATCTTATGCAGATGTGGTGGACCACTCTCACCGTGGGGTCTCGTGTGCTCGGGAGCCATGATGCCAGATTCATCTTCGCTCACCCCTCGGCTGGACTGGCTGCCTAGCTGGGTTGTCATACTGGGCTCCTGAACGATTACATGAGGTGTCTGCAAAGGTGTCATGGTCATTGTACGGCATGGTCAAGAGTTCTCTGCGAAGGTCAGTGGAGCTTGCACTGTGCAACACAACATATTCATCCACACTCAGCTGCAGGACCATGACACCACTGGCAAATGGTGATAATAGGAGGAGCACCAACATCTACAACAAGGAGGAGGACCCAGCACCATTTGGATTCTACCTGACAGACAGGAAGTGCATGATCAGCAGCTGTGTGCAGGCATTGCACTCACTGCCGTGGTTTTCACGTGTAGCTATGCCGCAAGTAATCAGCGTACATTTGCTCTGCTTCAAGTTTCATAGCATACTGCAAGGAAGCTGGTGAAGTCATCATTTTGGTGCTGTTCTTTAAATAGGACCGTATTGGTGGTACCCATGACAGTAGAGATCATTTTTGACGGGTGCTGCAGTTATGTGCGAGTCAGGAAGTTCCCCAAGTGTTTAGTCTACCATCTGCCAACTTGCTGAGTGTGTGCTTCAACACATGCTTTGGTGATGGCGAAGAAGTGCCGCCCCTTCGTGTGGTGCCTCCCTATGTGTTCTGTTTGTACACAACGCACATTTTATTTGGTGCTTAAGTTCAGTGAAGGACAGGAAGGCACCAAAATGTTTTCCTTCTAGCACCAGGGTGTTGACTGGACTTGCTTTCACCAGTGCTTTTCTGTTTGCTTTGGTGTTTGTTGAGAGCCAGTAGTCCAGAACATGCTCAACATATAGCATGGTCGCTGTGTCTCTAGTTATTTACAACATCTCTTCTTCAGGGTGCAACACGTCTTGTGTGGCACTGTTGGTGTGATAAGATCACAACATGCTTTGCCTCATGGCATTTGGTTGCCTCTGTATGCTTGCTTTCGACTGCTTCTTTCACATGCTGCACGTAGCTATACAGCAGTGAACTATTTTTCCTGAAGGAAAAGTCACATAATTGTTTCATGGTCAATTTCCCAGATGAAAATGCAAGGCCTGGCCAGTGTTCTGACACGTGTACCCATTCCCATCTTCTAGCTGAAATTTGTACCCCTGACGAAAAGCTACAAATTGTACATTAATTCAGTTGAAGGTAACTGGAAGTATAAATTATGCAGCTGGACATAATTTGTGTTTCAATACTAAAGCTCCAAATGGCATTTTGTAGCTGGAAGGGCATGATCCGGTTCAATAAGTCAGCTGGAAATGGATCATAATAGTAGTGGTAGTAGTAGTAGTAGTAGTAGTAGTAGTAGTAGTAGTAGTAGTAGTAGTAGTAGTAGTAAGCACTATTGCTCTTTCTGGGTTACTCAGGCGGTCTTCCCAGGTCTGGGATCTTTTTCTGTGCTGGGCTATCAACCTTGAATGCAACCTTGAATGTAAGGTCACTACCCACCTGTCCGCCCTGTGAAACTGTGTTAGATCCCATTTTCATTGACTCGTCCCCTTGCACTTTGCTTCATATAAGTTGGGGTTGCTGTTTGATCATTTTAAGACAAATCCTAGACAACCTGTTTACCCTCTGCACCCTTAGTGTGACTGGACCGTCAGTGTCCGTGCTGCCATTTTTCCGTTTGGCAAAGGTGACTGGTGGCTACTTCAGTTTGCAAACTAGGCAACACTAATGTGCATGTACACCACTTTGAAACGTTTATGAAACACGGGTCTGTCTCGAAAAAATTCTTATCTTTGTAGACGAGACATATTCGTCAATATGTATTGTTGCACTAGGTAATGATTCGCATCTAGTCTGCATAATGAATTCTAGGATGCATGAAGTTGAGTGATGAAAATAAATTGTTTTGCCAATAATGGCTTCCACAAACTTTTTACTGTGCATGTAAAAGACACCTCATTCCTTTTAGGCAATATGCAACGCCTAAGAGGCATGACAACTCCCCAAAAGTGTAGGGGGACACTTAAGCTCAGCATTCACGGGTATGACACGACAGTGTTTATGGCTCCTTGCAGCGGTTTTCCTTCACACACACAGTCTCTGTTCTTCATTCGTGTTCACACATTTATCACAATTGCCTGAACACAGGTTCCACATTCTTGTCTGAACTCTTCCACACTGCAGTTCACCTGCATAATGTTACTGTAATTACTTTGTCACTAATTGGCACATGTCTAGTTCACTGCAGTAAATACATTACTCAGCTTCAAATTATGCCAACAGCATCCATACATCACTCCCTCCCCCTTCGTACCTCAGCAAAGTCAATATGCCTACACGGCCTAGTTGGTAGCGTGCCTGGCTGGCGATGCAGGGGTCAAGGGTTTCAAAGCAGACAGAAATTAAAATTTTTGTACGTAAAATCTATTACTTTATAAAGTGAAGTAGTTTCAGACATGTGCTTACGTTTGATTCAGATTACAAATCCTCTTTTCAGTGACTTTCACTGCGGACATCCACACGTGAAGCTTGTTTTTTGACACAATGCCGGCTGGATAACACTGGGTTTTCTGCTGAATGGCAGCCTCTCTCCTTGACAGTGGTGTGTGCAGGCTTTCCATACCTTCCTTTTCTGGTTGCTCATGGCAACCAATAACTTCTTAGCACTAATTGCGATGCCATCACATACCATGCAGCACTAATGATATTACTTGGTGTTAATCAGAAAAAAAAAATTATTCTTGTAGTGTTGAAAAAGAATAGCAGCCTGTTTCCACCTGACTTGGTTTGGTTTCATACTTTTGCAAGAGAAAATAGCTAGCAAAGCTGTACAAGATAGTAATTTTTCAGGGGGCTTAAATTTTGTGCAGGGGCACTTGCAATGACTGTAATTTCAGCAATATTTTGCAACCTGTTCTATCATTATATTGGTGATGAATAGTTCCGGTTGATTTATTTAACACTCTCCTCGTGGAAACTCTGAATCAGACTTGCTTACCATTTTTCAAGCTGCCTTAATCATGCTCAAAAAACCAATTTGCCCTCCATGTGCACACACCACTAGGCATTTTAAGTGTTCTATTTTTTTTTTGCATGCAGTGAAGGAGTTTAATACATACATTGAGGGGAGAAATCTCCAACCTGTCAGTTATGCTTGAGCACCAAAGCGGATTTCAAACGCACCTATCAGGCTTGCCCAAACAAACCAAAACCTCCTTTCCAAGGGATGGAATCATAGGAGTGATGGGAGGCTGCTCTGCACAGCTCACGGGCAGAGCTACAGCTTTGCATCATGGGCTGGGCCTTGAAGGTCACCGCAGCCAAACAGTGCCTGGTCATCTAGAGTGGCCTGAGGGTCGCCGCCGCCCTGTTCAGCACCCCTTCACCCACCCTCACCTGATCCACTGAAGTGGGACTAATAAAGTTATTGCCAACCAAGGGCTGTTGCAGAGCAACTTTGATTGGTCCTCAGTGTCCTTTCAGACATTTGCCGACATTTCAGCACCTACATCTGGTGTGGTGCCCCTCACTGAACTGTAGATGTCATATTTTGAGTGTACATAGAGAGTTGCCTATTTTAGTGCACAGTAAAGGAAACTACTTTGAAAGTGAACGCAATTCATTGAGCATTACTCTCCTGCAGTGCACAATAGTGGCATCACAGGGTCTTTATTGCGTCAGTGTATGGTGTAAATGTTGCCTAGCGGCATTGTGATCCACTGCTCAAAGAGAACCAACAATGGCCCTGATATGTATGAGATCAGGAGTGTAGAGGGAACACTTGCACATCAGGGGCTAGAAACATGACTGAGGCCTCTTGTAGATTGCTCGTGGAGTGCACAGGGCTTGCCAAAATCAATCCACATCATCCAGTGTTATCATGCTGCATTAATGAAGCTTTTGCCAGAATACCACTGCTTGTCTGTGATGCTGCCTCCCTCAAATACTGTGGGCCATGTAAGCCTTGCATTTCTTGCCCCCTTTGTGTGCTGTCTTGCTGCTGTGCATGCTTGTGCTTTTCTTGTTGTGTTGCTGTTCTTCCTTCTTGACTTCACCGTTATTTTTATTCTCCTTCAGCTCCTTGACCTCACCCGGGGCATGTTCTCTTCATGTGTTATCAGTGTGAAGTACATTCACAAATGTATTATGTTGTCTATACAGCTTTGTTTCAAGTGCTAGAAGCCAATGGGGTGCAAATTTATTTTTATTCCCTTGATCGTGCACATGTATGGAACGTTATAGAAAGATAACACTGGTTAACAGTTTTTTCCGTGTAATCTTTTCTACTACGCAACCAATTACTGCTTTCACTCTAAGTACTTCAAGCTGTTCTAACATTTTTTTAAAATGCAAAATTATACTAGAGATTGTACTCCTCACCATTATGTTGTACTGATTTGTTGTGAAGTATGCAGGATCCCGAGTATTTGTTTCTTGAATTGCACCTTTAAAAAGCACTGTGTGAATTCGTTGGAAAAGGTGGATACAATGTTTATTGCACCTCGCCTTTATACATTTCCTGACAGGAAGGAGAGTAAATGAATGAGATGCAATGCCCGTACACATTTAATATCTTTTGTTTTATGTGTTTACTTAAAAAAAAGTCCCTATTCTGTGTACATGATTTTGTGTATTTTTCTTATCTTGGGAATGTGAATGCGCCTATTCCGTGTATATGAGTTTGTGTATTTTTCTTATTTTGGGAATGTGAAAGCTGTGATTGATTGAATATTGGTTTTAGTTTCAGTTTTCATTTAATGGATTGGCTATTTGGTTGTTTGTGTACTTGTAGATCAAATCTTCATGTCACGTATACGTGCTTATCTACAAATGCCTGTGCGGGTCGAATTAATTCAGTCTTTGATAACGGCTGACGCGGAGGGTGTTTGTTCTCTGCGTACGGCCGCCTCGGCCGATACCTGCATTAGCTGTGTTGTCCTGTTTGTTTTCGCAATCATCACACGGACTAATTCCTAATGACTGGCAGATAGCCAAAGTGATACCTATATTTAAATCAAGTGAGCGTTCCTCTCCGCTGGTTTATCGCCCCATCTCGTTAACGAGCACGGTTTGCAAACTTCCTGAGCATACCATCCACAGCAAAAGGCATTAACTACCTTGAAGATGGTAACATTAATTTCAAATATCAGACAGTTTCCGCAAGGGATTTTCAAATGGCACTCAACTAGCTGGTTTCGTTAACGACTTACTATTATCACTTGACGCGGACTTTCAGATTGACGCAGTGTTTCTGGATTTTTCAAAAGCTTGTGATCGGGTTCCTCATCACAGACTTCTGCTGAAACTAGCACAGCTTAACATCCACCCTAACGTGCTCGCTTGGGTTAAGGACTTTATATCATCTAGAACACAGTTCGCCTCGGTTAATGATTCTAACTCTTCCTCTACTATGTGACATCTGGGGTGCCACAATAAAGCTTGCTCGTACCTTTGTTCTTTCTAATCTATATTAATGATTTACCTGCCTGTGTAACATCTAGAGTTCAACTTTTCGCTGATGGCTGCGTAATTTACTGTAACATTACTAGTGACAGTGACCGCCAATCCCTATAATCTGACCTGAATGCAGTGAGCTTATGGTGCCCGTCCTGGTTAATGACATTAAACGTTTCTGAAACAAAACACATCTTTCCCTCGTCATACAGCACGCATTCCAACCACTTAAATTCTCACAATACTGTAGAACTAACAACATTCAAGTACCCGACATGCACCTTCAGTTTCACCTAACATGACATCACCATATCGACCTCACCCTAGCGTATGTTAAGCGCTCACTTGGTCTTCTTTAACGTAACCTCAGACGCCTCTATACATGTTAAAAAAAATGTAGGGTAGATTACACTCTCGTGTAAGACTGATGACAGCGATGCTGTTGAGTTTGGTTCGACTAAGTTAACCGTGGTTATACTCATTTCTATCAATGCAGGTAGAAAACAGGCAAACCATTAAATTACGAGCAGTACATATATATGCACATAGACTTAATCCTTAAGTTTGCCTGCGCCGCAGCAACTGGTCCATCAAAACGAAGATGGCATGTGCTGCACTTTCCAAGGCAATTAAGCTGCCGCTCTTGGGAATGGATTCCAAGAAATGCTCGGAGCAACTGCTGAAACTCTGTCTCATCTGTGCACTTCATCAAAGCGTGTGGCATGTCCCTTATTGTATTCCTGCAGTTCTTGTTTGTGACTGTATTCAAGCATATGCTCCAGTTGTGTAGCGCATGTTACCTGCAAAGCAGCTGACTCTTCGAGGGACCCATCACCTGCTTCCATGCATTGCCATAAACAGCGGCATCATCAGGAATAAATGCCTGACACTTTATTGTGTTTTTTTCTTTGATGGCCTTGAAGAACCTCACCATGGTGCCTATGTTTTCTATAGTGACCCCCCCAAGATCAACGAAGAGGCATCGTATGTACAAGTGTTTATTTCAGTGCCACCCACGGACGCCTGATGTCCTCTGTCGAAGCGGACAACTAATACAATAGTTGTCGTCCGCTCCGACAGGGGGCGTCCGTGGTTGCCGGATGTTGACGAAGGCACAGTCACTCTTCCTGAGGCCCTAGGGTTTAAAGGTAACAATGGTCGTGTAAATGAATCTGCAGTGGAAGTTAGCAAAAAGCGACTGGAGGATTGCTGGCTGGAAAGCAGAGAGGTGACATCAGGTTAGAAGTGTAGGAAACCGTAGCGAAAGATGATGGCGAATCTTGTTGAGAATTAACAACACAGTTGAACAAAAATAAGGAAAAAAACCTGAGTATGGTGGCAATTGCCACCACCCCGTTTCAAAGGAAGCGCTACCATCCATCCATTCATCCATGACCTCATTACTAGGAACACAACCACCGCTGCGCACGACTAACGGAACAACCTACGGCTTAAGCAGCTTTGCTGTTAGAAACTGGCTTATATAACTCTAATACGCCCTAAAATCGAATATGCTGCGGCCATTTGGGACCCTGCACAAGCCTGGGGTGCGATTACGAGTTTGTCTCAATTTTGAGACTGTGACGTCGAAATGACACCGCGACACGCTGGACACAAAATCAACCAGTTAGCAGCGAGGTTGTGGTGGCTAGTAGTAGGGCTCCAACCAGGAAGCATTTAGTTGCGCATTAAGGGACCGTATGCTAATGTTTTGCTGTAAACACGCCGTTAATAAAGTGAACGTTTTATTTTCCTAACAAACTATGTTTCAAACTTAACAACATGAAGCACAACAATTGAAGCGTCCTCAGTTCTGCAACTGAGTTTGTTTTTCAGTCACTTTTGCTGCCGCGATTGTGCGCTGACACTGGAAAAGCGCCGACTAGGTGGCGTCAGCTGCCGCCCGATTCAAAGGATTAAGCCTTATACATCCACACACATTGCCCACATACTCAGCCATCGTAAACATGGCAGCCAGAGAAAAAATCAGCTGATTCGATGGCTATCCTCTTTTTTTTTTTTCGAATCAAGGTACTGTGCGGACGCCTTAAAGGGGTGGAGACACCAAATTTGTGGTTCGGGCGTTCTTAGTTTCAAACGTTTCTTATGGCTCCAGGAAGCATGATACACACTCAGAGATTCATATATTCACAGTGAATAATTTATTATCGCATTTTTAGGTGAACGATTTTCGGTATCGGTTTCGGAACGCCGAGTTGGACAGTGACGTCACAGAGGGGGAAGATCAACTACTTCGCTTGGTCACGTGGGTCCACAAAAGTTGTGACGCACCTACTGCTGCATCGTCTGCTTTCTCACACACGTGCTGACCAGCGCATGAAAAAAAACAACAGCATGTCTAGTACCAGCAGCTCGGATTCTGACGGATCTGAATCCAATGAGTGAGGACATCAACTTTTTTTTTTATCGCACGCTAATATCGCCTTCGCGGGTTCGCGTGAGGATGCGAAGCACTTTGGAAAATGCCAGTAAGCATCACTGCGCTGCGCCCACAACCGGTGTCACACTTCGCCGCCGTGCAGCAGTACCTGAACGCTGCTTGGGTTGGTGTACAAATATCACAAGAAAAGACAAAATCGCCTTGTTATCAGAACTGCCAGCTATACTCGAGCAGCGACAAAGCATGCCTGCTTATGTTGGGAGCTTTCGGCAACGGCACCGCTCGCGGGCGCTCCGGGCGACGAGCTCTGCTGCTGCCTGGCTGGCTGCCGTGGTCGTCGCTAGGCCTATAGCCTGTTTCGCAAGCGGCCGGCGCTTCGGTAGTCGCCTGCGCTATAATAAAAGGAATACTTTTCACAAATAGCTTTAGTGTCAACAGCATCATCTCACAATAAAATAATAGTATGGTCAATCTCCTCGACGCTTTCGGCAGCGGAGCTAGCGGGCGCCAGGCGAGCCGGACCCCAACGTCGGGCCAGCGGCAGCTGCGAGGCGGTTCTGGCAAGAAAATTGCTCATATCACCGTTGTTACCTCTACCAGCAGCTCAGTATTGGTCAGCGATCCTCAAAAATGACACTTTTTTCACATTTCTTGTACCATGGTTTATTATTTACGTCAAGAACACTCCTTAGCTCGCTTTTATGACGTCGGCAGACGGTATCCAGGCTGGCCGACCGACTGGCAGGCACGGCGTACTTCACGTCCGCACAAAACAGCCATGCTACCAGTAAGGATGCTTCCTAGATTCGAGATACGACAGCATGACTGTACTGAAAGTGGATCTTTCGGCAACGACACTGCCTGCGGCAACGCCGGGCGACGACCTGCGCGCTGGTCCCAGACTGCCCTAGTCGTCGCTAGGCCTGAGCTGGTTTCACGACCGACTCCGCAGCTGAGGGCGCTTCGGGACTGGCCAGCGCTCAGAAACGTGCTCCGCTCGGCACCCCTTTACTGTGAACTCGTCCCACAATAAAAGATATGTTCGATTTCCACGACGTCTTCAGCAACAGAGCTAGCAGACGGCAGGCGAACCGCACCAGGTAGCAGCAGCACAAAACCGATATGGGATGAAATTTGCTTGCATCGCAGTCATCACTTCTATCAGGAACTCGGTATTTGCCAACGATCGTCAGAAACGATGCATTTTTGATATTCATATATCCCAGGGTTTGCTATGAACGTGAACAAACAATACTGTCGAGTTCTTCGGATGCCGGTGGTCGGCACGAAGACTGGCGCAGGCCGCCCGGCTCCAAGGAGTGCGCCCTATTTCATCATGACGCTGCCGCTCTCCGGGCTCGCATTGGTTGCCGCTTCCCGTCGTTGCGTTTGTCGCGAGCGGCTCGCCGTTGACATCTAGCAGGCCGGACGCAGGCGACGAGCTGCAATCGGACGCTGCGACGCTGTTCGCAACGGCGCGCCGCAAACCGAGCGAGTGGCGGTTAGCAGCAAATGCGGCTCGCTGGTGCGTCGACTGCGCTCACGCGGCTGTGCCCCGCTCATCATACGTCACTGTATTTTGGTATGACGTCACTAAAACTTTAATTTGTTTACCCCCTTGTGACGTCAGCGTTGATGGCGCTAGCGATGGGGTCTAGATCGTGAGAGTGAGCATTTAGGTAATCTTTGTAACCGAATTAAAATATTTTTGAAACGTTTGTTGCGTCCAACACCTGGCTGTGAGTGCCCTTGCATACATAGGAATCCCATAGCAGGCTTTTTATAGCTTCAAAATTTGGTGTCTCCACCCCTTTAAGTGCGCGGAAAAATTTGTTTAAAGGCCGTAATTGCTACAGGTCTGCCGAGATCATTTAGCAATGAGCGCTCGGCTCAAAAACCGATGAAGGCAGCTTTAAGGCAAGTTCGCACTGGCGAGTTGCAAACGTCGCGCGACCGATTTCGGTCAATTAGTTACGGTTTCCGAAGCACTTGTAAAGCGAGGAGGGAGCGTAAAAATTCTATTTAAACCTGTCGCGCGACCCCCACGAGTCGCCAGTGTGAACCCGCCTAGCCTGTGCACTTGGTCGTATCGATGGCAAATGTGCTCTAAGGGTGATGCGTGGTTCTATTTATTTTTGTTCAGAAAATAGCAGGCGACCATGAATAATCACACTGCAGCAACTGTAAACATACGGGGGCAGACCGGTGCAGCTGCTGGGAGCTTGCAATCTCAGTGCGGGAAATGAGAGCCGGCACGCCCGGTCACTGTGGCAACAATCGCTCTCTGCCTCGCAACTACTGCCGCCCGCTTCGGGCTAAGCACTTGATGTTCGTGTTGTTGCCGTCGTGTTGTTGCCGTTCCGTCCGGATGATGGGAGCTTGATGACGCCGCCGGGGATACTGCGGTGGCGAAAGTTTAAAGGGACACTGAGGAGAGCACTATTAATATATTTTTTATAGCAAAATCCGATAGTTCGGCATGTCATGGCTTTGTTGCCACTTGGCCGGCAGCGAAAAATGCATTGATTTCTAAGAAATTTGGATTCGAAGTTGAAAAGGTTTTTCCCGCCGCTGTGACTCAAACTTGGGATTCGGCTATGACGACAGAGGACTAAGTGACGTGAAACATGACGTGCATGACGTGATGCAGACTCCGTGATTTCTGGCGGCCAGCAGTGCGGCCTAGCAGCAGCCGAAAAGAAAGCTACCGCCGGCCGCACGTTGAAGGCATCTATCGGCTATTGCGGCCGTCGCTACAGTCGCTTCGCTTACGTTTGCACCGGCGTTTTGCGAGCGTTACGATGGATCTCGTTCTCGAAGTCGTCAACGAAGTTCTCGCAAATAGACACCTTTAGCATACCGTGTACCTTGATACCGCTAGCGGAATACCGGGAGCCAGCCTAACGCCGGCGAGCAGGCGCTGATTGGTCCCGATGCTTCAGGCGAGCGCGTAGCTGCCCGGCACGTGGCGCCATCTGGCGACGTCAAGGAGATTTGCGCATGCATTGGCTGCGCCTCAGTGATTTGTGCTTCTCGTGTCCTAGCGTTGCTAGAACCATTGGTTCTAGCAACACTGTTTTGTTATATGACGTCACCACGCTTGTACTTGCGAGTTTGGCCTGTGGCGGCGATACCTGTATTTTGGTTCTTGCTCTTTTCTACGTTACAAGCGCTTTGTTGTCAGTATGAGTGGCGTTTTTGTAGTCAGGTGCTGGTATTCTGTCGATACAAGCCAACTTCAATTTCTCCTCAGTGTCCCTTTAAGCCATCCATGGTTTAAGCGAAGGAAGCCTTCCTCCGCCTTGTCTTGAGGGTCTCGGCGCGGAAAGCGCCCACCTTCTGCGACTTAACTTTGACAGTGGCCTTCGCAACCCGCCGCAAACACTTGCGCACAGTCGGTTGGGCTACGCCGGCGTTAATACATTTCCTACGGTGCCTTGAAACCCATCGGCGGCGAATAAGTGCAGTGCGCACAGGCACTTGCCGCTCCACTGACCGCGCACTCACCCGCACACGTCCAAGTTCAACGGCGAGTTCGTCGCTCCTTCCTATGTCAAAACGTCGAAACAACTCGTCCCGCACGTCAAAACCGTCTTCATGCACCCTCCTACACCGTTGCTCGCACTTAGTGACTTATTGTTTAATTAAAAAAAAAAATTCGCTCATTTTTCTTTGTTACAATTATGCAAATTTTTCTGAGTTGCAGAGAATCTTGACCAAAGCCTAATTTAGTTTTTTTTTGTCGTTAACATCACTATAGCCTGGTTTCTTTTAAAAAACATAAAGTACGCGAGATTACAAAATTAAGACCTGACTGAGTTCCTGCGTCGCGATGTTAGCAATCTCAAACGCGCTCCGATTAAAAGAATTTGTACGTCAGGGAAAGCCAGGATGAATAAACAGGCCGCATGACGGTTCCGGAATGAGCGCAGCTAGCGACTGTGCTTCGTATAGGGTTACGATGCGGCAGGAGGAGCGCGAGAATGCCCTTTCACAAGTTCCTTGCACTCCTATGCAGTCCAACATGGCCGCTCCTGTCGCGACGAACCGTTTAAACGGGCATGCGCAGTCCTCGGCGCTTGCCTGTTTGTGACAACGAGGCTAGGCTCGTACTTCATTGTGCCGTAACTGTAACTCAAGCTCGTGTGTCGGACGACGTCCAGCAATGAGAAAACCTCGAGATCACACGTGCAGATTGTGTTCACCGCATTCCAACCCATGGAGATGCCACCCTATAATTGGAAGAGGTTC
The DNA here is from genome assembly GCF_055824585.1 of Amblyomma mixtum. Classification (NCBI taxonomy): domain Eukaryota; kingdom Metazoa; phylum Arthropoda; class Arachnida; order Ixodida; family Ixodidae; genus Amblyomma; species Amblyomma mixtum. Next base: position 49,026,482 of record NC_143014.1, read on the forward strand.
AATTTAGTTACAACTCCTGTTCGCACGAACCAACTTTCTTTGCTGAGTTCGAATTAACGTGATTTTACTGCATAAACAAACAGAAAGCTCGGATGTTGACATTGCTGTTAGAGCGAGCGCAAATGAGGTCCACACATTCGAACTGTTCCAGCAATTCTTCGAGATTGGCGCCAGGAGAAGCGTCGAAGGTTAGTGGCACCCGGGGCTGCTGCAGTATGCTTGTAGTCGACGTCTGGGGCAAGCTCACGGCGGACGTTGCTGTTCGCTTTAGCTTCCGGGTAGGCTACAGCAGAGCCCCGAACTCAGGTGCGTCCCTTAGCAGACGTCGGCTTGCGCGTTGGACTGTAGTCAGGTCCTCCGATGAATGACTTAGAGGGTTGGCGTTACGACTTGCAGGGGGTGTCGGCACATGGAAGAGTACCCAGCACCTCCACCAGATGTTACGTTGTAGTGACGGCAGTCCAGCGGTCAGGAAGACACCAACAAGACTTGCTAACGAAGCTCTTTATTTAGGCTGACTTGCGCCCGCAAAAGAAATGAATCACTCGGCGGCGGCGTAGAAAGAGAAGTTTATTTTATCTGTCATAGCATAGAAAACACAACAAAACAGATGAACTTAATTCTCAGATCATTCAAGCACATGCGCAGTGACGCAGCACTGAGCATGTCAGTAATCAACGTAAGCAACAAACGCGCTCGTCAGTCGTCTAACTACGAATGCCCACAGCTCGCGGCATCGCTATATTTAAAGCCGGCAAAGAGCTTCTAGATAACAGGGCAAGATCATCTACAGTAATCTGGAAAAACGTAGATGCAGCTCTTCATGGCTGTGATCAATCGAGATTAGTCCGGTCGCTTCTCGCGTCACGAATAAAAAATCATAACACCCCTTTCCTGCGGCCTTGAGCGCAAACTGTGCGCAAACGGACACTACAATGATACGTGGCAACCTGTATAGCTGGAGCGTGCCCGAAGCCTTTCTCGCTGTTATGTGACCTTATGGAGCAAGTAACGGTGCTGCGCGAAAACCCAATAAATCTAGCAGCACCGAAATTTGGCACCACTTGAGCCCCTTAAAAGAAATTTTTTCTCTGGATGTTCATTCGACATGTACAGTCTTTGCCAAAAGTAACCCGGCACAGGTGGTTTGTTTCTCAGCCGCGTAGCGCAGCACTCATGGCAGCCCTTGAGCTCTGATTCTGTGTAAAGAAAGGTGAGACCTTGTCCTTACATAATGGCACCGTTCGGTCTTTAGGGCTGCTGTAAATGCTCCGTTATACGTTTGAGAAGCAAGAACCTGTTGCTCGGTTACTTTTGGCAAAGGGGTACGTTTGGGAAGTGTTGGCAGCGCCGGAGAAGCAGATGTGCAAGACGCGCGCACGGTGTGTACCATGGCGGTATAGATGGAGCTATAGAGAGCAAGACGGCACGGAACTGAATTGTGTGGGTAACCTTTCTCGTCGCACATCCGGAAAAGGAAGCAGAGTTTTGTGTGTGCTCCTCCGGCGGCAGCCTCAACCTCTCCGCATTCGCCGCGACTCTTGATTGCTGAAAGTATTTTTGACGCAGCCGTATCGCAATTTCATCAAAGCCGGGCCCAACTTGAAGCAGCATGTAGCAGGTTTAATGCGCAGCATCCCCATCACTGCAGTGGTCGCGAAGACAAAGAAGGGGCGCCAACACACGTGCATGGAGCCACCCGCGGTGGCGTGGCACTCGGAAGCCTGGGCGGCGGCTGCAGCTCCACCCACAGCTGCCACGCCGTGCGGTGCCATGGCGCCGCGGTGCGCTGAGGTCCGCCGCGCAGCGTCAATGAATGCACCTCGGGGTCGCGGTCCGGAGGCGCTGGTCACCTCCTGGCGCTGCCTCGGTGGACCATCCGAGATGCACCACCTGAGCTCCCCGACGGAACGGCGAGCGCTGCCGCAGTGAATGCCGAACAATGCGGTGGCTTTAGCACCGGGTGTGTGGCAGCCCATGACGGACGCCCGCCCGTCAGCCACCGAGGCCCACTACCCCTTGTCGCAGGATGGATTACTCGGGAGTGGATGTGGGCAACTAACGACAGCTAAGGCTGGCCGCAAGCGACGAATTCGCCGCGTTGGCCAGGCGCAGGGCGACGGCGACAAGCACTAGGGAGCTGCACCGGCCTCGGCTGCGGTACGGGGCGCTGCGACAGAAGACGGCCTCCGTGAGCGTGCCTGCCGGGGCGGCACTTCTCCCCATGGACGGGACGCTGGTCCCTGCCTTCTACAGCGCCGCTGCGGGGGAGCGGGGCTTCGTCGGACTTGGGAGCAACCATTTACATCGTGCGTGTGCAGTAATCGTTTTTTTGACCTTGAACGCTGTGCGCAAAAGATTTCCGGGTGTGGCGGGCAATGACAGGGCACCATGACCAGCGTGACCATAGACACGATGTGTGAGTGACTGAGTGCGGCTACCAGAACTGAGCTGGTGCTGGCGGGGGCTGGCTAGATTAAACACGAGGCATCCATTCAGGGGGCAGGACAAGTACGCGTCGAGGCTCATCACGGCGAGTTTCTCACATCTCACTTTTTCCTTTCTTGTGTGTTCTCGCTAACGTTCTTAGTCATTTTTTTTCTCATGCTTTCTTTCTGCAATGTAATCGCATGCTGGAAAGAGGGTGATTGGATAAATGACTTCTTATATTTTGCGTCTTTTCCTTCGCTGAGAAAGAGCGGCAGGGAGAGAAAAGTAAGGCTGAAAGTGAGGACATATCGTCGCCATTTACACCTCATACATCGTCACCTATTCTACGGCACTTGTGGCGTGACTGCAAGCTATGACGTAGTGGTTCGGCTATGCGACGGCGCGCAGGTACTCGTTTCCTCTGCAGACTGCGCCCGCGACCTAATGTGCAACCCATATGTATAAGGCGAAAGTTATCTCCCACGTTCTAGTCGTTTCATTGCAAAAACTCCAACTGTTGTCGTGATTGGTCCGTTCAGAATGCAGGAGAAAAAAAAAATTACCAGGTTTACGACATCAAAGAGGGCGACAAAAAAAACATTGAAGAGAAAGCCATGGAATGAGAGTAAAATGACGCGTCATAATAAGCCTGGCTTCAATTCTTTGCAAGAAATGAGTGTAAAAAAATTTGCTCCATTAGCTCATAGGTAGCGCGCGTTTCACTCATATCACTGCGGTCTAATTTATTCTGACCTGAGCCACGCCGTTGAAAGGAGGTTTAAAATAAACACTGATGCGTAAACAGCGCCCCTGAAAATCTTCCAAGGTTATCCGCTCATCGGCGTCAGTTTTTTTCCACTGCAAACATTTTCTTGAAAGCACCTTTCCAGGTAGTAAAAATCAAGTGAAAGCTAATTTTCTCGTGACACTCTCGCACCAAAAAGATTCGGGCGTATTGGGTATTCCCTGGAAACAAACGGCCCTAAAGAGGACGCCTGCTTAGAGCACGAAAAATTGGCACAGTTAATTTAGGCTTTCATCTGGCATGAAGCGAATGATTGAATTACATGGCACTAGTCTCCGCACTAGAAAAACACACTATGGAAACACGCTCAGCAACGACACACAAGTCAGAAGTCGTTGACTTTTCACAATTGACTGGCCGATTTAGCTCATTCAGCTGTTAGTGATTACTTTGGAGGATAATTCAGAGGCATGAGTAAATCATCACTAACTTCAGGAGGTCAAGGCGTTTGCCACTTGTTGTATGTAGTTACTTGCTTCGTAACAGGTAAATATATTTACACTATTACGTGTTGTCACATGGGCGAAGTTACAATTCAGAGGCATGAGCAAATCATCACTAACTTCAGGGGGTCAAGGCGTTTGCCACTTGTTGTATGCAGTTACTTGCTTCGTAAAATATATTTACACTATCACGTGTTGTCACATGGGCGAAGTTGCGTTCGACGCAAAGGAACACCGGTCCGTTGCTGAAGAAGCGAAGCCTAGCGAACTGGACACTGGTCGATACGCAGCTGATGCAGCAGCCAAGCCAGCACGTCACGAATACCGAGCGGTCACCGCAACATTTCAACAGTTGTCGCTTATGCGCGTGAAGCACAACCGTAGTAAAAGGCTTGTGGAGCGTAATAACAAAGTTGTGACGGCGGGAGAGTGTCACCGAGGTGTGTACCATCGGGGACAAAAGTAACAGACCCCCCTCCAAGTTCCGACCCGTGCCATTCTGCGTGTGGGTGCCACCTGACAAAGCACTTCTAATGTCGAAACGGGCCCGCTGCGCCGGTCTCGACACCGCTTTTGTAAGGTGGTAGATAGCGCTTCAGAGCAACTACTTCGGTGAGAGTTCTTCGCTTTTCACGCTTCAAATATGAATCCTAGCGTGAAGCGCCAAAAGTGTCGATGATGTGCGCTGCTGGAAGCAGCGCTGCTTCGCGATGGCCGCCCATACGGCAAATATCAAAGCTATATCCTCGTATGCGTGCGCGCCCACTGCTTCATCGTGCCGCGATGCCCTTCGTACTATAGAGGCACTGGAAGAGCTCTACCACGTGCCCTTTTTTTAGAGGGAAACCCGTAATTCACGACCAAAGCTGCAAAGGCCGTTTCATCGCTGAAGTCTGACCTAAAAAATAAATAAAATAAACATTCCCACGACTGGGTTTCGAAGCCGCGGCGGCAAGAACAGATCGGCTTCGCTGGCTAGTGCACGAGAGCAATAAGCTATCGCCGCTTTTTTGCTTTTTTAATGGTATTTATTACAGTAATGTTCCATGTAGATGAACTATGTACAAAGCATGAAGAAAACAATCGCAAATCAACACAATGCATAATACGACACACCTGAACCAATGACGAGAAAAGGCGCAACATCACTACTACATCATAGTACGACACACCTAAGCAAAGATGCACTAGCCGCAGCCGATCACGCCTCATGTAAAACTGCAACACACACTCGCGCTGTGCCTTGCACACTGTCGTCTTTATCAACTTCCATCCGCGGCGCGAACAGATCAGATCTGTTTAACCTCGATCAGAGATTAACCTCAGTCTGATATCGTGGCCAGACTAAACACATGCTTTCGCCCAACGTTTTTAGATCCCTTTCAGTTTGCAAGCTCCCCCGGGCCGCGCCCGAGAAAGCGGCCCCCGTCCGCTTCCACTCACCACGCGGCGCTGCTGTCGCTGTCGGCCCGGAAGCGTGTTCGCCAAATGCAGCCGGTACAGCCAGCGATGACAGCGCCGCCCACCGGCAGGTAGCAGCCACATTAAGGCTGGTTATAAATATTCATTCAGAACGACAGCTTGACATCGCTGCTATGGCGCAGTGGATTAGAGGCTCGTTTTGCGTATGGAAGGTCGGCCGTTCGACTCCGCTCTCTGTACTGTAGTTTTATTGTTTTTTTAATTTCATTTTTTTCAATTATTTCCCTTTTAGGTCGCAAATCGTGATGCTTAGTGGCATATAACGCCGTTTAAGAGGATTTATTATCCCTTTTAGGTAAGGCGTAGTGACAATCTTCAGTCACCGTGATCAATTCACCGTGGTTTCAAGCCTTGTGGCTGTACAGGCTGCAGTTGGCGAATACGCGGCCCGGAACCGCCGGAGCGCTTGCGCTTGCCAGTTGCTGTGACAGCCCGTTGTCATCCGCGATAAGATTGGGAACGAACACGTCGAACTCAAATTTGCTGTACTTTTAGAGCTGTCACATTGAAACTTCAGTCTCATGGTTAAAGAAATGTTTCGCCTGGCTAGTAAGGCTGAGATAAAGAGCAGACTGATGCCAGTTCGCAAAAAAACAATCGTTTGCATTGCGCTTTATCGCATCGCGTTTGCGATGTTTAGCGCTGATGATATGCGTGTGTTGGAGTAAAGCTATCAATATTTCTTCGGGAGAATGCACGAAACATTAATGAAAGGTTAAAACTAGCCATGTTCCGCTTCTAAATCAATCACGAAATTCCGCGCTATATTATCAACGAAGCACCGCACAAACGAGCAGCATTTGGCACATTCTTTAAAATGCCAATTTCAGTGAACACAAGTATAAATGCAGACACACTGAGCTGGATGCAGAGAGGGAATAACTATAGAAGAGCTTTTTATTTGCAATGATCGCACAGACGAAAGCAGCGTCCTGCACTTTCATTTTTAGAATGTTAATTTCATTGAACACAGACAAGCATTAAATGCAGACACACTAAGTCGGAAGTGTTAATGGAGCGGCCTGGCGTCGCTTGGTCGACGAACACGACATCAAGCACGGAGGGAATGGCTACAGAAGGCGAGCTTTTTTATTTGCAATGACAACCTTTTCTCTGTTCTCCAGCCGACGGTTCACGTCTCTCGCATAGAAGTGCATGCGTGTCACTATGACAAAATGCAGCACTTGGCACGTAAAACTGGCCATATGCTCTGCACATCCAAGCCGAGCAACGTTTTGCAATTCCAGCTCGTCTACACCTCTCAAAAAACGTCCCCAAAAACGGGACCTTCTTTCAAAGAAATCGAGATTGCTTTGTTTACAATGTTGGTAAACTCTAGCATCTTTTTGGTGGGATGCTTTAAGCACCCTTGCTTGAAGCTTTTGTATACTGTAAGATAAGCGTCACTGCCAACAACTGGCACAGGCGAGCTGATATCTTCCGTGCTGATATCTGCTGGCTGCTCCAAATCAGGCGGCGGCGACGATGGCGTAGACGCGAAGGGCCACGCTGGTCGGGCAAACAGCGTGGCGAGCGCCACCGCGCGGCAGGAAACGGAAAGGCGACAATCCGCGCACCGCAGCTTTCGAACTGAAAGGGATCTAAAAACGTTGCTTTCGCCTGCCTACTCGGTTTAAACAACTTTTTCTCGCGAGAACCTCATGGAGCACGTGCATACTGAACAGACTAGACTACACCGAAGACCACAATCTGATGCCACACTCTATGATGGGCTTCAGGAGAGGACTCTCCACCAAAGACGTCATGCTCCAGCTATTACGTGACATCCTCGACCTCTCCATTAAAACTACGAGAGCAATATTGGGACTTGATCTCAAAAATGCGCTCGACAACTTACAGCATAATACCATCCTGCAACACCTGGCATACCTCAACCCAGGCGAAGGGGCGCACAGTTATACCTCAAAGTCTTCCTAGAAAACAGAACGGTAGAGGTCGCCTTCGGGCCAGTGAAATCCAACCCAATCGGGCTCGGCAACAGGTAAACACTACAAGGGGCGGTCTTTTCACTTTTCCTCTTCAACTTAGCTTTACTCAAGTTTCCTGACAGGCTCAATGCTATTGAAAACATCCATCATACTCTAAGCAGACGACGTGACCATCTGGTCGAACCGCGCCTCGAAAGGGCAGATAGAAGAAGGTCTCCAAGCAGCGGCTGACACGGTGGAGGAGGAAGCAAGACGAGCCGGCTTCGAGTGTTCCCAACCCAAATCAGAACTCCTCGTCGTTCGACGCAGCAAAAAAACCCGAAGACGGGACCCTAATCGACACTAAAGATCCAAGCCAAAAGCATCGAAGAAATGGAGAACACACAGCTCTTAGGACCCGACGTCTCCAACACCCCCAGAAGCTCTCACGCGGCACGCATAATCAGGCGCATCGCCAAAAAGGGACGAGGCATGGAGAAGCGAAACCTACACAAACTCCTTCAAGCCTTCGTCATCAGCAAAATTACATACGCCTTCCCATGCCTCCATGTCTCAAGAAGGCAGAACAATGATTGACACCCTTATACGGCACGCATATAAAACGGCGTTGGGTCTACATAAATTCACAGCCAACGAGAAATCCCTCGCCCCGGCAGTACACAATACCTTTTCTGAAATTAAAAAAGCCCACCTAGCCACACAGACGGCTCGACTCTCCAGCACCCTAGAGGGCAAAATTATCAAATATATACTGAGCATCAAAGTGTGGCCTATGGCGGACCATTCAGGCTGCGTTCCTAGCCATATCCGAAAAAAAAAATCGAATAAAACCAAAGAACATGCATCCGTAACCCCAAAAGGGGTCAACGGGAGGCAAGAGTCAGAGGTATGCATCGACACCTGCTGAGACTCCAAGACGTCATCTACGTCGATGCAGCCAACTACCAGCCCCACAAAATCGCCATCTATCCCATCCCCGAGACTTTCCGCTACGGTATTCACCAAAAACGCGGAAATCGCAGAAGTAGCCGCAATTTCTGCTGCCATTGCCTTTACGGATGCTACAACTACTGTTATCGATTCCAAATACACCATCACTAGTGCACTATATCATCACAATCTTTTCCAAAGGCCGCATCTCGCTCACGGCCAGAAATATCCTGGAAGATGTTCACGAAACATCCCCCCTCCGAGACTGACCTGGTATGGGTACCAGCGCACGCCGGACACCTCGGAAACGAGGCCGCCCGCGCACAAGCTCGAATTAGATCCGACCAAGCAGCGGAAGGTCCGAACCCGGAGGCAACCGGCGAAGTCCTAACCTCTTACCCCGACCACGGAACCAATTTCAAGTTCCGACGAAGGCAATTCATGCCTCCTCATCGCTCCATCTCGAGGGAGCAGCAGGTGGCGTGAAGCCTTCAGACCGATAAGACCGTCTCCTTCCCCAACCCGCCGCCGCGGTGGCCCTATGATTATGGCGCTCGGCTGCTGAACCGAAAGGCTCAGGTTCGATCTCGGCCGCGGAGGTCGAATTGCGACGGAGGCGAAATTCTAGAGGCCCGTGTACTGACATCGCGCAGTACACGGGCCTCTAGAATTTCGCCTCCGTCGCAATTTAACCGCCGGGGCCGGGATCGAACCCGCGTCTTTCGGGTCAGCAGCCGAGCGCCACAACAACTGAGTCATCGCAGAGGCTAGAGAGAGAGAGGAAGATTAAAGTGATGACGTGAAGCTCACCGTGATGCCAAGGTGCGAAGACGCCAGTCGGCGGCATGAGCAGGGGTGTTCCGGAAAGAGCCACTTCACATGTAGAAACGAGTCCACGGAATCCACTGCGAAGAAGAATGACGCAGACTTACGCCAGTGGTTTACGTGCGCGGCGTTCACTCTCATCCTGGGAGAAATGTCTTTTCAGAAATGCCATTAGCTGGGACAAGGACTCTATAAGAAGCTGCAGTGCAGCAGCTTGAAGGTGGTTCTTACCCTGTCCTTGAAATTCCTTGCCTCGAAAACCACCCCCTTTAACCCACTCTGTAATGTTACTTGTTCTGTGAAAGAGTGCAGAAACAGAGACGGTGCTTAATAAGCAGTTTCATGCGCCTTTACAGCCATTCTAGCGCCACTTTATTCAGTTTTCTAGCCAATTAGAACCAACGGTTTGGCTAATTATCAACACTTTTAACTTCTTTATGCGCGCCAAAGCGCCCCTGTCAGGGAAACGCCGTAGTGCTACTCCTTCAGCAGCGAGGCTGTTATTAATTACACGAACAGGTGAGAGATCAGGGTCGACTTCAGTCACCCTGAATTCCCTTACGGGCGCTGAAATTTCGATGGACCTGTAAAAAATACAACAGATTTAAGAAAAATTGCAACAAGTTCTGTTCAATTAAATCTTCAGAAATAATGCATTCTGGAAACGGTCAAAGACTAAAAGCTGTCTCAACAGCTTAACTAGGCCCATGACCCCTTGCACAAGGCAGTCGTGGTTTTACATCAATAGGTTCTGCTCATATTAACAAGTATGCGAACAACAGTAGATCATAGAGTAGCACAAGTACACAGAAATTTATAAATAAACAACATATCATTTAAACATGACTAACAAAGCAATTTTGGGCAGGTTGGTATTGCAGGAAAGCGCTCGTGTGTCTCCTCGTTTCTCCCCTTGTGTCCTCGTCCATTGTGCGCTGTTCGGTCCCGCTTCAAAATGAGTCTAGAGTACCAGTACCAGCATAGGTTAACCGCTAAAGTCCCTCAAACTGAGGGGCTTTAATAACCGCTGCACCACTGCGCCACGAGGGACATGAGGACTCCCAGCGAACTATGCGATGTCAGTGCACGTTAGAGAAGCCCAGGTGGTCGAAATTTCCGGAGCCCTTCACTACGGCGTCCCTCATAGCCCGAGTCGCTTTAGGACGTTGAACCCCATAAAACCAAACTAAACCTTAAGAAAGGCTCCGACAGCAAGACCTTTTGAACAAATCGATGTACAGGTGCATGCAACTCAAGCTGCGCGACAAGGAATGCGGCGAAAGAAGCAGGTAAGTACACGCCCGCGCACAGCTGCCTGTGGGTGTCGCGTCCCCTCTCTCGCCCGCTTTCGTTCGCCGACGAAACAGAAACAGCGCCACGGGACTCCTGTTTTTGTCGGCTTCGTGAGGGCCTCTCCATCAGCGCTATCCATTTTCTGCAAACCTAGTGCGCGAAATTCAGTCGCTGTGCCCGGATACCCGAAAGACACGACAGCCATGCCTATACTTACTGGCACGTGCTGACTGTTTTTAGCAAAAGGAGCATTAAATACTAGAAGCAAAAACACTCCTAATTAATGCTCATTGAGCACTTAAAGAGTTGGTGCATACTAAAAAATAATGAATGAACATTTAAACCCCTTGAGATGAGCGAAAGTTTTGAACTACAAAGTTGTAGACTGTCAGGAAGAACCACAACACACATTTTTTATTTTTTATTATTTTTTTTTTTTGCGAAAGCAACACTACGCGAGTCGCCGAGCCATTTCGCGGAGCTGAGGAAAGGCCATACTGCGCATGCGCGAGGAACAGTGACGTCAAACGGCGCACAGGTGGCGCGCCGCCGCCGTCGCTGCGCGGGTGACTCAGAGGTGCCGCCGCCTGGTCGCCAGTTGCGCATGCGCAGTAGCGGCGCATAACTAGCGTGCCGGGGCCACCGCCACTGCCGCACGCTCTCCATCGTCTCTCTCTCTCTCTCTCCTCGTTGCTGTCGCAATCCTCCAGGTTTAACCAGAGCTAAACCACTGCCAATTTTTAGACATTTACAGCAAATTAGGCGTTTTTTTTATTTTTAGGTTATGAAGGAAGCACGCTACATCCGAACTGAAATAACAGGCAAAGAACCTGTTTTGAGCATCCCGCTCTTTCCCATGACGTTTTGAGCGTCATGGGAACGTGGAGGAAACGTTCTCAATCAAGTTATCCTTTCTGGAATTAGGTCAACTGAACTCCACCTGGCTTGTTGTAGCTTACTGATTTTTTAACTAATTCAAGCATTACAAAAGTCACTCACACGCGCGTTTCGTTCAGACGACAGTAAACAATGTTTCAGCTTCATTACTCGCGTGGGCCATCCTGTATGCTTGCGCAATCATAAGACATACCAGGTACTTCAGGGAAGACTTTAATTGTCAAAAATATGTTTTTGAAACAAAAATATGGCTGCTTCTGCATAGTATTACCAGCGTTGCCGGACACCAGAAAACCGGCGAATCGTCTCAAGTAGCTGGTTAACTCATTTTTAATTAACTTTTTAACAGTACAGTTAGGCGCCTAGTTGCAATGAGGGATTTGCAGCCGGTCTTTAAGTAACAGCCATATCAGTTTATAGAATTTAGAAAATGCGATTACTCTTGCCGCTGCGGCTCGACAAGATTTGGCTTTTTTTACTATGGTTAAGTGCACTGGAAAGGTTGCTTTGCCAGCATGCCTTTCGAAAGCGCATGTATTTTGGCACGATGTAGCCAAATTTTGTCGAGCCACAGCGCCGAGGATAATCGCGTTTTCAAAATTCTAAAAACTGATATGGCTGTTAATCTCTAATTGCAACCATACAGTTTGCCTAGCTGTGATAGTTAAAAAGTTAATTATTAGAAATTAGTTAACTAGCTTACTGTCAAAAAGTTACTGGGGGGGGGATACATGAGTTCAATGACGTCCGTCATTCATCATCATTATCAGCCTGACTACGCCCACTGAAGGGCAAAGGCCTCTCCCCTATCTCTCCAATTAACCATGCATCCTTTGCCAGTTGCGGCCATAGTATCCCCGCTAACTTCTTAATCTCATCCGGCCACCAAACTCTCTGCCACCCCCTGCTACACTTGCCCTCTCTTGGAATCCACTCCGTTACCCTCATGGATCATCGCTTATCTTGCCTTCGCATTACATGCCCTGTCCAAGCCCATTTCTTCCTCTTAATTTCTACTAGGATGTCATTAACGCGCGTTTGTTCCCTCACCCACTCCTCCCGTTTCCGGCCTCTCACACGTACCATTTTTCGTCCCATAGCCCGCTGAAGCTGAACCCTATACGTTAGCCTCCACGTTTCTTCCCAGTAGGTGAGTACCGGTAAGATACAGCTTATAGTAGGCAAACTCGATACCGCACAGAGCGGGTCGCGCGATGGCACAGGCCGCTTCTGTATACACCCTGGACATTTGACTCGCACCCAGTGGTGTGCTCAATTTTGCCCTTGTTCTGAACCCTGATTCAAGAATGTTTCGACGGCTGATTACTTTTATAAGAACACGCGGCGCATATATGGTTTTTGTAGAAACCCGCTTCGTGAACTTGGACGCTACTTCCCTTGCAGCGAGATGCTAGTGCTCCCCGCAGCCGTGTGGTATTGGCTGATCAGACATTTCGTCTTGCGCTAAGCCCGAACCCGCAGGAGTACGCGAACTTCCATGCGATGAACTTCCGCTCCAAAGGCCTAGCTCTGAGCTAGGCTGTGAAGAGAACGGTTCTGCCCGTGACGCCATAACCTCATCTGTCTCCCCCCGTTCTAAAACCTTTGATCTTAGCCAAAAGGCCGAGAAATGGTGCTCGGCTGCTGTCCCGAAAGACGCGGGTTCGATCCCGGCCGCGGCGGCTAGAATTTCTTTGGAGGAGAAATTCTAGTGGCCCGTGTACTGTGCGATGTCAGTGCACGTTAAAGAACCCCAGGTGGTCGAAATTTCCGGAGCCCACCACTACGGCGTCCCTCATTGCCTTAGTCGCTTTGGGACGTTAAACCCCATAAACCAAACCTAAACCAAACCGTTCTAAAACCCCCGTTCTAAAAACTCGCCCTGCGGTACACCGGTATTGCCGTCGATGCTGTGCCACCGAAGGCTCCAAGTAAAATGCGACGAACTATTGGACTGCGGCTGCTGCGAAGCAGAGTCGGAAATTTAGAAAAATAATAATAAAATTACTATATTTTGTGAGTAAATAGGACCAGCGTAACATTTCGTATGGTTACAATGCTCAATTTCCAGGACATACCGCTGCGTTTCCGAACTCAGTGGTGATTCACAGGCGGCGGAAATGCTGGTGCTAGCTTGTTCTCTTACGAGCAGATCGAAGTGAAAGATTACGAAACTGCTTGCTGAGCCGAAGTGCGAAGGCCCTGAACGAATGCGTACATCGCGTCGCCTGCCTCCGTCGCTTGCGTGCAGTTGACCTTGCGACGCGCTACCCTCTCTCGCACCGCAGCGGTCTACGTCCGGGCTTACACGTGGTCGCCTCTTACGCACGCCCTGTACGCGCGCTCTCCGTATTCGCATTGATCGCACTGTTCAGGTGAATGTCCGTTACGACCTCGTCTTGGCCCTGATGCCCGCCAGCGCTCCTGATGTTTGCAGGTCGCGGACGCTTCCCGTGCGCCTGCGGGCCTGGCTATCGATTCGTACAGGCGTTAAGTATGCCCTAGTACACGTATCTTTTCTTCCCCTCCCAAGAAATACCTTTCCTGCGATTTTCCGTCGTTTTTTCAGTGCTCAATTCTTTCCAGTTTCCTCCAGAGAGCACGCATATATCCAAATGACATTTTTAATTTCAAAGGAACGGAAGTGCACCCGGAAGAACGTATCAGAGCTTACTTTAAAAAAAAAAATCCCTTTCCAAAAAAGAAAAAAAAAATCACAAAGCCTTCGTGGACGGGCCGCTTTTCCTCAGTTCCCTGAACCTAAACTTTGGACCACTATAAAATCTAATTTGTTTGCACCCAGCTGTCCAGATATTTTTCTGTCCACACTCTACATAAGCATAATGAGGCGATGGGTATGATTTTGTCTCCCAGGAGCGCGTCGAGTAAAAAAAAAAAAAGGGTAGTGCTGCATTGCAAACACATGACCTTAAAAATTCCGTCCTTGGTGAAGTGACACTTCTTGCTGCATCGCTTATAAAATGATATAAAGCTAAAAATATAAGCGTATATTTCCATAAAAATTATTTTCGTGGCGCGTAGTACCTCTTTAACGCCAAATAAGTTTTTCCATACTCACTGACCACTTATAGTCGTTTCAAATTGCGACCCGACCACTTCCGTTCTGTTGCTCCAGCAGCGGCAGCAATCCCGCTAACAAGGTCACATTTCGCTACTCTAAGTCCAGAAATGCTAAAAATAATGCAACATATTTTAAAGCATGCGATTGGGCATATTCTGATGCTTAATATGTGAAAGTTAGAAATTGAAGGTGGTATTTTTTTAAATATACTTTTTCAAAATTTAGCAAAGCACGCGTTTTGCTGGCAATCGATCGGAGATAAGCACCTCCATATTTTGAACATTTTTCAAAAGGTGTTGCGTTTACCTTCTATTTTTCACTCGACAGCTATCCTGGGAGACAAAATCATACCCATCGCCTCATTATGCTGTACGTAGAGTGCCGACAGAGAAATACCTGGACAGCTGGATGCAAATCATTCCTTTTAATAGCGGTCCAAAGTTCATGTTTCGCGAATTGCGGAAAAGCAGCCCGCCCAAAAAGTTGGCTCGTGATTTTTTTTTCAAAAGGTAAACTTGGATATGTTCTTCCGGGCGCACTTTCATTACTACATATACTTTTGCGGTAAAATAGAAAATGTTGATCGGACACGCGTGTTCGATCTCTAACGGACAGAGCCATCAACTTTTCTCTCCTCCAGCTGGCTGTCATTACCTTCTGGGGAACTGACTTCCTTCATCGTTTCTGGGTATGCCGCTCCGCAAGGACCGGTGGCGCTGAGGGCTCTGTGCTTTTCTTGCTCTCTCTTTGCGCTCATCTACTACTGTGCCCCCCATCCCCACCAGCAGATACTTTTTTTTTTCTTTTAACCAACTGGCTTTTCTTTTCGAAGTTTCTGCTTCGGGCTCTATCGCTGCTCCTATTCTTTTATCTTCCATTGGTTTAAGCCCGCGATAACAACGTTGGGTGCAGGCTTCCTCCACTTCATTTTATTCATTGTTTTAAGCATGAAATGCTTTTAGCTCCCATTGTCGGCAGTGCGGTGACGTCACGCCGAACCGAGAGCGAACATCCGGACACTGAATTCCACTCATCCGGGCACTGAATTCCACACATCCGGGAGATGAAACGAGAGCATCCGGGCACCGTACGAGATTTAATTAGACTCTCTAAGCCCTCCTACAGGACCGGCATACAAGCGCCGGTAGCTTCGCGCCGAACGGGTGGAGGCGTTCCTCCCAATCCTGTACGGTGCGGTTCGGGTGTCCACCGAGATGACAAAGAATTACTGCGCCATTTCCTTTCCTCGAAAAGCGTTGCGTTCAAAGGGCAAAGCATCGCGCCGAACGGGTGGTGGCGTTCCGTGGACTGCCTGGCAGCGCTACAACACGCTGTCGCGCTCCACTCCTAAAAGTTAAGCGTCATTAATTATCTGTTAATTAGTATTTAGTCATTAATCAGTAATTAGTCACTAATTTGTCATTACTTCGTCATCAATTATGTGTGACGTAATCCAGTGGTGACGCCACCAGTGTCACATAGGCAAAGTGGTGCGGAAAACGCTTTCGCCTCTACGCACTTTATACAGTTTCGAACGCGCTGCAT
Organism: Amblyomma mixtum; assembly: GCF_055824585.1. Taxonomy (NCBI): domain Eukaryota; kingdom Metazoa; phylum Arthropoda; class Arachnida; order Ixodida; family Ixodidae; genus Amblyomma; species Amblyomma mixtum. The sequence goes on from NC_143014.1 coordinate 49,042,163, forward strand.
ATACATTCTTGTCAGGCCTGAGTCTCGTCGTGTCCGCGTACGCTTCTGCATCGTCCTGCATTTCAATGCCGCCACCGTCACAGCTGCTTAAGTCGCGGCTGCAACGTAAGCCCGCACTATTGCAGGCGATCGCTTCGACGCAACAAGAAGAGTGTGGTGTGGTGTGCTGAACACTAGACCCATTTCAAGACTTTGACCATCTACAACCAATGTGTTATGCCCGTAAACATTTCATGCTTACTCTACTCTCGGTTACCGGAGAGGCAGAGATTTTTTTAATCCCTCGAGGATTCTAAACACAAGCAGCGTACGGACTGCAGTATCCGTGATTTATGCGGCTGCTGGCATGTGTGCGTTTCATTGCACATGGCGCTGGTTCCTCAGAAGAGCACGATAGCTGTATGAAAAAGACGCGGGAGCGTCAGTGTTTTGTCCTAGCCGCATCGATTGAGCGACAGTGAATGAGTGAGCGAGCAGGCTTCCAACAAGAAGCACGGTGGTGTGATGAAACTCGACAAAGATAACGTAACGCGAGCATAAAACGTCACGCATTTTTAGGATCCGCAGCTGCGCCACCGACTCGGCAACTCGGTCAAAAGCCATTCATGCCGGCTAATTTTCGTTTTCGCCGCCTCTCATTCCTGCCGGCCCCGTTGAAATCACCCGCGCCAACTGCCAGGTCACGTGGTAAAAAAAAAATGTTGATATTTGCGTTAAATAGAGTCACTTATGTGCGCAAATGTTAAAATTAAAGCACGCAAAATCCTATGGAGTGCAAAAAAACATTATATTCAGAGTTGTATATTAAGAGACATTTGCGAGTGTGGCTAGATTTTCACTCAAATGTGCATGTTGCCAGATTTTTGTGCACACACACAAAAAAATACTTTAACACTACAAATAATTAACTATAAATTTTTATTGTACAATTATAACAAGCATTAATAAATGTTTAAAAGCAGAAAAAGTTTATTTTGTTTCATGGTTGCCTGACACTAACCGACTTATAACAACAATGTTGCCTGGATTTCACGTAATAAACAAGCATGAAACATATTCTTCTCTTCATAAATTTCTCCCACGTTATTAACAAATAAGTTGTTAATTCAGACATTACTTGGCTAACAGTTTGGATTATTTGTAGATAAGTCCTCACTGTGGCTAGACATGATCACTATGCTTCCTGTTAGAAGCCTGCTCGCTCACTCATTGACTGTCGCTCAATAAATGCGGCTAGGACGAAACATTGTCGTTCCTGCGTCTTTTTTATACAGCTATCGTACTTTTCTGAAGAACCAGCGCCATGTGCATGTCAACAAGACGATGATGACAGTTTAATTTTTACTAAGTGGATCTGCCAGCATTCGCTATCGAAACTGATAGTAGCCAGACGCATCCGTCAGCCCATGCGTCAGCCCGACGGCAGCAACTTGTATCTCTAGAAAAGAAAAGCTATATGGGTCGCTAACACCCGCAACGGGAAGGATAGTCCACGATGAACGCGCAACAGTAAGCGTCTGACAAATATCCCGAGCGAAGGTGTCCGAAGAAGAGCTTACGGCGGCAAGTTTGAGTCGGCATACACAACCAAGGCGAGCGGGCGCTGTCCGGTAAGCAGACCAAAATTACTTCGGACAGACACTGTGGGAACCGAAATTAATGTGCCACTCCGCCTCGGCGGAATCGTCATTGCTCATTAGATGTTAGTTTGGCAGTAAAAAAAAACGCCTCTGTGCCGAGAGGCTGTAAGCGGGACGGTGAATATGCGTTTTTCCTCAAAGGAACTCCCATCGTGTAGCCTACAGTAGTACCTGTCCTGGTGGAAGCGAAATTGGCCTGCCGGTCATGTTGGTAGGCGCGAGAGCACTTTAAACCAGCACCTCTATTGCCGGTTAATCGCTGGGGTGCTGTTACTAGGTGTACATTGCGCAGGTGATGTGGTTGACGCTAGTGAACTACTACCTACTGCCTCACATTTTTGCCCATTTTAGATGCTATCAAACGGCTAGAAGACGGCCAAGCAGCTGTACAGTTTGCGTCGCCTTTATGTAGAACGCTCCAGCGGTGCACTGCCCTGTAAGCCAACCGACACGTCTCTGCCCCTCTTTGGTTCCGGAGGCGAAGCTTACGCGGAAGTGGGGCCATGCAGACCTTCGCGACAGCTGGGCACGAGCACATTACACGAAAACCCCGGTCCGCAGTAAAATTTCAGTTTGGCGGTGGCTGAAGCTACCATGGACGGACCCAGTAATTGTTTTTTTTTTCGGGCACATCGGACATATCCGATCAGTGTTTTTCATCAAAAGTCAGACATATTGCGGTAGCTGTCGATCTAGAGTGCCCATTATCCTCACGGCACCGCTGCAGCGCGGTGAAGCCACCGTATAAGGGGCCGCTGCTATTGCATGGTGAAGCCCGCCTAGCAGGACTGTAGGCGCGTTGGCTCCCTGCACGCCCGCTTCGCATCAAATGCACTGTCCGCTCTGCATGCGATTGCTCGATTAAAGTGGAATTTGCACATTCTAAGCCAGGCGTCAAAGGGCAAGAGAGAAGTAGCTCTTGTTTCGACGATAATTTGTCCATTTCGAAGCTGCCAAGCCGATGCGTTTCTGTCCACCTTGGGTCGTAGCAGTGGTTTGGTTTATGGGGTTTAACGTCCCAAGGCGACTCAGGCAATGAGGGACGCCGTAGTGAAGGGCTCCGGAAATTTCGACCACCTGCCATGCACTGACATCGCACAGTACACGGGCCTCTAGAATTTCGCCACCATCGAAATTCGACCGCCGAAAGGTGCTGGACCGAACCAGCACCTTTCGGGTCAGCGGCGGCTGGTCGTAGCTGTGGTGAAATCGGTGGCATAACTTGGAGTAGCGTTAGGAGCACAGCCGTTTCTGGTCTCGTTGCGCTCCTTTGGATCACAGTCTACGAGGATTACTATCTACGAGAACCGTTCCTTCAAGAATGTTTGCCCACTGCCCGGAATGGGGTGATAAGCATTCGATGCGCCTACTTCGAGTGCGCTAGCATGGTACGCATGATAAACACGCTTGATAAACACGTCTTCCGGTTGTATCGCTTGTCGCACATCGTTTGCTTGCAGCGTGCGAATTACTCCCGGCCATTTCCATGCTGGGATGACGCACATATATGTTTTTCTGCTGTATGCGTGGAGGCTTGTTTCCTTACGGCGAGCTGCTCTACTCCGATCGAAGTTGAGTGCGCGCCGCCGTGGTGCTCCATATAAGGTGCGCTAACCCCATTTGCGGCAGCACACCGCTCGATGGCTTCGCACGATGAGCCGAGGGCCTCCGAAACTCTGTCGCTCTCCGCATCGCTTGTACATATATGTCTTCCGATTTATTTTCTGAGCGGAGTACATTTTTCTAGCGCGGTTTCAGCGAAGGAACTGTCGATGCCTTGATCGTCTGGCCCGTATGCACATCAGGCGGCAACAGGGGACGGATACACGCCACTGCGGCCAACGACACCGACGCGTTAAGTACGAGCCCGACGACAAAGTGTGGGAGTGGATCCTTTGTCGTTGCCCAGGCTTGGCAGTGAAGCTACTAAGCCGCTACATTGGACCCTACGAAGGATTGCGTCCATCGTCAATACCCGTGCATCTAAACAGTTCACTGAAAGCCTGGTAGGAATCGTGGAACAGAAAAGGGTGTTTATCGCATCCCTTTTTATGTTTATGTGCTTCATGCTGTTGGTCATAAAAATGGGGTGCTAGGTCTGATAACGCGAGGTGACTGAACATTGTAGTGGCCGCAACCAAACACAGCTACATCTTTTTGTGATCACTAGGGATGCTGGCCTGGTAATTGAACTGGCAGGTCACTCCAGATGAGGGTGAGAAAGATGAAGCAAAACACTGACTCAAAACTCTCGCAAGCACGCACACACACAGACAAGAAACGCGCGTTTAGGTGTGTTTATTCGGATTTAACGTCCCAAAGCGACTCAGGCTGTGAGGGGCGCCGTAGTGAAGGGCTCCGGAAATTTCGACCACCTGGGGTTTTTTAACGTGCACTGACAACACACAGTACACGGGCCTCTAGAATGCCTCCTCCATCGAAATTGGACCGCCGCGGCCGGGGCCGAACCCGCGTCTTTCGGGCCAGCAGCCGAGCACCATAACCACTGAGCCACCGCTGCGGCTTACAGCTGAAACGCGCCGCTCAGCCGACAAATAGTGTGGGTGTACCAGCGGCAGCGCTGCCGGCGGCCGTCGCATCGTACTTCACGTCGCATGAACTTCGCTTAGTTGCGGTGGTTTGAGCCACGTATAGAAATACGTGATTCAAATGGCACTACCCACTCCAAGAGTGACTCACAGATCTACCCGTGACCTTTAATGAGAATCAACTGGGTACGTCGAGTGTCTTTAGACATTTCGTTTCAGGCTTTATTAGGCACCTTCCGTAGTACCGGGAGCCCGCACGCCGTCAGTGCGCATGCGCAGATCTCTTTGATGGCGCCACGTACCCCGGAGCTGCACGCACGCCTGCCCCATCGGGCCCAATCGGCGCGTGCGCAGTGCTGGTGGGCGGGTTCCCGGTACTCCGGTAACGGTAACATGGTGTGCTAAAGGTGTGCACCGCTCGAGTTCTTTACGCGAGGGTGACGCCGACTGTAAATGCGCTCGTTATGACTTTCAACGCAGCGAGAATGAACTGAGGTTTCTGCTCTGCAGTAAATCGCTGACCCCTTACACAGACACCCAAATTGCACAAACATTCAGCGTTAAGCGCATCAACATCTAAATGCACATGTTTTCAACACCGCAGGGTTCGCACTGCTTCGAGAACTGAGCTCCTACCACATCTCGTGCGTTGGAGCTCTCACTGAGCGCGATGACAGGTACTGAATAACATCTGCTCTAAGCACCCAAAATTTGCCGAAACAAACCAGCACAGCCAAACCGTGTAGCAGAGCTACAGCTAACTCAAGCGAAAACTATACGGCGCTAAAAACAATGCGCCAGAGAAAGTAATATTTCTCGTTTCAGATGGCTGCGAAAAAGATTACTTCAACAAGTTGTAGATGAAAGCTGACTAGATTTGCAGCTGGAACTAAAAGTGCTATCACACCCGCCTACCGCACTCCAAATATCAGCAGCGAAAAACCGACCGCTTGTCTCGCAAATTGTTCACTCAGAGGCAAAACAAAGCTTCCTTGCCGGTGGGTGAGAACTGAAAGACAAAGTTTTCCAACTAAATTTATTGATCACACGCACATTCGTATGGTGGAATTTCCCGCCACATAAACAAAAAGCAGCAGATAGGACCCGCAGTGGTGTCTCAGTGGCTTTGGCATTCGGATGCTGATCCGAAGGTCGCTGGTTGGATGCTGCGCACAGCTGCTGCATTTCGGTGGAGGCGAAATAATAATAATAACAATAATAATAATAATAAAAAAAAAACGCCCGTGTGGCGTACGACCTCAGCGCTCGTTACAGAACCCCGGATGGTCGAAATGAATCCGGAGCCCTCGATTATGGCGTCCACCATATAGCCCATGTGTCGCTTCCGGAGTTTAAATCCCTCGATTATGAAAAAGCAGGGGGAAAAAAAAAACCTGAAACAACCAAAGGCATATGCAGCGTAACCGTGCACGTCCATGTTAAGCCACGGAAGGACTACTGACGCTTTCATCTTGAAGACGAGGCATCTCAGCCGCTTCAGTCACGTTCCTCAGTGACAGCCCCAAGGGGAGGCGGCCATCACTCTCAAAATATGCTGGGCGGCACCAAACATCCGCAGGGCGCTTCTTCTACACACTGACGTGGAGGACGTTGTCACTGTATTTTGCTCACTTTATCTCCACGCGGGCAGTGTCACAGTGACATGATGGCTACCTCAAATGCGAGTCGGATTTATTTCTTTTTCTATGAGGTCGTTTCACCCGTTGTTCATCACTGTTTTTCGTTTTATTTGTCTCTACAGGGAAGCAGACTTCCGTTCGCGGGTCCATTCTCTGCAACCCGTTATCACTGTCGTGAAAGGTACACAACCACCCCCACGTTTCGGAATGAAAATAATTATTCAACCTTCTACAATAACACAAAAAAATTGAAGAAAAAAAAATCTCCTCCAGGGTAGGTAAAAAAAATAATAAAAAGGGGCAATATTTCACCTAAAAATGCTGTCCGTGCGCACGGCATGTTGTACCTATAGGAATCGCCAGGTTTCACTCTCCATTTACTATTCACCCTCGGTGCAACGCTAACAAATGTTGGCGCATAGCTTCGGCGCAAACTAACCACGTAGAATTCACGTTATAAGGGTGAATTCATTAAAAGCGAACAATGTGAAATGGATTTTATTAACTCTCTTACGTATTATTTCTTGGCTGCAATTAATTTTTGTACTCTCATCTAAACCATGGCCGATATCCAAGTTTACCCCGAAAGACACACATCTAGAATTATATCAATTTATGGGCGTGTGTCGGTTACGACCATGCAACAGCTAACTATCTAGAAAAACTGTCTCACTTCTTCGCCATACATTGCATCTGGTATTTGCGCTATTTAGACACAGAAGATACTGCAACAAGGCACGAATTGTACCTATAACGCATGACTGCAAGAACTCGACGTGGCTCCATTTTTCTCCTAGCACGCCGACAAAGCTGCCTGAACATGTATCATCCTATTTATTCAGAGGGTATCTCAAGATGTTTTCATGAAATTAATGCCAATACTATCTTTATGCTAACTCCGTTTTTTTGAGTGAACCGTAACAGATACCGACTGTCGGGTAACCAAGTGTGCTATGGAGATTTCTGCTTTTTAAAGGTGAACTTCTGAATAAATCATTAATATCGTGATGAATTACCAGCTATTTGTTACATACTTCAAAAGCATTTGATCGCGTTCTACCTTCTGCTGAGCTAGCATCTATTGCGATTGCTCTATAAAACACTGCTGAGAAGACGCAAGCCATGCATTTTCAGTGCGAAAGCACTTGTAGCCGCACTCCCCAGGATTCAGCGGTGTGTGTCTGAAGGCTCTGAGTAGCAAGTGTAACTGGGTCAGTGGACACCTGAATCGCTCTGTGAGTAGGCGGTGACGTCCACCTACAATCTGGGGCAGTTATGCACATTTCTCAAAACCAGAGGAAGGTTTAGACTCCGTTGACTTTGAGATAGCTGGCTCCCTGGGTCAGTGGACACCCCAATCGCGCTTTGAGGCACTACGTGTCGGTGGTGTCCACCTGCGAAAAACCGTGCTTTCGCATAATGTTTCGTGCTTAGCAGTGCTAATCCGCCAACCATTTTTTTGTTCTCCCATCACATGTCCAGCAGGCAGTCGGCTTTCATTTCATTTAATTTTCATTCTGTTACCTTAAAAACCCCGTTTGGGGTGTTACGTAAGGGGCTGACAAAAAATAATATAAATGTTCTCTTTATACGTGATGCGCGGAAGCACTTTCACGAAGCATCGTGGGACACGCGGTGGCAGCGATGTGGTGGTGAAGGTCGTTCCAGTCGGCTGCTGTTCTTGGAAAGAATGACGTTGAAAAGGTGGGCCGGGTACGAGGTCTTGAAACTTGAAAGGGGTGACCAGTGCGCAAAGAAAAACGTGAAGCAGGTGCGCAGCTTGATATAGGGTTCCTGGTGAAGTACAGAATAGAAAAAAACTAGCGATAACGACAAAGACTGGCAACGCGACGGCGAAGTAATAGATGCTGTAGATCCGATTGGTTTTCGAGGGATGAAATGCTGACATCGCGTGAGTGTCATGAATGTATGAACCTAGTGGCTCTATTTTGAACCCCTCAAGGGCGCTATAGCAAGATGTAATTGGTGGCGATCCAAACTGCAGATGAATGTTAAAAGAGTAGAAATCTGAGCTTGTTGGTTCGTCTACGTAGCTTCGTCTACGTTCTATGTGTTCCTTTCTGTGTCTGCGTTTTATTATTTCGGCTGGTCCCACCAAGAAGAATTGCAGATGAATATCCTAATTTGGGACGCAACACTGACGCGTAAGCGAGTTGTCTCACATGGTGAGGAGCACTACGGAGGGGGGACGCTTCAAGAAACCTAATGACCGGTTAGCAGATGAGATGATGTTCGTTACATGTACCTGCCAGGTTAAATTGGAAGACAGAGAGACTCCCAAATATTTATATGCCATTGATTACGCCATGCTTGTATGTTGTTTAAGCCAGTCTTGATCAAAAGAGTTAGTCACAGGTCACCAGATGACACAGTCGTCAGCAAACAAGCGAATATGGCATGACACATGGAGAGGTAAGTCGTTGACGTAGATTCAGAACAGTAGGGGCCCAAGAACGGACCCTTGGGGAACGCCTGAAGTAACTGGTCAGAGATTTGAGTTGGCATTGTTAAGTGAAACGAACTGAGAACGATTAATAAGAAATTATTTAATCCATGCAAGTACATTTCGGTGTAGCTTTAAGCTGTAAAATTTCAGGAACAGACGATTGTGCGGAACCTTATGGAATGCTTTCGCGAAGTCGAGAAAGATGGGACCGGTTTGCATGTTAATATCAAGACTGCTCTGCAGATCATGGAGAAAAATGGCCAGCTGAGTCTCGCATGACAGGTTTTTTTGCGAAATCCGTGTTGTGATGGATGGAAGAAATTTTGAGTCTCAAAAATATATGATCAGAGAATAAATGACATGTTCCATCAGCTTGCAAGGCACACTGGTCAGGGAAATGGGGCGGTAGTTGAGAGGGCAATTTTTATTACCTGATTTGTGTACGGGAACGACTTTCCCCATATTCGAATCATCTGGTAGTGAACCTGCATGAAGTGACTGCATGAAGAGCAAACATAAGTATTTAGCAGTGAGATGCTTAGTGTTCTTTAGGATCTTCGGGTTAATTTCGTCCGGTTCGGCTTATGAGGATGACATTTGATTTTCGATTAGACATTCAATATACCAGAAGAAGAAATGGTAACGGATGACATAGCAGGAAACATGCTAGCGCTTAACGAGGGATGCGATGCGTCGATTTCAATGGCGAAAACGGCGGAGAAAGCTGCATTAAATATGTTGGCACGTTCTATATTACCGGTTCGTCGTTGGAATTTGTAAGGGAAACAGTACGCGTGAATTGAGTGTTTATGGTCTGCCAGAATTTAGTAGGGTTTGCAGTTAGCATCTTCGGTAGTTCAGTATGTTTCACTTTTTTAGTTGCAAATACATACAGCTTCATAGTAATTTGCCCAGGTATTGTGGTTAGAAGTTCGTTTCGCAGCGCGAAAAAGGCGTTTTTGCTTGTTACTAAGCCTTTTGAGGTCATTAGTGTACCAAGGTTTTTGCTGATTAGAGCGGAAACTATCTGGGGATAAATTTGACTGTTAGTTCACTAATCTTTTGCTTAAAAAGGGACCAATTCTCGTGAATGGTGTGGTGAATGAAAGGTTATTCAACAATCGAGAGGAAGTTGAGTTCCGTATTAATAGCAGTGTAAATGCCTTTATCGTAAAGAGTGATTGTTTTCTTTGGGGCGTGCTTTGTTAACGGCTTGGAGCTGAACACGGCATGAATTATTTTATGGTCACTGATTTCCTTCAAGTATGAAATCGAAGATAAATGCTCGGGATGTAACGTTAGAGGTCAAGAAGGAGGTCAAGAATATTGCACAGTCTTTATTGGCACGCGTGGGATGTTGAAAGCTGAGTAAGGTTGAAATTCACACAAAATTCTATGAAGGCGCGGGTTTCCTCATGTCGGGCAGTTGGGTTAGCTTGGTCGTCTCAGTTGATTTCAGGGTAGTCGACGTCGCCAAGCAAAAGTATTTGCGCGTTTGGGTATTTTCTGGTAAATGAATTTAAAGCTTCATTACGGTTGTCGGAAAAGTCAGGGCTGTTGTTGGGCGGACGGTAACAAACAGTTAACAATGTTAGCGGGGCAGCATTACATAGCAAGCGTAGTTGTTAGTGATGCAAAACTATCCATAGTACTATCGATACTATCGATAGTTGAGTCACTATCGAACTATCGATGGTAAAAAAGACTATCGATAGTACTATCGATAGCGCGCGCTATCGATAGTACTATTGATAGTTAATACTCTCGATAGTAGTATCGAAAGTACTATCGATAGAGTCGTATCGATACTACTTGTTATATATGGTACTATCGATTCTATAAAATCAACCACGCGTACCCACTGCATCCTAAACTTGGTTTCCCGAGCGTGTGGTATGGAGGTGATGGTATGAGTATCTGACAGGACTCGCCCGTTTACGCGGCCTACGCGTCAACGAGCTCTACGGATGTTCCCTACGTAAAGTTGCGGAATAAAATGTTAGTGTGCGGATGTCCCAGTTGCGAAGCATGTGTGCGAAAAGCATTTCTGCAGTGGTTACGTCACTAAGACGAAGTCTGCAGTGCACAATAGTGTCGTATAAGCCAGCACAACTTGTGCAGTTTGTTCTTTCATCGGATGCAGTCCCAGGTATTTTTCTGAACTGCCCCAGTGCACGTTAAAGAACCATAGCTGGTCGAAATTTACCCGGAGACCTCCACTACGGCATCCCTCATAGCTTGAGCCTCTTTGGGACGTTAAGCCTCATGAGACCGTGAAACCAATCAGGTATCGCAAATGTTTTAGTTATATCGCTGGCCAACAAATGCGTAATATCAATATTGCTACTATCCATAGTACCATAGACAGTTTCACTATCGATAGTAATACTATCAATAGTAGAATCGATAGCATTGCTATGGACAGTAGACTATCGATAGTAGACTATCGATAGTAGACTATCGATAGTAGACTATCGATAGTAGACTATCGATAGCAGACTATCGATAGTAGCACTATGGATAGTTTTTTTTACACTATCGTTAGTTTCAAATAAACTATCGATACTATCGACAGTCAATTTTTCGACAGTTTGGCATCACGCGTAGTTGTTCAAGGTTAGTTGGAGTGCTGATTAAATATTAGCATGGCAGATCTTGGTGTACTGCAGTGAGGACACCTCCACCTTCTCTTGCTTCTCTACAACGACTGACACAAGTTACGCTTATTTGCATATGACTGCGTCATTCACAGTCCGGTCCACAGAGACGTAGGCTACCTCGGAGCGTGGCACAATAAATTGCACATGCATTGCTTAATCTGACTAAATGCAAATCCATGTCATCACTAATGCAGCGTAATTCGCAACGCTCGCAGCACTGACTGACTCGGCACTACAGTTGGATGCCGCTCCATGAGGAATAGGCAGATGCCCCTGAAAGGAGGCCCTCCAGCCAATGGCGGCAACCGATTCTCTCGACGTCGTGGTGCATCCCCTTGGGCATGCTATGCTGGTTTGCCTTATGTGGTTTAAAGCCCCAAAGCGACTCACTCTGTGTGAGGGGCGGCGTAGTAAAGGGCTTCGGATGATTTCGTGACATCGCATATAGTACATGGGTCTCTAGGATTTCGCCTTCACCGAAATGCGAACGCCGCGTCCGGGATCACACCGGCTTCGCCGAGCTCCCGTGCCGAGCACTATATATCCACTTAGCCATCGGGGCGGCTTCTTGGACATGCAGCATGCTATATATATGCTAGCGTGACATAGCAGAGGTGGCAGATGAAAGGAGATTAACCACGACTTAATCGGATCAACCGCGGCGTCATGTAAATCGGTCGACGCACGGTGACAACTGCCACCACGCCGTTTCAAAGCGTATGCTCCCAAGTTCCATCCATCGATCCATTGGCTTGAGGGCTTTCTCTGAGTGGCATCTGCCGGTGCTCAGGTGAGAAAAAGTGTTGATTCACCCGCCCTGGGCCCGGGCCGGGCTCGGGCCCTTACATAGCGGGGCTGTGTGCGGCTTTTGATTCATAATTGGAGGGTAAAGTACACTTTGGGGGCGTTCTAGCAGCGACACGGATGAAATAAGGCCACGGTGGTGACTGAGAGAAAAAAAAAAGAATTATCCAGCGCTAATTTCCTTCTTTTTGGTGTCTGCAAGAGTTGCATTTTCTTTACGCGAGAAAATTACAAACAATACTGATTTTTTTTTTTCGTACTGTTGCCCGGAAGGCCTCGGAAACGCAGGAATGTCGGAACTGAAAACTTTCCAGGCGTTTATTAATAAATTATTACAACTATGAACTTTTCGTTGACGCCGAACGAGAGAAAGTTCATTTGTAGAACGCGTTCAATCAGTGCTACTCAGAGTGCTGTGCACAAGTAACTTCGGACGCTCACGCCTGGACGCGTTTAACGATAGACGAGAAGTTAAAACGGAAACGCGCAAAATCCAACAGCGGGCTGCACTGTATACAGCGGCGTTCTTAGTGGAGCGTTGTAATATGCCTCGAACGCGAGGCATTTGCATGAGTGCGCTTGCCTACTGAAGTACAGTCAGACATAACTTCACCAGCGAAAGTACGAGACACCAGGAGAACAGCACAGGACAACGCTGGACTAACAACTCATTGAAGTACACTGCACCGCTGGCTTGGGCTGTTTCAGCTTTCAGCGAGCACAAGCCGTCGGATCTACCCGAACGCGCTCCGCAATATCTGCTCGGTTTTGTGTCACCGCTCACGACTGGACATTTTAAGCATCTTAGGGACGGCTGGCATTGTTGCAGCCCTCCGCTCCAAGATAGTCTTCGATTGCCTGCCTTCGCTTCCCAAAAACTCATCTCTGTGCGCTACGAGAAACGCCATTCGAGAAGGGGATATTGGTTTAGAACATCTCGGGTCCTCATACGTACTGCACGCGCTTTTTTTCTTTTCGTCTCCATAGATCTGTGCAGCCATGAATTCAGACCGCGAAATCGCGATCATTAAAAACAAAGATGAAATGTCACTGCTACGGGTTTCAGGCCGTTTTAATATTTAAATAGCGCGGGCCGAAAATTATGACCGATAAAAAAAAATCTAGCGGTAACCCAAAGTTTATTTCGCGCGTACGCTGCCCTCTTCCTTTGGCTCTTGGTCGGAACTCCGGGGCTGTTCAGACAAGATCACTGTTCAAAAAGTCGAGCGGGCGAACCCGCCTCATCTTTTCTTTTTGTGCTTACCATACCAATTTTTTTTTTCAAGCGTTACTGCGATTTGAGCGCATTTGCCGTCCACTTAATTCTTTACTTGTGCACCAGGAGACTCAGTGAGCAATTTACCTCTCGAGCTGCTGCCGGAACGGGCAGCTAGTGATTGCAGCAAATGGCCTGAATTCAACACACCACTCATATTCATGCCATCTACCCTTATCTGTTAAGTAGAAAAGATCATATAAAATGTTCCTTTGCCAAACACTGAAATCATCGATTGGCAGCCAGTTTTATCACGTTGAAGCACATTATGTTCAAACGACAAGCCCACGATTGTGGACTGGCCAAAGTTTGCCGCAGATCCAAGCAGAAGAAAAGTTCACCCAGATTAGTTCAAGCGGTTCATAAATAAAGATTGAGGAATGGATAATTAATTTTGAAAGATTTTGAGGTGATAGGAATGGCAGTCTTTTTCTAGGAAACGAGGAGACGAGGAATAAAAAACGAACTTTGAGAGAAATGTAAAGAAAAAAAAAACGTTAACACACATATCTCTCGTTTTCATTAATATAACTGTGAGGAAGCTCACACATCGGCTTTAGGGCATGCCCTTTGATGGCTGCAGCGAAGGAGAGGAGGATGGGGATAGTAAACGGCAGCCCTAATCGAGCGACGGGAGTTTGCGAAAACTTATTTCTCTGGGGTGCAAACCACCGGCAGGAGAGGAAGTAACGATATAAGGATCCAACGTCACCGCATGGCGCACAAAGATTCGAAGGCGTGAACCCAAAACGGCATAAATCAAGAATGAGACGTGGAATCTTGCAGCGTAAGAGCGTCATGGAAACCTCACATTGCCGTGAAGGACATGAACGTACGCTCCGTGGGAATTTTAAATGCGCGAAGTCCGCTGTATCAAGGATGGGGTCATTGCACATGTTGTGAAGTAGTTGGAAACGTACAAAACGACGTGGGCAACAGGCCCATTGATGGCTGAATTCGCTAAGAAATAAGCCATCGTATTTGAGCCGCGATGCCCTGGGATTCACTGAAAACGCACTTGTTGCGCATGAAGGGGTAGAATGAACATAGGGGATCTTTGCAAAAGACTAGTCCTCAATCTTTCAAGCACTGCTAAGACTGAGAGGCAGTCCGAGAGTACAATGACATGAGAAATATCGCGGAGAACATTTTGAAGTGTCAGACCAACAACTAGAAGTAAGGCTGAGATCTGGGCGAGTTGGTATGCAGCGCTTGTCTTGTTGTTGTCCCGCCTTTTTTGCGCTGTGCAACAGCTAGAAATTCAGCAGCAAAAACTGGCGTATAATCTAGGACCCGGGCAGAATGACTACAATCTAGCGCATGGGAATAAATACTATACTGCCGCTTTTTCGCCATGTTGAAAGGCACCATGACTCCGATAATGGAACAGATATTCTTCCAGGCTGTTTGACAATTTAGAAGTTCTTCGCATTACGCGGCAGCGTATGGTCAAAGCGAAGTTCAGGCTTGCACTTTGCTAACGCATTGAGGTCGATGTTCCTGTATTTGGGGAATGCTTTGGGGTAGGTTGCGAGCTGGAGATTAGTAAGGCCTCCGAAACGGTGGTGTTGGGCTTGAGGCGGGCGGAGGCATTTCATATGTAGCTGGCCACCACAGCAGTGCCCTAGAGGTCTGAGCATCCGCCTCGCACATGTGGCAGGTGCTGGATGCGTTCTTACCTTTGGTGTCTGACGGTGAGCTTGCGGACGCCAAAGGCGCAAACCTGATTAAAGAGCGAAGAACAGCTAGCTATTTAATAAAAAAAAATTCAGAGTGCACTTGTCTGAAAAGGCAGCGTTTGGCTTACGGTACGCGTCCTACGGCCGCTTGATGATGTCACCCTATTTTTTCTTGGCATCGCTCGGATTTTCTGTACCATCTGCGAGTACACACTAACACACGTCGCCAACTTTTCTCGTAATCGGACTAGTAATGCTTCCGCATTAAAACACGACCCTTGAGTGTAAAGACAGCTGAGTACTCCGCCACTGCTGAGACGGCACAGTGCACTGCACTGTAAACAAAAATATACCCATATGAGAGTAAAAATGGTGGCGGCCACCCTTTTTACTCCATTTGTGAAAACATTTACTCCATGAGTGGGCAGTAAAAAGGTAGACTGTCCTCCATTTTACTCCCATGAGGGAATAATGGAGTTAAAATGAGGATTTACCAGCATTTACTCCAGTCTAGAAAGGGAGTTAATTGTGCGAAATACTCCACCAGTGCCGAAATGGAGTAAAAAATCACCATTTTATGCAATCCGCCCCGCCGCCTAGCGTCTCGTCTGCTTCTGGTCAGTTGTCGGATAACGGCGGTGAGTGACGACCGCTTGGTTAGCTCGGTTACCATCGTCGCTGGATCTCTGCTCACTTCTGCTCCTTCTCGAGCGCCTGCCGCGGCTTATCGCTGTTTTCCGCTACAGTACGTTACATAATTGAATTGCTCCTGTGAAGCCTCCAGTACTCTAACGATACCTGACTTTTCTTTCTTTGTGTCGCCACCCCGTTACAGCCCCCGCTTAGGCTTAATTCACACAGGCTTTTTTCAGTGTGGTTCTCGCAGTGTGTTGCAGCAGACTATGTGTTGCATGAACATGGAACTGTGATAGAACATAGTAAGGCTGAGATCTGGGCGAGTTGGTATGCATTCATACTGGTGAACAGCGCAAAAAAGGCGCTTAGCAACAAGGAATTGGCTTACATCACTTCACATGTGACATAAGTTTTGATTTTCACGGCCCTTTTCACACTATCTTCTTACTTCTTTGTGTTATGTTTTTGTTTTTGTATATATACCCTTCCGTCCTTCAATAAACCCAGTTGATAGTCAGCGCTTGTCTTGTTGTTGTCCCGCCTTTTTTGCGCTGTTCACCAGTATGAATAGAACATAGTGTCAACACTGAGCTCTTGATTGAGCTCATGAGGCCACATTTTTCCTTAGCCATGTTTAAAATCCAAGCCTTAATGAAGTGAATATGGAAGCAAACAGCTGCCATTCCAAACTACCATCAGGTGTATTTTCATCTTTTCTGCTCTGGTTTTGGGTCAAATATAGCGTGGTGCATGACCGTGAGAACTACCCAGCGTCTCCTTTTCAGTTTTGAACTACTGATTATAATGTTACATCCCTTTATCTACGAACACGGCCAATCAAACGAGCTCGTACAGCAAAAGGAGACGGCAAGCAGACGACTCCTGCCGCGTACGCCGCCGCTGGGCTAGCAGACGGCGGAAAGAATGCGTGACGCAGGGTGACATTAGGGCAGCGCAGTTTGCCAAGTTGGATTGCCGGCGGCCCACAGAGCTACCGCCCGTTTTCGCCGCTGTCACTGCTGTAAGAATGAGCCTGAATGAGGATAAATAAACATGACGCAATTTTTGGGCTCCATCTCTGAGGGTAGTAAAAAATTTACTCCCTTTTCACTCCAAAATAACTTCCTTTATACTCCAAAATAACTCCCTTATGTAAAGGAGTAAATAAAAACACCATACATATGGAGTAAAAAAGCCTCCTTTTGGGTGTGTGTTAGAGGACAAGCCATTTACTCTCTTTTGGGTGTTTTTTCCTAACAGTGTTAGCAAAAAAACACCATACATGGAGTAAATGGCTTGTCCTCTAACGCACACCCAAAAGGAGGTTATTTTTACTCCATATGTATGGTGTTTTTTATTTAATCCCTCATATAAAGGAGTTATTTTGGAGTATAAGGGAGTAATTTTTTTACTACCCACAAAAATGGAGCCCAAAAATGGCGTCATGTTTATTTATTCTCATTCAGGCTCATTCTTACAGCAGTGACAGCGGCGGAAACGGGCAGTAGCTCTGTGGGCCGCCGGCAACCCAACTTGGCAAACTGCGCTGCCCTAATGTGTACTGTACAGTACTGTACTGTTTCTGAGAATAAATAAAGAAAAAATTGAAAAAAAAATGTGACCCCGCGTCATGCATTTCTTTTCGCCGTCTGCAAGCCCAGCGGCGGCGTAGGCGGCGGGAGTCCTCTGCTTGTCGTCTCTTTTGCTGCACGAGCTCGTTTGTTTGGCCATGTTCGTGGATAAAGGGATGTAACATTATAATGAATTGTTAAAAACTGCAAAGGAGTCACTGGGTAGTTTTCATGGTCGTGCACCACGCTATATTTGAGAGTAGAAAAGTTGAAAACACCCCTGATGGTAGTTTGGAATGACCATGTTTGCCTTCATATTCACTTCATTAGGGCTTGGCTTTTCAATATGACAGAGGAAAAATGTAGCCTCATCAGCCCAATCAAGAGCTCAGCGTTGACACTATGTTCTATCACAGTTACATAATCTGCTGCAACACATTGCGAAAACCACACTGAAAAAAGCGTGTGAGAATTAAGCCTAAGCGGGGGCTGTAACGGGGTGGCGACACTAACAAAGGAAAGTCAGGTATGGTTAGAGCACTGGAGGCTTCACAGGAGCAATTAAATTATGTAGCGTATTGTAGCGGAAAACGGCGACAAGCCAATATCTTGTACCGCGGCAGGCGCCTGTGAAAGAGCAGAAGAGAGCAGAGATCCAGTGACGATGGTAACCAAGCGGTCTTCACTCACTGCCATTATCAGACTGACCAGAAGCAGACAAGACGCTAGGTGGCGGGGCGGATTGCACAAAATGGTGTTTTTTTTACTCCATTTCGGCACTGTTGGAGTATTTGGCACAATAGACTGGAGTAAATGCAGGTAATAGTCCTCATTTTTACTCCATTATTCCCTCATGAGAGTAAAATAGAGGACAGTCCACCTTTTTACTCCACACTCATGGAGTAATTGTTTTCACAAATGGAGTAAAAAGGGTGGCCGCCACCATTTATACTACTTTTGGGTTTATTTTTTTACAGTGTGACGAAGGCGTTTTGCTGCTAAGCACGTGATAAATCTAGGCCGCGGTGGTCGAATTTCACTTCTGGCGAAATGTAAAAACTGCTACGTGCAGTGCGATGTTAGCGCCGCCTAAAGAGCCCCAGGTGGTCGAAATTTATTTGGAGTCATTCACATATCTCTCACTGCTCATGTGGAGCTTCTGAAAGTTCCCTATACGCCCTCATCAGACCACAAACGCGTAAAACAGGAAACTAAGAAGCATAGATAAAAACAGAGGAAAATGCAGATGTGATACGAAAATCATTTCGGCTTCGTCTGCTCCTGCGACGCAACCGTTGCATACATGGATACGTGCGTTCTGGCTGTATTACCTCCTCAGTGCAGACGATATCAAACACACGGATAGTTGAACGACTTGGGATATGTTTCGTTTCCCGCACCCGTGCGCTTCGTCTCGTCCCTGCGCGGTTTTGTGTGGTTCTTGCTGACTCGCGCCAATCGGCCCAAATTTCCACCGCATTCAAAGCGGGCCGCAAACCGTGGCAGGGAGAAGAGAGGAAGGGAGGAAAAAGCACGGGTTCGTTTTCTCAGGCTCGAACCTCCCGAGCTTTGTCGTGACTGCACGGAGCGGGAAAGAGACGTGATGCTGTGCTGACACGTTTCGTGAAACCTGCGGGAGCTGGCGCGGGTATATTATACAAGGGCACACGCGGAAATCGGAAGCAGCCCAGACACGGTGAGGCTTGGAAATAAAAATACGGGGGTAGCCGCCAGGCAAGGGCGTCCGCAGAATTTTTTGCAGGGGGGGGCCCCGTTGGTGCCCCGGGGGGGGGGGGGGGGGGGGTATGTTCGTAGCAGAAAGGCGCTATTTGCGGAGTAAATTTATTTATTTATATATAAATAAAAATTAAACAAAATGCACACATGAAAGAAAAATTACAAACAGCAAATTAAAGCGCGGCTAGGAGAGGTACATTGGAGTTTATCAACGAAGAAACAACTAAAATTAATAAAAATGCAAAAAGATGCTATATCACTTCGTGGAGAAGAGTGCTCAGTCTTGCTGCATACGGGTTCTCGACTCACCCGGATTGATGACCAGCACACAGCACAATATGTTCACAAACACGCAACTACAGTCACTCAGTCAGTCTTCCTTGAACAGCAACTGTAGGCGCCTCGGATTTTTCTGGGCGAATTGCGTAATTACACATGTGATAAATTCACTTCTGTGCTTCATTACACGCTCTCGGTGCACACTCATCATACACATTGATTGGAAAAACTGTTGAACGCGTACGTTGAAAACAAAAGATGACTATATATACAACGAAAACTTATTTACAAGATAAATGCACGCTCGCAGCTTCATACACCTCGCTCCATCTTGCTTGCGCATCCGCACAGTCGAGCAACCGCACACACACTGCTCTCCGCTCGTCGTTTTCTCGTCCGCTGTCTTGGTTGTTCTCAGCTTCGCTGACAACCGGCCACTAAAAACACCCAAGCACAAACACAGAGGCGCGCACACGTGCAAGGGCTTACTTGCCGCAGTATCCCCGAATGCGCACTTTGGGGGTGAAAGGAACGCCGCGCAACTTCCGAGGGGAAGGGACACTCGCCACTCCAGTCGGAAAATTTGTTTTTGTGTTTTTATGGGGTTCAGAGCCCCAAAACGACTCAGGCTATGAGGGATGGAGTAGTACAGAGTTCCGGGTAATGTCGACCACCTGGGTTCTTTACCATGCACTGACACGCACAGTACATGGGCGCTGTTGTGATTTGAGGCCCAGCCAGAGGTGACAGGCGAGCCAGGCAGGCGCCATCGGGCTGCGTTGACCAAAGGCGCTGGTTTTCGCAGAAGACGCAAAGAACGCTGGTGTGGGGGCGCCTCGGGAGACTGCGTCGCCGTGAACAAAAGCAGCTAATCCCCTTTGCCGGAGATTCTGAAAGCGGCGCTTCTACCGAACTGCGCTACCCGTGGATCGGAGGAGACAGCGAGCGGCGGCGGCGCCAACTCATCGCCCGCTTGCCCCTGAGCAGCCCGACAAAGCGGGGGTGGACACGGCTGATTTTACCTTCCATCCTTAAGAATTCATCGGTGACCGGCGTAACGATAGGCGAAAACAAGATGCCCCGTGCACTGTCTGCCTCCGTGTCGCTATCTCTCTAGAGATCAAAGAAACAGACACCCATCTCAAGACGGCTCGAAACACATGCTCGCCGGTGCCGCTGTATGTCTGGAACAGGTCGCCCTTCAGTAGAGCTAACGATGGCGTGGTTTGAAAACGGCGGAACGACGCACGCCCGGACGCGGCATTTCGCAGATGTGACCATGCGGAGCTGCTTTTACCCTTTTGACTGAGCGCACCACCGCCCCTGGCGTGCGGCCATCACTCACGGTTCGAGTGAGTGATTTTCCAGGGGGGTGCAGCCGCCCCCCCTTGCCCCCCCCCTCCGGACGCCCATGCCGCCAGGAACGATGTAACGAGAAAAGTTTTACCACAGCGCAATCCACTGCCGTGATATAGTTCGGCGAGGCACGAATTGCTCATGCGTCGCCCCATCGCGGAAAGGTGGCGCAGTCGGTGTTGCGACTGCGAGCGCAGGGCCTTTAGCAGAAGCGAATCCATCTGTGATAAATGTATAAAGTTTCGGAACAGCATGCCGTAATTTTCGGTGTACAGTCTATACACACGGTGTATAGTCGGTAAGACTGAATTCTGCCTGAAAAAAAAAATAAAAAAAAAGTTTCACTAGATTGTTTGCGCCCGGTACATAGTCCGCAGGGACCGGGTGTGCTATCCGCTTGTAGAAAAAATGTACATGCACGCGCTTATTAGTGCAGGATCGGAGCAAAAAAAAAACTGTCGTTATTACGTCGAAAGAAGACTCGTCGTATTGTTCTCGGATCCCTGTTTGGCGACGAGGTATGTGAGCATCTCCGTCGGAAGAGACTGCGAGCGAGCAACCTCGCTGCTGCTGTCTTCATCCGGCGCAGACGACGTGTGTTCGTGGGCCTGCTTCTGCAAAGCCTTTGACGATAATTTTCAAAGAGAACACTGTCCTTTATTCCAGACCCACTTTTTGTTTCTGCGTAGGTCCACGTTCTTCGAAATTGAGATAGCAGCTCGTGTCGATCCCAACCCTGTAAAGCACAAGCACAACCAGCAAGAGGAGCAAACATTTTAGGCGCACCGCTTTCCACGCCATCTGCTTATTTTATTTGTTTATTTATTTACTTCATATGGTCCAGGCAGGATGGGTAACTAGTGCCAAGAAATAACACAATTCAATCATACACAAATACATGAAAAATTAGAACACAGTATTTACACAATTTTCTGAAGGGCATTTTCAAAATTTTCATTTCCGAACACCCCTTGAGGTAATGGATGCAGGATGCAGCTTAAAAAAACAGCAGTTGCTAACACTAGGCCGCGGTCCGCGGCGTTTTGTATTACTCAGCTGGCTAATCGGAACAGTAAACGAAATCAGCCTTTTAATGCCTGATTATATTAAACAAGCCACGTGTCAAAATTCATAGCTAGTAATTTTTTCTTGTGATAATTGTGTCTTGTTTAGGTAACAAGAAAAATTTCAACAACGGACTACTTTTTCGTCGTGGAGGAATTCTGTGCGGCGGCCCTGAACGTTAGCAGAGCTTCCCTGCAGACTTAAAGGGATACTGAAGCAAAATCTTAAAATTGAACAAAAACGCTGAAAATAGATTCTCGGAATGTGATTACACTGAAATCTAGTCGTCTGTGCGCATATTTTTCAACGGATGGTTTTATGTTCGATGTTTCATGAGCGCGCGCCAAGCCCTCCCGGCCGGCGCAGGTGAAGAGCGTGACGTCATGGCACCCTCCCGCGGCGACAAATATGGCGGCGCCCTTCGATGCATGAAGCCTCGCTTCGGACTGGTTTCGTCGTTGTTACTGCCTTCTTCAGCGCGTGCACTGGCCATAAATGGGCCACCGGTCTTTCGCTTCGTCTCCTGTCGCCCATAAGAAAACGTACTAGTAATAAATTTGCTTTATTTTTTATTTAGAGTGACGATTCTGCCCCCAATTTAGGTTTGTTAGAATGTTAGAAATGGCGTAAGGTCCGGAAAAATTAGCTGCATTTAGCGGACGTAAGCGTGCATACTGTTATGGTATGTAGACAGCATCGATTAACATCTTGACATATGTGTGTACGCCGTGAGCAGACGACACACATGGAAAAGCCGCGAGTAGCGATGGCAATCGTGTGCTTCTGCAGGAAAGGTGGGCGCGCGGGTGTAATGACGTCTAGTCGCAGCTTCCACAGGCGGCCGCCAGGTGCAAATATACGACAATAAATCGCCAAAAAAAACGTGTTATCCGCCTTTTTCGCTAAAATGCTTGTCGCATTTATCAATTTTAGCAGTCAAGCTCTTGTTTACATGTAAAAGAGCAGCTCCAAAAGTTTGGTTCAGTAGTTCTACCAGAAGTGGATCATCTGGGCAGTCCCAGGTTACAGTGAACTAGAATATTGGGTAGTGTGCTCACAGGCCCGCTCGGGGTGACCCCGCCGGTGTCGACAGGGCGTGGTGGCGCTGCACGCGTCTTCACGGGTGAAAGCGAGTGGCGCATTCGGCTGGCGTCGCAGTAGCCGTGGTAGCCGCGCCGACAAATTGAATTATTATCGCAACATTCGCGTGTGTGTCATCGAAATGGCTCGGCAGATCTTGAATGGAACTTAATTTCTGGCATGTGCACATGTTTATTTATTTCTCAAAGTTCCACAAGGGACATTGCATGAGGGGTTACATGAGCAACTTTTATCAGTATACGCTTGGCACGCAGGGATGATCACGTATTGTCACTCGTGCCTGCAATGTTTCCTTGCAGTTACAACGCACTGCGTACCGAGGGGTCATACAGCTTTTTGTCTTAATACTTAAAGTTAATAGTAGTAGCATGTGGTGTGGCGGAATTTGATTATATGCCAGGGACAAACGCGGAATGGAGAGTGTGTCGGCGGCAGCAGTTATTTCTATTCGCAAGGAGCCAAGCTGCAGCACACATAACACAGAGGGGCAGGGAGGTAGAAGGGAGACACATAAGTGAGCGAAAGTACAAGGAAGGGGGGGGGGGGGGCATATACATTATTTAAAATTAGCGCTTTGCGCTAAATACGATCGAGGCACGCGTACCGAAACAATTTCGACACAACAGTAACTGACTTCACATTTTTTTGAACAGCCATGCAGCATCCACTGCTATTTAAAAAAATAAATGAGGCAGATTTGTCATCACTGCATGCATTTATGCTCGCTCATTTCGCCTCTGGCAGCGGTGGCTCAGATGGCGCTCGGCTGCTGATCCGAAAGACATGGGTTCGAACCCGGCCACGGCTGTCGAATTTCGATGGAGGCGAAATTATAGAGGCCCACGTACTGTATGATGTCAGTGCACGTTGAAGAACCCCAGGTTACAGTGAGTTGTACCCATGTGGTGGAAATTTCCGGAGCCCTTCACTATAGCGTCCCGCATAGCCTGAGTCGCTCAGAGACGATAAAACCCCGTAAACTAAACCACTTCGCCTCTTTTTCGTTCAACTTTTTCTAGCACTTCAGAGCAGCGTCAGCAACGGCTCAGTTTAAGGTGCTTCGCCCGTTCGAGTTTTTCTTCGCTGCAATGAATTACATTCCGAAAGCATTCTTCATATGTTGGAAGTGGTTAGAAGCAGACTTCAAAAAGAAGTTGGTTCTGTGAGGTTTTCTGTGGAGAGGTTTTCAAGCTTCAACACAAATCCATAAAGCTGCGCCGGTGGGTAGAGCAGTCCTCCATGGTCGCGGTATTTTGTCAGCCTCGCAGGAAAACAGTTTTCATTGGGAGACTGCATTGTAAGCAAGGTAATGCACATTTGGCAATTTGTCTCCAGTACACACTTCCGTGCAACATACCCTATTACGTAGAAAACAAGTCTACAGTCACTTCTACCTACGTGCTCATCGTGGTCATGCGCAGGCACCCAAGTTTGAATCTGGAGGGCCCTGCATTTGAAGGCCGCTTATCTGGGCAAGCTTGAACGAGCACTGGCACCATACGTGAACAAAAACGTGAAATGACCCCCCGAGAAGCGCTCAAACCAGTGCAAAACCGCACAACAGAACAACAACGAGCCCACAAATACACACGGCGCACTGACGGCGACGGCAAATCCTACCGTGAAGTCTACTGTGGCGCCACCTCGTGTCGGCGCCGCGAAACAGAAACCTGTCGACATTCGCTGGGCCACCGCTCCCCCATTGAGCCGGCGCGGAGTGAGCACACTACCCAATATTCTAGTTCACTGTACCCAGGTTATGTTATAGAGGCTAGAAGGTTTGACTAGTGTCGTGAACGCGCCAGCGGAGTGGAAATGATTTGCAATGACGGCTCACAGATGGCGCTGCCGCTAGCAGGTGTGTTGTGCGCGCGCTCGGCAGCAATGCCGGGAAACGCGTTTCGCTGCGCGCATCTCGCTGGAACGGCTGCGATATTCGTCTGGTCAAAGCATAAAATATAATACGAGAGTCCATATGTTCTGCGGTGCATGCGGCGTCGGTCAGAAACGGTATTCTTAGCAAACCACTTTCGAAGCTACTGCTTCAGGTGGACACAGCCTGTTGAAGCCGCGAGCAGTTATATTTTTGCTTTTCTATGCTTTGGTTGACCCATTTTCGCAGAAAAAGGAACAAAGAAAAAGTGGGCAACAAGACAGCGACAAAGGGAAAGGAACGAGCACAACACGACATGCGCAAAAACAAAAAAGGCTCGTCATCCAAGAGTTTAGCTTCTCTCGGATAGCGACCGAGCGGAATTACGGCCTCACGTGTGGAAGGCACCACTCGCGGATGGTCGTTACAGCCCCGAATACAATTAATGTAATCACATAAATAAGGGAACAGAACACAGTAACGGAATGTTTGTTTACAGGAACATTCGCTGATGCAGTTTCATTGGCACCGCCTCGAGCAGCTTTTGCTTCCCGCTATTGGACGCCTTATCTTTGCTCATTGACTTAGTAAAAAAATGCTACCTCGTCAATACATAAAACTTAATCATATAAGAGCGCGGGAGTGCTCGCTGCAACTTCTTGGAGTTCACGCGCCCTTGTAGAAAATGTAAAAAAGACATCATGCTACCAGCATATGCAGCTTGTTTCTGCTGAAAAAGGCAGTGAATGCATTTTCTAGTGCAGTTATTAGCACTTCAATGCGCTTTGAAGCGTTCACCAAACCTCCATGGTCATCCTGCCTCGTCAGTGAGGCATTCGCATTTTCATCAGCCTCTAGGGGCAAGATATAGCCAAGATGCACATGCGAAGGGCCACGGGAATATTTCACGAGAATATTTCCTGACAACGCAGCCAGCGACATATAAAAAGTGAGTCGGCTGTCGCTTTTCTTTTCTACACAGCCTTTACGGTCAAACATGGTGTCCTGCTCTTGCAGCACTGCTGAAGCATGTGCGAGATTTCCGCCTTTTCTTTCCTTACATCACAGAGCTGCAGAAGAGAACTCACAACCTCAGCTGGTGAATTTCCATTCCTTGGCGACCTTGTAGAAGGCAAAGTCATTTACTATAAGAAAAAACTGTTCTGGAGAGGTGGTCATTGCAGCCGAATATTACAATTCCAAATGAATTCTCCAATTTGTCGTGGCTCCAATTGGCTGTCAGGAGATATTTGTATTTTATATATTGATGACGCGTCACATAATTCACAAGTGACAGTGTGCTTTTCAGCGTCACACGAAGTCCGAGGGCAGTCCCTGCACTGAGAAATCCATCGCCGTGCTGAGCGGCGTACCGTTCCCATTCATTCAAAAAAGCTAGAAATTCTTTAGAAATCTCGCACTTGCTTACTCTGGGCGAAGCCCTTTGGAGGGCATCCTTGATGCCATGACAAATATCAAGCGTTCCATGAGCTTCACAAATCGTTCTGTTGGCTCAGTAGTACGGAAAATTTTGTCGAGCTTATCCTTGTAAAAAAAAAAAGACCATTCAAAATCTCATCGCTGAACTGCTGGAAGGCTAGGCAGACATGCATTTTATCAAATGCGTTGTCATGCGTTGCGTGCAAACATGCCAGGCAATCAGGAACGAATTGAGCGAAGCGGAAACAAACGAGAAAGACGCCCTTTCACTCGACGAGCGACACGAGGAGCTGCGGCGGCGGCATCGGTCTTCTCGGCTCGCCTGCCGCGAACAGCGCCACCTACGCTAGCATCGAAACAGGTTTCGGCGCGGCGGCTGGCGAGGGCGCCCGCTCATGACACTAGTCAAAACTTCTAGCCTCTATAGTTATGTGATCTAACATTGCGGGGTTTCCACAGATTACAGTATGCAATAATTAGTTCTAGAAAGATATTCGCGTATGTCCATGGGCTGGGTTCCGACTTAGTTTGTAGTCTTCTCCAAGTTGTAGCTTGGTCTCTTAGCGAGTCATGCGGAGGGGGCAGACACGCTCTTAGGTTTTTGTAGTATTGTGTAATCGCCTGGTAAGAGTCTGTAGGGACCGGACAGCTGAACGGGTGGCGCCGCCTCTCGGCGCTTCAGACTTCAGTTCTCCAGATTCTTACCACCCTCCAAGCACAATACAAGCAATGAGAATCCTTCACTTCTATGCTCCACTTCCTGCATGAGTCACTGCCCCTGGCCAAAAAGAAGGGACGCGCACCCTCACGAGCCCCTACCTCTGCACTATCATAATAGCATTTGGCAAGGACCTCGAGATTGTGCAGTGAAACTAACCTCCCTCCACCACTATCTACTCACCCGCCCCTCCCTGCCCCATTTTCTCATTCTCCAGGAGACTCAGACGGCCCGCACTGTCCCAGGCTACCGCGCCTCCCAGTAAAAAAAAAACCATTGGAACCAATTGGATTTCCAATGGGTTCCAATTGGACGAGTTCAGTTTCCAATAGGTTCCAATTGAAATAGTGTTCCAATTGGATGGTCCAAATGGACTATCCAATTGGACAATTTGGGTTTCCAATTGGTTCCAATTGTAATGGTGTGCCAATTGGATGGTCCAAATGGACTATCCAATTGGACGATTTGGGTTTCCAATTGGTGAGCCCAATTGGTCTTACCCATTGCATCCAATTGGTCCGCCGAACTGCACCCAATTTATCCAATGAATCTTTGCATGTTTGACGAAAAAGGTAGAACTAATATGGTACTTACAATAAGAGCTATCAGCAGCTTAGCCTAATAAATTGTACTCATCACCTACACCACCACTGGAGCTGAAATTAAATTAAATACCTGCGCTCAGTGGGCAAGCGCCACCGGCCCCAGCATGAGAGCCTCATAAGTGGGGTATATATAAGTTGCAGCAGAAGTGTGTTCTCTGGATGTACATATTGAGCTAATGTATGCTACTAGTGCCTGAATGTGCAGTGTTGCTTGTGTGTGATGCATGTGTGTCTGTTGGCTTTGATTTCCATAAAAGCATGTTAATTTCTATTCCGTAGAAAAATGTTGATTGGCACTAGGCAGGGTGTCTCCCCGCAGTCCTCATAAATCAGTTTTCCTTTTGCACATTGCAATGTGTTAAGTTGTAGAAATATTCATCCAAGATCCTAGAGCATATTATTCAAACATTTAGCTATCTTTCTCAATGAACGTAACATATTTTGTGAATATTTTCTGGGTCAAATAACTGCCTGGCCTAATGGGTCCAATTGGCTAGTCCAGTTGAATCCAATTGGTCGGGGCCTAGAAACACAACTGGAACCAATTGGTTCCAATTGGGAAATCCAATTGGAAGCATGTCCATTTAGTTCCAACTGGAATGTCCAATTGGTTCCAATGGTTTTTTTTTGACTGGGCTACCATGCCACTACGGCCACACCACTTGCGTCTATTTATGTATGTAGCAATGTACTCGTCGAGCCACTTGACATCCCCTTCACCTTCCTTAAATATTTAGTTGGAGTGGTCTATTACCACCCTTCTTCCCGCATCTCACTCGCCCTTTTGTCTTTCTACAACCCCCCTGTCACTTCCTCTTTATTCTCTGCTCTGGGCAAGTTCCTTCACTCTCTTTCTTCTACCTCGCATCTCCTCTTTGGTGGTGACTTAATGCCCCTCACATACTCTGGGGCTACCCCCAAACCCTCAAACCCCGGCCTCCTCCTCCACTGTCTGGCCTTGGAACGCCACCTAACCCTTCTTAATACTCCTGGCTCCCCTACTCGAGCAGGCACTGCCTCACAGCACCCCACGACACCCGACCTCACTTTCTCTCGTGGTTCACTTTCCTTTCACTGGCAGGTGACAGCCGAAACTCTTCTCAGTGACCACTTTCTCATCCATATTACCACCTCTCTTTCACACATATCTCGATGTCATCCGGTCACTCACACTGACAGGCACGCCTGTCGCACTAATCTCGCCTCCGACTCCTTTCAATCCTACGACGACTGGACATCGCGCATCTCTGCAGCGCTCACGTCTAGTAGCCGTTGCGTTCGCTCTCGTCACCCAATCCCAGACCCAGATCCTCACCTTCTCTGTTTATGGCGTCGCTGTAAACATCTTCAACGCTCCTTTCGCTTCCAACCCCACAATGCCGAACTTTCTTCCTGGATCGCTGCTCTGCGGGCTGAGATCGTCGCCCACTGCGCCTCCCTAAAGCAATCTCGTTGGAGTGCTCTTTGTGATAGCCTTGACTCTGCATTGCACTTGCGAGCCACGTGGTCTGTCTTTAAATCCCTTCTTGGCACTAAGCCTGCCCTTGCTCCCACTCTAGCTAAAGCCCTCACTCAGGGGACTCCCTCCGATGTTTATGATCAGCTCGCCTCTTTGTACCTCCCACCCCACTGGCACCCTCCTGCCTGGTCCACTCGGGCGGACCTACCTCCGATCTGGACTATTCCTTCACTCTCTGGGAGCTCGAATTGGCTCTGGCTGCTAACGCTACACGCTCGGCTCCTGGTGAGGATGACATTACATATACCACACTTCGTAACCTTCCTGACTGTGCCAAAGATTCCTCCTTCAAACCTACAATGAGGCCTGGGACAGCAGCTGCTTGCTGAGCTCCTGGACCTCCTCCCTGTTTTCTATGATTCCAAAGCTGGGCAAACCTCCCTCTCTCTCTAACCTCCACCCAATCTCCCTGACGTCGTGCGTTGGTAAGACCCTTGAGTGAATGGCCCTGACTCACCTCTCTAATTTTCTCAAGGCGAGGGAGTTCTTCCCCCATTCTCTCATCGGCTTCCGACACTGCGTCTGTGCACAGGGCATGTTTCTGATTCTCCAGCACACCTTTCTGTCACCTACCCCCATTCAAATTCATGCAATTGTGACCGTCGACATTCGCAAGGCCTTCGATGGTGTTTGCCACAACCACATCCTTTCTCAACTCGCCTCCCTGGACTGTGGCTTCCACATGTACTCTTATATCCGCTCATTCTTCTCTAAACGTGTGCCTCGCTTTCGAGTAGACACCCATATGTCCGACCCCCACCACCTCACCCGTGGCACTCCTCAAGGTGCTTTTCTCTCACCTACCCTTTTCAATCTCGCTATGGACCCTCTCGCCTCGCAGCTAGCTGAAATTCCCGACCTGCATCATATATTTTACGCTGATGACATCACTCTCTGGCATTCGCTGTGGCTCTCCCGGTCACGTACAGGACACCCTGTAACGTGGCCTAGATCTCATCGACTCCTTTCTCACCACCGCTGGCCTCTCTCCTGCTCCTGAGAAATCCAAGCTTCTCCTCAACCATTCCTCAAACCATCGCTCACACAACCACTTCATCTCTCTCCACCTTTCTGGCTCTCCTATTCCTGTCGTCACGCAGTGCAAAGTTTTTGGCTTCCCTTTGCATGCGGCCAAGAATGTGCAAGCCCTCCATCACGCTGTCACCACCTGCCACTCGGTAACTCACCTCCTGCAGCGCGTGGTCACTCGGTCTTCAGGTCTCCACGAGGCTCATGCGTGGAGAGTTGCCCACCCACTGGCCCTCAACAAGGTCTTGTACTTTGCACCCTACGTTTCCTTCATTCAGACTCAACGCTCTCGAGACTGCCCTTGTGGGCCTCTACAAGGCAGCTCTCAACCTCCCTGTCACTATCTTTTCCGCTAAGCTCTTTGCCACAGGCCTCTTCATCCTCTCTGTTCTCTTCTCACTCTCCATCATGACTCGCAGCTTGACCTGCTTACCCTTACCCGTCAGGGTCAGTGGTTATTGACTCAAGCGGGTATCTCGCCCATTCCCATCTCCCCTTTTACCTCTCCTATTCCCACCCCGGCTCCCAACCTTCGTATCCTCCCCCTCCCGACCAACATGTCCCCCGTCCTGCACGCCAGCCGTTGTCATGCAGCCGCGCCGCACCATTCCCCTCTCTTTGATACCCAGGGTGTAGCCTACACGGATGCCTCTTTTGTGGCTCCTCGAGGTTCCTGTGGCTACGCCCTGTACCATCCCCACCTCTCCGCTCCTAAAACCCACTCTAGTGGGCCGTATCTACGCTCTCCGGACGCATTGTCCCTCGAGGTCCTCACCATTGCGCATGCCCTCCAGTCATTTGCCCTCCTTCCCTCTCTCCCAGACTTCACAGTCTATTCAGACTCACAAGCCGCTATACACCACATACAGAAACGCACCCTCACCCCTTCTCTCCAACAGGAGGTCGAACGAGCGGTCTCCGCACTGCAGCCTTCCATCGTTTTCCTCTGCTGGGTCCCTGGGCATTCAGGGATTTACGGCAATGAGCTGGCCCTGCAGCTCGCCCGCGACACACTTTTCCGGGCACCGTTGATCCCCTGGCCCAAGCCCTCAGAGGACGGTGGGAAACTCACCCTTCGCTGCACCATAAAAGAAGTTTACCTCGAGCTCTGCCTCGACAAGCGCCTTTACCCTCCCTCTCATCCATCACTCACAGCGCCGGAGGCTCACGTTTTTCGGCATATCCAAATGAATGCAGTCATCACCCCGTCCCGCCTCTTTCTCTGTCGCTATCGATCGGACCCTTCCTGTCCCAACTGCCCTTGCATCTATGCAGACCTGGCCCATTTCCTCTTCTATTGCCCGGCTGCTCAGCAGTCGGGTTCCTAACCCCACATTCTCTATCCATCGCCACCTGTCTCGCCTGGCTTGGCACTGAACGGGAGGGAGAACAGCGAATTCTGGTCGCCCAGGTGGTCGACATGCGTGGCCTGTAAATTATGGCCGAATAAAGGTCTACTACTACTACTACTGTCGTCAGTTAAAAATTAACAGAAGTTAAAGGATAGAAATATTGAACGAAAACACAATTCGAAGTCGGTAGGTCGGTCGAGCAAGAGTGTAGGCATCATATGATCTGTGTGTTGACGGCAGCGATTAAACTACCGCTGAGCCTTTATGGTAGCCAAA
Organism: Amblyomma mixtum; assembly: GCF_055824585.1. Classification (NCBI taxonomy): domain Eukaryota; kingdom Metazoa; phylum Arthropoda; class Arachnida; order Ixodida; family Ixodidae; genus Amblyomma; species Amblyomma mixtum. Next base: position 49,073,435 of record NC_143014.1, read on the forward strand.
ACACTTTTTCTTGACACCTGAGCATGGTTTCGAGCATCCCTACATGCAATGGAGACACATGTGTGACCAAATAACTGTCCTTAACAGTTACTTGGTTAACAGCTCTATGATGACATTTTGCGGCGATGTGAAGCCCTCTCATCCGCAGATGCTTGTTATGCAGTGGAGTGATTCCTTCAATACACAACTTTGCTGCTTAATCAAACAGTACACAGTCTCACCACACCCATGGCTTCCTCACATTATTTTATCTTTTGAGGGAGTGTCAATCCTACTCGAATTGCCAGTTGGCTGCAGAGTGCATGTACCTTTTTTTCGGTTAAAACCGAATTTTAAAAACTGAGTTCAACATACTTTTAATCATTCTTTTTTTTTATTTTGGACCGAGAAGTCCACCCCCTATCTGAGTTATTACTAGTAAATCGAGTGGGTATAACACTATTTTATTGATGATAGGTCTGGATAGTGCTAGACCAGGGCTTGCACATATGCTAGTTCATTTCATTATCTGATACTCTGTATGGTCTTCTTCGTCTTTGAACCTCATTTCACTTGGAACTGCCTTAGAATAGAGATCAGTGAGGAATGAGCTTATGATATATCAAAGGATTTATAGTTATATATGAAATAAAATTGTATAAAATGATCAAATTTATTATTCAGTGTTGATTATTTAGAGTGCATTTATCATGCATAATATACTGAGGTGAAGTGTTGAGAATTCTTGTTTTATACTGGAAATTTTGAAGCTAGCTTCCTGGTTGTAGTTCCCTCCCATTTATTTTAATAAGTTGCAAAGCTTGCAAGGTTCGGTGGGGCAATGTACCTTCCACAGTCAGGTGGATGCTTAAGTACTTAATTACCGACACCGTTGCCATTAAGCTTAAATGGCTCGGCCAAAAAGAGAAAAACCGTTTTTCATTGCTGACTCTGGCAAGTGTAATTTTGCGTGACATTCCAGTTATTCTAGCTGTATTTTACAGCCAGGCTCCCTTGCTGTGGTAGCATCCTTGCATGTTAAGTGCTACATGGTGTAAGTTATACAGCTTTAAGCTAGTCTGGGGAAGTGCTGTAGATTTCATGTATTGTGCAAATAACTTAGATTGTTCGGCTCGTCAGCACTCGCTGTTAATAACTGCCTGAGCGTGCTGAGAAATCGCAGGAGACAAATATGCACTGATAGAGATTCTTCTTTGGTTTGTGTACAAAAGTACGAATTTCAAAAGAGTTGTTTAAGTGTTTCAAACAAACACCTCTAAATACATTTCTTTTTGTACATTATTGCAGTGACATGGACTGGGAAACCTATATATAGTGGGATTTTAAAATTTTCATTACTGTAGCTAGTCTGAATATTGCACCGCACAAAGAAATTTCCTTGTGGTGGAAGAGGAAGACAGACAATGGCTGATACTAGCATTCGTCACTTAATATTTGCAGCGTAGGCTGGCTCATTCTAAATCTTCCTGTAACACCACCATCTCCTCCAAAGTCCCACCAGTGATGTTGCATACACCTTGCTGCTTTAGAGCCATTGTCGGATAGGTCATGTTACTTAAAGTATTTTTCCATAATTTTCTAGGAGGTACTAATTTCCCTGGTGTTGTCTTTGTTTCGTTTTTCAGGTGCTGTGCGTGGAAACAAATTGTGCGCAATGGTAACTGCCTTTCTAGTTGAAGAGGCTATCAAGTCTTGGCTTCCCCATGCACAGTCATAAGTTCAAAAAGGTGACACTGTTATCGGCTGCCAGTACTGTATATACAGCATATGAACCTGAAGGGGTGCCAAGGACAAATTAAAATTAGCCTTGATTAATGGATTACCAGTTGTAATGAAAAAGATGTCACTGTTACTGCAAGCAGAACTTTTATAACCTAAAAAATTGAACAATGATTATATTGCTACTGCACACCTTTTCTATGTCTAAATAGAGGTGATGTATGGGTAGGTTTTTTTTCTTTACATCAAAGATGAAATGAAAGATTATGCACCTGAATATTAAGTCAGCTTTTGATTTACAACAGCTGGTCCACTTCCATCACAAATGAATGTTAGAGGTACGAAACATCGTACGTAAATGAATTAAAGCAAACCCATGTCGCCCAATTCCATCAGTGACATCACAAGTCTGTGCCAGAGTGGCAGAAAGCAATAAAGCAACTGTAATTGCAAATTTCTCAGCAATGAATGTCATTCGCTGTCAAACAAAAATCACAAATGCCATTGTCACTTGATTAGAGTTCATTTAATGGAAAAAATTTTTCTCTGAGCTATATGTTTCTTCACAACGTTCCATGTACAACCTTAAGCAAGACTATAGGCAGCTGGTTTGCTCCATATTCTGCTTTCATAAATTGAAATTGGCTCTACTACAGTCAGTGATTTTCAAGCTGATACTGATGAATTCTTTTTCGCAACTCAAGCTAATGCTAAGCAGGTGCATGCTGTAAAATGCATTAAAAGAGGCTGGTGCCATAGTGAATGACTTTTTTGGAACTGTTAATGGTGTATGAAGTGAAAGTGGTGTTCACATTAACTGCGAATGCATTCACTGGCATTATTTAATGGTAGCATTGAGCTAGGTGATATTGGATTGATTGATTGCTCAGCTGCATGGAAAAACCTATAACGCAGGAGACAACTTCACATCTCCAATTTTAAGCCATTTAGAATATGTAGCGCTGCTGCATTCCAAGCACAAAAATCTAGTACGGTCTTACTGCAGAAAAGACAGCAGTAGTTTGCACATAAAAATCAGGCAAAATTGTAACTACTGATCAATTTCATTTCAAACTGTCTTCAATGCATATGATGTGAAAAGAAAATAAATATTGTGTCTAGGCTTGGATCAAAATACGTTGATGCATGGTGATGGCAGTAAACTTAAACACAGTGATAAAAAATCCAAGGTTGCTAACATTTATTCGGAAGTTCGTAGGAATTTACTAAAACAGCACTTCTGTGAGGTATGATCAAGTTCTGTCTTCAGTATTTTTGCCCCTGCATGAATGGAACTTATAAGGTTTAGAAGAAGCCACTGCAGCTTAGCTTAGAACCTGTGGAGTTTCATAAAAGGTGCAGAAAACTCTTGGTAACAACTCACTTATCTCTAGAGTACGCGAACCGAAGCTTTTATCCATTAACTGCGCTTAAAAGGCTTCCCTTCAATTGAACCCTGCCTAACTCAAATTCTTGGTACTTTCAAGCTTGGATGATTACAGTCAACTGTAATCACTTTATTTGCATACTGTCAGTATGGATCACTCTGCTGAATGTAATAAGTGGACGCACTAGAAACGCCACAAAGACAAACAGTAGCGTAGTCACAACAGTTGAAATATTTACATCTCTTTGTCCCATTTGTGGTGACTGTATTAGTAGTTGAAAAGTGCTGTCGCCTGGTGTGAGCTCGTTATGTTTGAACTACAGCAAGAGCAGACATATTCCTTCTGCAGTTTCATAGTACATCATATCATTCATGGTGCTTGGTACAGGGCAGGAAAATGGGATTCTTGACAGCAGAAAACAAAGTGGACAAGTGTTGAAGGAGGAGCCTTATTATGCTTAGCCAACGTTTTGACCAGTGGACACGTCTTCATCTGGGCGAAGAAGAGTTCTTTCTGCCGAAATGTTGCCTTAGCAGACTGAGTTTCCCCCCTCAACCCTTGTTCACTTTGTTTTGTATGCATATACTGCAATTATGCTGCTAAGAAGGCCAGACTGGTAAATTTAGTTTCATCTGAGAGCACTGCAATGCACAGAGGATAAAAAATATGGAGTGTTCTTAGCGAGGCCTGGTGAACAGGTTTACCTACTGCAGTGCATAATGAAGGTTAACTCAGAACCTCTTTACTTCAAGTACATACCCAAGCAACCACAGATATCTGTCGGACGTACGAGCTAGATCCGAACGTCCTTTGCCGAGATCGGACGTCATCGGACGTACGAACACAATCCGATTTCGGATATCCGTATTCGTACATCCGCCGGACGTACGGGCAGTGTCCAATTTTGTATATCCGCATGAGAGCCGAGGTGTACGTCCGAAGGATGTAAGGCTGAGTATTCTCCCAGGCCATGAGTATGGACGTTTTTTATTTCACAGAAAATTCGCGTCTTTCGTGTATGTATACTGTTTTATTTGCATCAGTTGGAGGGTTTGACGCGAAGATGTTTGTAAATTGGCCGCCAACGAGCTAAATTTATCTAAGAGGAGAAGCAGGTGTTGCAGAATTTTGCAAGAACTCAATGACTAGTTTTATATTTATAAAACTTCTCCAAATTAGTGGAGTTGTGCGACATGTCCACCGTTTTGCTAGCTAAACTTGCCATTGAAACCATTCGTAACAATCAAAACTGCCGTGCATTCTGCTATCACCATCATCATAGATGTCAGTTCGCGGTCAGTCCAATCCAATCCATCAGTACGGCTCCATAGCGCTTTGTTGATTTGTCGCGTAGAGCTTTATAGCTCTGTTATTATAATGTGTGGCTTTGTTCAGTCTGTGGACGAAAGTAGTATGTAACTTAAGCAATTCGAAAGATACGGGAAGCGCCTGAAGCTCTTCTGGAGCACCGGAATCCCGTACTGCGTCGACCTTGGTTTAAAGAAGGCTTAGTGCACATGTGATTGCCTACGAAGGTATGTATAAAGTACACTTCTTGGAACTTGCTTCTAGGACAGTGCAGCATGCTCATATAACATTCGTTCACAGGACAGTGGGAGCAGTAAGCGCGAGGAGATGGCTTCCACAAGTGCGTGCTGTTCTCACACTTTCGGGAGCCTACATATCACACAGCTGCGGGAGCCCTAAACTCGCGCGGCTTGACGGAGTATTTTCGCGTCTTGTTAATTTTTAAGGCATCGCTAGGTTCACTGTACCTATATAAAGAGTGACAACGCGCGAAAGGCAGGCCATAGGGAGCACGTGTAGTTCGCAGTGGTTCGCAACGGAAGCTTTGCGGCTTTCTGTGCACAGTCGCGTACATACAGTGCTGCGCAGGTTAGTACCCTAAGGCCCATGAGAATAAATAAAGAACAGATACACTGTGAAATATGGTGTGGAAAAGTGAGAGCTGTTATTGCCTTATACTTTGAGGTGTTTGTTAAAGTGCACTGTCTGTTATGCTTGCAGCATTTAACACTTCTATTAATTGGTTCCAATGTTTTTACTTGGGCTGCTGCATTGTGCCATTTGTTTCACATGGCTGATGTTTGCCGCATTCTTTTTTATTTCAGAAATCCTGTGGGTGGGAAGATTACGGATGTGTGTCCCAAGCTTGCCACATTGAAGAGTCACATTTAAGAAATTTTCTGAATATAACCCATTGCTCTGCTGATCTATCATCAACCAAAATAAAATATGCGTGCTATGCATCAAATTGTTTTTGGTTTTATTACATCGCGCGGAGTGTAAAAAGCGCGCATGCACCATATATGCGAATATTTGAGAAAGATCCGCCAATGGACGTACTCAACTGGACGTCCGTCGGCGGACGAACCGTATACCTTTGGCCACCTTTCGGATGGCCGACGGACGTCTACCGGCTGTTTGCGGATGTTCAGCGGACGTACAGAACATCCGAAACAGACATCTGTCGGCCGTCCGAAGGATATCGGTGGTTGCTTGGGTATGTATTTTGACACTAGTTGGTATTTTCGTGCATGCTTTTTTAACTCAGAGTACTCTTGTTTTCACATTTCAGGGGAACAAATCTGACAACAGGAAGAGGAGGGGGAAAAAACTTCATTATTAGCCTTTTGTTGTAGTTAGGCAGTGGCACTGTCGTCTCAGGTGGCCTCCATGGGGGAGCAACTTCAAGGATCCAGTTTGCAATACTCGCTTGTACTTCTTTGTTGTCATTTCTTATAATCTTTTACCAGCAGGCAGCTGAGGTATATTGCAGGAGCTTTGCCTGCTATCAATACACACAGAACGTGCACTGCAACCCACTGGAAAGTCGAAAGCGTTTGCTTGCACACCTACTGCACATTTTTATCTGTTTTTTTTTCACAGAACAAAAGACTTGCTTTGAAAAGTTCTCTAGTCATTTCGTATTTAACATATCAGCTGTATTTTGCCCTTTCAAATTCTCTAGTCATTTCATACAGTGTAAGAGTTCTTTGTTGTTTTATTACTGCAATGTTTCTACACAATAATTAAATTGCTTTGGAGAAGAAAAACTTCTTCCTTAATGTATTTTTACATATGCCTGTTTGATGAAGACACAAAAAAAAATGTATGAGTGCCTTTTATGTAGAGCGCTACATTTATCACTCAGTACAGTAGTGGCCATTCATGTAAGCTTGATCATCACTAGTTGACATGCGCATGTAGCTAGGTCTCCATATCTCGTTGCACGTGCAGCTCAGTGACTAAGCTGGTTAACGCCGTGATGGACCTGACATGCCTTCCTCAAAACGCGCGAGTTTTTGAAGCCCCAAGGCAACACAGCTGGCTCTTCATAGTGGTTGACTGTCCACAGCTCGGTATGGCCTCTGACCACGGGAACAACGCAATGAGGCATGAGAATACTCTTCTTTGAGCAGGCGAGCGTCGTAGCTTCTACCACAGCTTCAAAAGATTCACACTGATTGCGAATAGAGGAAGCCTGCACGAATGCTGCAGATAAAGCTGGTACAATAGTGACTACTTCCACCCCAAATGCACCAAAATCAGGTGTCGAGTCATCCACAAGAACCGAAAGGAGTGAAGAATTCAAAGCAATCTCTCCCATACGACAGTCTAAAGTTGCACCACACTCTTGCAGAAAATCAATCCCAAGAATCGCATCATGCGTTGACCGAGGCAGCACTGCGAATTCTGTTCCACACGTTAGTCTACCAATAACAACATCAATATTCTGCACGGCCGAAGGTGTCCCTGGATCTGAACAATTACTCGCGCACAATCTCCCGCATCATATCAGCCATACAATGTAGAGGACAGACTTCAACACTGCCTACAGAGGTCAGATTAGCCAGTCTTCCAAACTTGGGAGTGATTCGATGGATCTTGAGAGCTTCGAATGTTCTACAATGTAATCAGGAAATTATAAACGTCTTCCACAATTCCTTTTACGAGGTGGCTGACTTTGCCTTCTTCAAGCATACCGGAATTCACTAGCTTGCACAACTTTAAGATAGCTTCGATGTATGCAGTGCAAGTTGCTTCAGGTACTTGCGCACGGTGAACCAATGTCTGTTCCGCAACCTTCTCTGCCGATTCATTCCCAAAATTTTTCTTGATCTCGCTGGTAAGGGTAGCCCATTACTTAGTGAATCCTCACGATTCCCATACCAGTCGAAGGCAGTGGCGGGAAGGAAGAACACCAGGTTAGCCAGTTTAGTAGCAGCGTTCCAGCGGATATGTTTGCTCACTCTTTCGTAGTGTGTCAGTCACTTGTCAATGTCCTCCTCAGGTTTTCCAAAGAATGTCCGGGGCTCTCGATAATGTGGCCAGTTGTTCACCGTGGATGGTCCTGGTTGCTCGGTATTGTCGTCTCGAGTCGTGTCCGATGGCTGTGGTGGGAAGCCAGAGAGCCTACGGCTTCTTTCATAGATTAAACGCTCCGTGGTCTATACCCGGCACCTCTCACCAAAGCTGTTGTGTGGTTGGTACACATGGGGGTTTATTTACAGAGAATCGATGGAAGCAGAACCACGACTAAGCCTACAAGTGTCCTTCTGCCCTTTGTCTTCTTTTTTCTCTACTGATCTTCATCTTGCGCTAATGTTCTATGAAGGCGCGGGACAATACAATGTAACTGCAATGTTCAATCTCTTCTGTTTATTATGTGAATTGTAATGCATCTGTATACCTATATTGTATTTGCACTGTATTACTTTTCTTTCCCTCCCAAAGTTTGGCACCTCAAAGGATCGCCATTCCTGGACACCGTAAATAAATAAATGACTGATTATTTTTATTATTATTGTTCTTTGTAATTTCTTTTGGGCTTCTGCTGTGAACCTGTTTTTATTTGTCCTTGCATATACTACTAGTATATAAATTCAAATTCAAAGTTCTATTTTTTCAGTTCATAATTTGCATTGTAATGCATAGGTATATATTGTACTTGCGATGTATCTTTTCACCTCCCCTAGTGTGCACTGTACTTATTATGTGCAATAAAATACTGATCGTTATTATTATTATTGAGGAAAACCTTCCGTTATTATGTACCAGGGAGTCTAACTAGGCACTGGAAAGCAAGGTGCTACGCTTATATTCGTGAAATCTTTAATGATTACCAGATGAACTTTTTGCTTTGACTTCTGTGTGTGACCTGAAGATGCACTTGAAAGCCCTCTATTGATTTTTGTATTCCCTTCATGTTTAGATGAAGTTGTGCTTCAAAATATTGGTTAATCTTTTTAGTTATATCTCCTCTGGGTCTAGCCCCAAGAGACACAAAACCTCCTCAAAATGTCCCAAAAATAAAGCCCTAAAACATTTGCAATCTGCCCAGGAGGTGCTCACTTTTCCCGAACACATCCAAAAAACGTACCCACAACTAGCAGGGTCCAAAAAGTTGTGTCCCCCAGGGAGAGCCCCAAATGGTTAGTGCTTGATTTCTTGGTTCTGATTGACTAAAATTATTCCTTCTTTTGCATAAAGCTTTAAAGGCATATAAACACACATTTGTGCGAAATTTCAGGCACATACTTATGTTACAGGTGGTGTAACACACTTGCCCACTCCTGTCAATGCGTGCTGGCTCGGCCGTCGTGCACTTATCTGTTTACATGATATTCATTTTGCCCATATCAGAGCAGAAAGCAGCGCCATGCAGAAATCATTGACTAGCTGTGCTCTTAACCACACCCGATGCTGTGCTATGATCATAACCTATTTATAGAAGCTCAGCAGTAAGCTTGCTTGCAATGAATTCTACGGAAAGCCTAATTGTGAAAGAAATCCAGGCCCACATCTTTCATGCAATTTGTAAAAGACACAAATAGCCCGAGTTAATGATTAGCAATCATTGCTGAAATTTGTTTTCATTAGTCCATCAATTAATGCCATTTTGTCTGAGGCAGATAGCATTAACCCCTTAACCGTTTTCGGACGAGCTGCGCTCGTCCTTGCCAAGCCGTTCCCAAACTGTTATGGACGACTGTAGCTCGTCCTCGCTGAACAGGTTCTTCCCTTCAGCGTTTCGGACGAACAGTGCTCGTGTATGGTTTAGATGGCATTTTGCTCGATAGATGGCAGCACTGATCTGTTAATTTCGTTTTCTTCTACCGCATAAACGTTTTTTCCATATGGCAACTTGGGTTCTAAAAATGGCATCCGGTGGAGGCGACGCATGTTTTGCTGGGCCGTCTTCTCGGAAAAGACACTTTTCTTTGTCGTCATCTTCTTCAGACGATGGTGATTCAGACATCGAAGTGTGCATTGTTTCACCCGTCGAGGACAACAGTGATGACGTTCGTTGTGCTGGTCAGTTCTGCCGATGAAGAGAGAACAGCTCCGAGGCGAACTTCGTGAGCGCACGTCAGTGGATGAAGATCGACGTCAGCAACATCCCTACGCGACGTCCTCTGTTTCCTTTTCTGTCAGTTCCTGATTAGACCACTATATGCTTGCCTGATGACTTGCTTGAATATATTTATCGCTTATTACCAGCAGGAAGTTGGTTTTGTGCATTGTAGGAAATAATAAATTTGAATATGCTAATTTGACTTCGTGTTTGCTTCAAATATTTTTTTAAAGATCGAATGCATGCTTTTTATTCCAATGATAATCGAAATCAGGAATAAAAAAAATAAGCAGTTTTGTTAAGAAATTCGTTGATATAAGAAAACGGTGAAGGGGTTAAACAAAGTGCAAAACTGAGAACAGGGCTACCACTCTAAAATCGCCTTAATTCTCACACTAGCTGCATGGGCATGTCAACTTGTGATGATCAAGCTTACATGGATGGCCACCACTGTACTGAGTGGTAAATGTAGAGCTCTACATAAAAGGCACTCATACATTTTTTTGTGTCTTCATCAAACAGGCATATGTAAAAATACATCAAGGTAGAAGTTTTTCTTCTCCAAAGCAAAAAAATACATCAAGGTAGAAGTTTTTCTTCTCCAAAGCAATTTAACCCATTAGCACCCAGCGTACTTTTAAAAGTACAGCTAAAATGTTTATGATTTAAACATGAAAGATTGAATTTTTCTTTTCAAGTAGGTCATGCTTTTGTCACGAGGGGAGCGGCCGATGCCCCTTATCTAAGAAGGCGCGTGTCCTCTTCTCAGTATGGCATTTCTTCATGGTGAAACTTCAGGATGTTTGTTTCCCCCAAACTGGACCGGTAGTCACTGGCTTACAGTTTTCTCGTGGCCACGTTTATGTACAGTCAGGGACAAAAGTCTCCGGACCATGTGTTCCTCAAACGAAGCTTATAGCTCTACTATGAGACAGCGGCTGAAGACCGCACTTGTGGAGATGAAAGAACAAAGAATTTAACTTTTACTTCCACAAGTGTGGCCTCCAGCCACTGACTAATAATAGAGCTATTGGCTTCGTTAGAGGAACACGTGGTCCGGACACTTTTGTCCCCGACTGTACATATCATGCTAGTTTCAAATGTAGAGCAGCATGAAAGACCAAAATAAACAATGGATGCTCTGAATGTCCCGCAACTTTGGCTTTTTTTTGCACTATGATGGATTATATGCTGCTGTACTTTCTATAGTACACTGGGTCTTCCTGTGTGCACAACGGCGCCTATGTCTTCCAGGTCATAGATCTTATGGTTCCTTAAAATCCTTTGGAAAAAAAACCCTTTGTCTGCTCAGCGCGATCTCAGAGATTGCTGTACTTGCCGCTAGCTATCCTGGATGTGACGATGTCGTGATTTTAATTGGTCATAGTAAAGTTTTGGTGATAAGAACTGGATGGTCTGCAGACCAGATGGTTACTGTTATGCATTTCACACCTACTGTGGAAAGCCCTTGAGTTCGCAAAAGAAACTTTTGTAAGCGCGCGTTGTTCTGTTGTTGCCAGAGGTGATTTCAACGCTTAGTGGCCATTTCATCTTTTTTGGCAAATTTTTTAACAGTCAAGACATTCTTATAGCGCTCTGCCGGGAGGAATTTCTGGCGACAGGAACCATTCGCCAAAACAGATTTAGGAAGAGCTCACTTGATCCAAAGAAAGCAATGGAATAGAATCAGCCAGGAAAAATCGGTTCTTGCTTCAGTGGTGTAGGTAACATGCTTTTTTTTTTAAGTCTATGGACAAAAGTGTATGTCAGTATGGCCTGCAGCTATAACAACATTCACCCAACATGTTTTGTAAAAGGGTGGTTGCCTAGAGCGCACGAAAAAACAGGACTTTTTTAAGCCAAAACTCCTTTCATTTAGCAACAGGGGCATGGCAGGTGTTGACTTTTCGGATCAAGCTGTCAACTGCTACGACATCGGCATCAGGGACAAAAAGCGGGGGGTGGCTGTCGACACGAAACCTCCACTTTGCAATTATGAACGTTAGAACAATCTGCCAAATTGCTAGAGATGAGTCTGCTGATTATCTTGATTTGGTAAGAAAGTTACTCGTCCTTACCGACGCCTTTCACGCCGCAACCAGCAGTTCGCAGACACTCTGGCTCAATCATGTATGATGCGTCCTTGAAAAGGAGAAAGCGTCCCGTGCAAATTAGAATAACTGCAGTGCCAGTATAGCCAGAAAAGATTCATGAGGGCATGCAAGAAGAGTTGCATCACCCTGCGTAAAAATCACCGACACATTGATAAAATTTATGCCACCAAGTAGGAGTGGGGAACAGTAGCCACATGTGCTATGGGAAGGACCCAGCGTACTGTAAAAAGTACACCTGTGTAACTTAGAAAGAATGAAGCAATCGTAACGAAATTTACCTGATATGTTTTTCTTTAAAAGAGAGGATTGTGCCCTAAAAATAAAGAAAATCCCTCTGTTAGATTTTTCTTGGCCCTAATGGGTTAATTATTGCGTAGAAACATTGCAGTAATAAAACAACAAAGAACTCTTACACTGTATGAAATGACTAGAGAATTTGACAGTTCAAAATACAGCTTATATGGTAAATACGAAATGACTAGAGAAGTTTTCAAAGCAAGTTTTTGTTCTGTGAAATAAAAAACAGATAAAAATGTGCAGTAGGTGTGCAAGCAAACGCTGCTTACTTTGCAGTGGTTTGCAGTGCATGTTCTGTGTGCAGTGATAGCTGGCAAAGCTCCAGCAATATACCTCAGCTGCCAGCTGGAAAAAGATTATAAGAAATGACAACAAAGAAGTACAAGCGAGTATTGCAAACTGGATCCTTGAGGTTGCTCCCCCATGGAGGCCACCTGAGACGACAGTGCCACTGCCTAACTACAACAAAAGGCTTAATGAAGTTTTTTCCTCCTCCTCTTCCTGTTGTCAGTTTTGTTCCCCTGAAATGTGAAAACAAGAGTACTATGAGTTAAAAAAGCATGCACGAAAATACCAACTAGTGTCAAAATACATATGTACTTTAAGTAAAGAGGCTCTGAGCTAACCTTCATTATGCACTGCAGTAGGTAAACCTGTTCACCAGGCCTGGCTAAGAACACTCCATGATTTTATCCTCTGTGCATTGCAGTGCTCCCAGATGAAACTAAATTTACCAGTCTGGCCTTCTTAGCAGCATAATTGCACCATATGCATACAAAACAAAGTGAACAACGGTTGAGGGGGGAAACTCAGTCTGCTAAGGCAACATTTCAGCAGAAAGGACTTGTCTTCGCCCAGATGAAGACGTGTCTGCTGGTCAAAACATTGGCTAAGCATAATACGGCTCCTCCCTCAACACTTGTCCACTTTGTTTTCTGCTGTCAAGAATCCCATCTTCCTGCCCTGTACCAAGCACCATGAATGATATGATGTACTATGAAACTGCAGAAGGAATATGTCTGCTCTCAGGCAGCTCCGATTTTCCTTTTTAGGAAAAAAGACAGCACATAGAGGTTCTGTGTTGACTACCGTCGCTTAAATACAGCCACGAAAAAATACATCTGCCCGCTTCCACGTAAACATGACGCAATTGACTGTCTGCACTCAGCTTCATACTTTTCTTCCATTGATTTGAGATCAGGCTACTAGCAGATCCCCATGCACGCTGCAGATAAAGAAAAAACAGCATTCATAACAATAGATGGACTTTATGAATTTAGCATTATGTCTATTGGATTATATAATGTGCCTGCAACATTCGAGAGGTTCATGGATACAATCCTGCGTGGACCAAAGTGGTAAATTTGTTTATGTTATTTGCATGACGTAATTTTCAGCAAAACATTTAGTGAGCACAACAGCCGTCTGGATATAATGCTTGATTGCGTGGAACGAGCTTGTCTTCACTTCACTTCACTTCACTTTATTACCTTAAAGACCCCACTTTGGGGGTATTACATAAGGGGTGGGAGTACAAATATAGGTTGAAAATGATTGCTTACATGATATTTATGAAATGCATATTTAGACTGTTCACAAAACTTTATTGGCAGGTGATGGCATCAACGTCGTGGGGAAGGCCATTCCAGTCTTTAGCAGTGCGAAGAAAAAAGGATGCGGAAAAAGTGACGGTGCGGATGCGTTGGCATGACACTTGCAGTGGATGGCCGGTGCGATGAGATATGCGAGCGGACGGTGTGATGTAGGGTGGTTGTCCGAGGGAACTGTAAAAAAACTTATGAAACAGACTAAGAGAAGCAATGCGACGACGATGGGCAAGAGTTGATAAACCTGATTGTCGTTTAAGTGACGATGCACTGATGTCGTATGAATAGGCAGAATGAATGAACCTCGTGGCGTGATTTTGGACAGATTCTAGTGAACTGATGAGATATGCTTGTTGCGGGCTCCAGATAGCAGATGCGTATTCTAGTTTTGGTCGAATGAGTGATTGGTAGGCGAGAAGTTTAATACTTTGAGGGGCGTGCCATAGATGACGTTTCAAAAAACCCAATGACCGGTTAGCTGATGCGACGATGTTCGTTACATAAGAGTGCCAGGATAGATCCTGGCACAAGGTGACACCTAGGTACTTGTATGAGTATACAGATTCTAGTGGAACATAAGCAACGGAGTAAGGGAAAATATGGGGGTTACGCCGGCGGTGAAAAGACATGAGTTTACATTTATTAGGATTAAGCGACATTAGCCAATCATCGCACCAGGCATGCACTGTGTCAATGTCGTTTTGGAGCTGTGATTGGTCAAAGGTGTTAGAAATCGTGTGGTAAATAACGCAGTCGTCTGCAAACAGACGAACGTTGCAAACCAGGTTTGAGGGTAAGTCGTTTATATAGATTAAGAATAGGAGGGGAGCAAGTACAGAACATTGGGGTACGCCTGATGTTACTGGAAGAGGGTTGGAACTCTGGTTGTTAACGAGAACAAACTGGGAGCGGTTAGAAAGGAATTCTTCGATCCACATTAAGACGTTAGGATGCAGTTTTAGCATGGTTAGTTTTAGCAGTACACGCCTGTGGGGAACTTTATCAAATGCTTTAGCAAAGTCTAGAAAAATAGCGTCAGTTTGTAAATTTAGGTCGAGGTTAGAGTGAACGTCATGAAGAAAGACGGCCAGTTGAGTTTCACATGACAAACCCTTGCGAAACCCGTGCTGTGAGAGATGAAAGAAGTTGTTAGCGTCAAGAAAGTCCATGATTTGAGAATAGATGACGTGTTCCATGATTTTGCAAGGTATGCTGGTTAATGATATCGGACGGTAATTTAAAGGAGAATCTTTGTTACCGGACTTAAAGACGGGAATGACCTTTCCCACTTTCCAGTCATCCGGAATGGAACCTGTAGAAAGCGACTGTGAAAACAATAACAATAAGTACATTGCAGAAATATTCTTAGTGTTTCGCAGTATTTTGGAATTAATTTCGTCGACGCCGGCCGATGATGAAGTTTTAAGGTGTTCAATGAGCGAGGAAATGCCGGCTTCAGAAAACGCGATAGCAGGCATGCTGGACTCTATATTGACGGCGAAAGTTGCAGTTGGTGGGTGAATTTCATTAGTGAACACAGATGAAAAGGCGTTATTAAAAATTTCAGCGCACTCAATGTCATCGGCTTCTTCTCCAGACTCTTTAGTTAGAGTGATGGTATGTGCGGGGTGTTCACTTATGACCTGCCAAAACTTTCTGGGATTGGAAGTCAGCAATTTGGGGAGGTCGTTGTGAAGAAAGAGTATTTTGCGTTGCGAATTGCTGATAGGTAGGTGTGTTCGGCTGCATAGTATTTCACCCATGCGCACTCGTCGTATTGCTTTAATTTTGCCGCACGGAAAAGGCGTTTCTTTTTATTGTCGAGTCTTTCTATCGTTTTGGTATACCATGGCTTCTGGCGGTCCGGGTGGAAGCTTATTTTGGGGATGTATCTATTGGTTAGTTCGCTAACCTTTTTCTTAAAACGGGACCAATTATCATTTACTGAATGATCGTGAAAAGATGCTTCAAATGTTGTGAGATATTGGTTTAATTCAGGACTAAAGGCTTCATAGTTTCCTTTGTCGTAGAGACGAATGGTTTTGTTTTGATTCTGGCGTCGTGATGGGTGGAACTCAAATGTGGCGTGGATTACTTTATGGTCGCTGATTTCGCGTAGATAAGTGATAGATGAGAGGGCTTCCGGGTGGGTAGTCAAGATTAGATCTAAGATGTTTGCAACGCGGGTCCTGAATTCAAACAAATGTCATTTTTGAACCGTGAAACAATTCTTCTTGGTCGCTTAAATGATAAAGAAGGTGTTCGACCAGATCCCAAGAAAATTGAAGCTGTCAAAAGTTTTACGGTGCCCCAATCAGTAAAAGAGATGAAGAGCTTTTTAGAGCTCTGCTTGTACTTTCGACACTTTATACCATGGTTTGCGGATATCACTTACCCACTCACGTGTCTGCTGCCTAAAGATCCACCATTCACATTTGGACCAGCAAATCTGAAGCAGCTTTTTGTGATCTGAAATTTCTTTTCATCTCGGGCCCCATCCTACGCTATTTCTGCCCACCAACACCAATTGAAGTACACACTGATGCAAGTGGTATCGGCATCGGCGCTGTACTTATACAACACTATGGCCACAATAGTGTGGCCATAGTGTGCGCTCGTTGAGTAAGTGCGAAAGGAATTACATGGTTACCAAGCAAGAATGTCTCGCCATTGTTTTCGCTGTACAGCACTTCCACTGCTATCTGTACGGGAATGCTTTCACTGTCGTGACCGACCACCACTCGCTTTGCTGGCTAGTGACTCTTCGTGACCCCTTTGGACGGCTCACTCGATGGGATTTGCGCCTACAAGAATTCAATTTTACTAAAGCTGCCGACTTCAAGTCCACCAGGAAAACTGTGGCCAGTCACACCTCCAACAGCCCGTTTGAGCAAGTTGGCCTTGAACTTCTTGGACCTTTCTCATGGTCCTCTAAAGGGAATCTATGGATTCTTGTTTGTGCAGATTATTTAACTCGTTATTGTGAGACAGCCGCGATACCAGCCGCTACTGCATCTGAAGTATCTCATTTCCTACTTCAATTCGTCATTCTTCGGCACGGCCTTCCAGTTCTCATTAGTGACAGTGGACGCCAATTCACAGCGGATGTTGTCGAAGAAGTTTGCCGCCCTGAGCCCCTGCAGTTTTCGCCACTCGGCGACATATCGTCAGCAAATGAAAGGCGTGGTAGAATGCACTAATGGGACGCTCACCAGCATGCTGGCTATGTACGTCGCTGTAGATCGTAAGGACTGGGATGGCGTCCTCCCGTTTAATACTCGTGCATACAACACAGCCCAACATGAGACAACTGGCTACAGCCCCTTCTACATGCTGTATGCTCACCCACCTCGCTGTGGCCTCGACACCATACTGCCATTTTTCATTCAAGATGAACCTTCCCTTGGCAGCCCATTCTGCAGAGCTGAAGAAGCTCGCCAGCTTGCTCGCGTTCGAATTTCATGTACATAAGAGTGGTCTAGGAACTGCTACGACACCTGACACCAACAAGTTTCCTATGTTCCTAGTGACATTGTATGGTTCTGGAGACAACTCTACGCAAGCGTGGTCTTTTTCAGAAACTGCTGTCACACTACACTGGACCGTTTGTTGTATTAGAAGACATAAACGACCTGAATTACGTTACAGCACACCTAACTGCAAGTCGTCAACGGTTACGCCAGTCTCAGGAGGGGCATGTATCCTACCTCAAGAGATTTCACCCGACAGGTTCTATTTAACTCGCCCGACGGGCTTCGTATATGAGAAGGGAAATGTCATGCCCCATCATAGAACATTAACGGAAGAAGAAGAAGAAGATCAATGGTCCAGGGATCCGTAGAGAAAAAAGAAGAGAAAGGGCAGAAGGACGTTTGTAGGCTTCGTTGCAGTCCTGCTTCGATTGATCCCTCTGTAAATAAAAACCCATGTGCTTACTAAGCACGTAACAATATATAGAGGAAAAAATAAGAGCAGGTCCACAGTGGAAATTAAAAAATTGCTAAGAACAATAGAGAGAGAAAACTAGGTAGTGAAGTTAAAAGCATATTTTGCACTTCTACCCGGAAAGAACAGAGTGAGTTTTGAAATATATCGAGGTTATGTGTAAATGTTATATGTATGCTGCTGTCTGAAGGATGGATAGTATCTGTTGCATGATGTGGATGTGTAGAAGGGAGATTTTCTAGTGATTCGGCTGTGTTTCCAGGCAGATCTCACACAGTAGGTCTGGATAGGATGCAGAAACATGCACAAGATTAAGCAAAAAGTTCAGGTCAGCCTGTGCGGCGCGTCTTGAGTTCAGGGCGGGAAGGAGATTAGAAGTGGATTAGGGAGACTGAAGGCCATGAATACTGCAGGAAAAATTGTATCTATAGATTGATAAAAACTTCCTTTGCACACCATCGATTATATCTATGTTCGATCGGCAAGTCGCGTTCCGATAATAATAATAATCGTTTTATTTGACCATCACGTCATACGTGATGATGCAGGCGGACTGAAAGAAAAGCTGTCTTTCCACAAAGCAATGGGCCCTCCTATTGGCAACAGCTTGCAAAGTGACATAAGAAAGATAACTGAATTAGAAAAGAAGCACTACACGCATTGATTACATTTCACTACAGTATCTGATGTAGAGGTGCAATATAAAAGCTGCGTTTGGAGAGATGTTTTACTAAAAAGAATGCCATATACACACGGCAGAATATAAAAGTGGTTTTGATAATTTGCACAATGCAAATACAGGGCAAAGACACTTTACCAAAAAATATAGAAACAAAACAGAGTAATACCACCATTCTGCAAAGCGATTGTGTTTCCGTTGCATACGCAATAAGAACCAATAAGAGTTTGAGAAAGAAAGTAAAATAAGAGCTTGTGTAATGTGACACGTCGGGGTGTGTCAGAAGATCAGTAAGAAGATCTGGAAGCTCGTTCTCTAAAATTTTCAGACCGCATCTTGTCTGAAACGTTTTAGTTTCCAACACGTCCTTATTTCTTGTTCGATAGCTTGCTTCGTGTTGTGTCAAGCCTCGAAGATTTCCAGTAAGCAGTGTTTTAATCAAGAGCTCCTATTTAAACGTTTGGCTAGTTTTGTAACTGGAATAAATTTTTGATCTAAAAACTTTTTCTTGTGTGATCTAACCTAGGCAGTTATTAACAATACGTAAAGCTTTCTTTTCTTGTACAAGTAATTTGTTCAGATTTTCCTACGTTGCAGCTCCCAGATAAGGCTACAGTAGCTAATGCAAGAATGGAATGAAGAGTAATAAACTAACAGCATAACACGAGATGGTAAGATTTTACTGTTGCGATAAGGAGCTCAGTTATATGTGACAAATAAGAATGACATAAGGCAAGCATCTGGACACCCCAGCACATTTACTGATTAAACACAAGGCCGAGGGGGTTGGAACTGTGATACCATTTCCAGCACACAAGATCTAAAACATTTGTTTCGTCAGCGTGACTTGCTTATTATTGGCTTGAAAAATGACTGGTTTTGTTTTGCTAACATTAATTTGCAAAGCATTTTTCTGTGTCCATTTATCAAGGTTGTCCATTATGATGGCTGTCTTTCGAATACGCGAGAAAAGCTACTCGAAAGGCGATATTTTGCAACTCAAATTTAAGCACCTATCAAAGATCTATTGTAATGGGTGATTTTAAAGTAAAGCATGCAACTTCGTTTGATTATATTCCACTTTTTTCATATATCTCGTGCTTGACTAAACTGCATAAGAGCGTTTTTTTAGCTACTTTTAAAGGAAACAAAAAAATCGACTTTTTTATAATCAACACCTGAAACACGCAGAGTTGATGAAAACGCACGGCAAAACTAAAAACTTCAAAAGAATAAAGGTTTCCAGTGCATATATTGAATACAAATTGATAAACATGATCGAAAAAGCATTATTCATTGTGTTCAGGTGCCTTAAGCGTCATTCATACCCATAATCCTGATTCTGTAGTAGCCACTTGAAACCCGCAGAGATGACGGAAACCAACTGTAAAAACTGCAAAAATAAAAAATGGTTCCTCGCCGATGTTGCATAGAAATTGATATGACTGAAAAAGCAGTACTCATGATGTGCAGGTGGACGCCATTCAATCCCAGCACAGTGCTTTAGTGTATTCGGCAGCTGACC
The DNA here is from genome assembly GCF_055824585.1 of Amblyomma mixtum. Classification (NCBI taxonomy): domain Eukaryota; kingdom Metazoa; phylum Arthropoda; class Arachnida; order Ixodida; family Ixodidae; genus Amblyomma; species Amblyomma mixtum. The sequence continues at coordinate 49,093,088 of NC_143014.1, forward strand.
GTGGGTTCATGATGCCTAAGCCACCATTAGACATTCACAGAGCCTACAGCAGCCATGGCGCCCGCATAACAGTGGAAGCGAAACGCAAAAAGAGGGGACGGTGGGAGTGAAAGAAGAGAGAGGTGCCAGAGCCACGCTAAACCATCTATATATTTTTTATTTTGGCCTACAAGAACTCAAAACTTTATTTGTATCTTCAAGCTGTTTTGCTTCAAACTTGCCACAAATCCAGCTGACCAGCCTCGAGCAGAGTGAACTGTGGGTTGACCTCAGGGAGGGGTTCCTGCTGCTGATGGTCGCTGCTCTGCTCTGCCATATTCTTCCACACACAGATGGCAGCTCCACAGGCCTTCAGGTGGATTGGACAGGGGTGGCTGGAGGCAGTACACGTGGTAGCACCGGTCGCAGACATTGCAGAACAGCAGCAGGTCGTTATTGTCCGAAGTTCTGCAGAGCCAGCAAGACTTGCATTTCATGCATTGCCAGCGATATTTCTTTACTGATACTGTCATGTTCAGTGTGAACTGCAGGCAAGATGGGTGAGCCGAGCGGCCACAGTCTGAGCAGGAAATGAGCTCCTCGGGTTGCCAGGTCTTCTTGTTCTCGCTGTTGTCACCCAGGCACAAGTCACAGTAGGGAATGGGGTTGGCCAGGGGTTTCCCACTGGCACTGTGCTGCTGCTGCTGTTGCAGTCCGGGGCCACACGTGGGCAGTTGCTGGTGCAGGGGACCAGTGGGGGCGCCGCCCTCCTCCGATGAGCCGTGCATCTTCAGGAAGGAGTCTGGAAACTTGCTCAATCCAGCCAGGGGACTGTCCCCCAAAGGGCCACCGCCACGTGCTCCTCCAAAGGGGCCGTCTCCCCAGGGCACAGTGCTCGACCCGCCGCTGTCCTCCTGAAGCGTTGCAGCCGAAGGTGTATCATCGTCAGCCATGCTGGCAGCTGCAGTGTTGCCAGTGGCACTGGCACTGGCACTGCCGCCACCGCTGGCGCTGCCGCCGGCGCCGCGGCAGCCGCGGCGCCGGCGGCCGCCGCCGCCGCCGCCGTTACCACCACCACACCTGTCACTGTGAATTAAATGATAATAGAGGCCAGCACGCGTTCTGAACTGGATGCCACATGTCTTGCAGCTGTAGGGCTCCTTCTGCCCGAAATTCTTTTTTTTCTTACGGGGTGGCGTCTGGTCCTCGGTGTCGGTGTCAGGGTCGTCAGGGGGTGCCTCCGTTGCCTCGTGCTGAGGCACAGCCGCTGACTCGACGATGTAGCACGAGTCATTCGAGTCCTCATCTGCGGCCGCCTCGTCCCCAGCCACCGGGCGGGCCGGCACATTCTGATGAATGTCTTCATTTGGATCTTCTTCCATGACTAGGACAAACTCACATTGAGACAAACTGTCGTATTTTACAGCGCGCCCAGAGCCAGGGTTGCCAGGCCCTAACCTTAAAGCACCACAAAATCACAAAAGTAGCCAAAAAGCGCCAAAATTGCAGAAAAGCGGCACGAGAAGTATGCCATATGTATAAAAGTCGCAAGAAATTTGTAATTCTTGCAGGAAGCAAGTTAACAGTGGATGCCAATAACAAGTATAAAAGCATCAAATCAAATGGAAGGTAACGCATGAACATCATTGGACATGACGACGGAAACGCGCGAAGCATTTCTGAAGGCAGTGAAAATGTGGGAAAAGTTACCATAAGAGTTTTTCTTCCCTGCAGAGGAGAAATAATTTGGGTTTCTAAGCCACTGCCATAACAAATTGCATTCCCATACAAATATGGCATGCATGGCGTTTTTGCACGAAATTTCTTCACTGCTCTGTAAACGAGGGCATGATTTCATATCCGTGTTTTTTTTCTGTTTTCCTCCTGTGATCTTTTTTTTCCAGCTTTCCATTGCAAAAACAGACTGAACGCCACTTGCAGTTCATATGTATTGAAGGCATAGAAAGCATGCTGTCTTGGCCAAAGGTTTTCAGACCATATGGGTTTGCTTTTCAGCCACTTATGGCTCCCCTGAAGCTCTATATCGCTGTGCGATACGGAGATCCTTTGTCATCATGTTTCAGAACTCTTTGGTCTTTCACGTTCCCCACTAACCAGCTAAAAAGAAACCATAGGCCCTGAAAAATTTCAACCAGGACTGTAATTCTCAGCATCATACAAGTGGCTGCCGGGCTGGCATGTGCGGCCGATCAACTTGCTTTGGACCAATATTCAACTGAGGACATAAGGACAAGGTATATGAGCTAAATAGTAAGTCACTTCCTCATTTACCTGAGGCGTATTAATTGACTGGAGATAGGACATTTCTTATTGTTAGTTCTAAGGAAGCTACACATCAGCATTGCGAGCCAGAGTTTCGGAGTCTCGGCTGGGAAAATAAGTGGGCACAGGAGCGAGAAGTATTTTATGTCTAGGAGATGATTACAGGTAAATTTTCAACTAAAGGGCAGGCGCAGTAGAATAATAGTGTTCACGTGTGGCATTCTAACGCACTCAAGCAAAGATACACTGGGACCATTGCTGAAAAAATAGGTCTATTATTCAGTCCCAACTTCGAATGGAAATGTAGCCAAAAAGTAGCCAAATAGCCAATTTACCTGAGGCGTATTAATTGAGTGGAGATAGGACATTTCTTATTGTTAGTTCTAAGGAAGCTACATATCAGCATTGCAAGCCAGAGTTTCGGAGTCTCGGCTGGGAAAACAATAAGTGGACACAGGAGCGAGAAGTATTTTATGTCTAGGAGATGATTACAGGTAAATTTTCAACAAAAGGGCAGGCACAGTAGAATAATAGTGTTCATGCGTGGCCTTCTAACGCACTCAAGCAAAGATACACTGGGACCATTGGCGAAAAAATAGGTCTAATATTCATGCCTAACTTTGAATGCAAATGTAGCCAAAAAGTAGCCAAGTAGCCAATTTGGCTACTTTTTGGCTACATTTGCATTCGAAGTTAGGAAAAATAGGTCTATAATTCAGTCCTAACTTCGAATGCAAATGTAGCCAAAAAGTAGCCAAGTAGCCAATTTGGCGCAAAGTAGCCAAACCTGGCAACCCTGCGTGTGACAGAATCTGCGCCCGGAGACACGTCGCTGTCGCTGCTTTAGCGGCCCACTCAACTCGACGATTTTTATACCACGCTGGACCACTAAGCTATCGACAGGCTTTTACAAGGACTAGAGGGAGTCTTTGGCAGACGGCGCAGCCAGTTCGCAAGTCAAGCGACCTGCAGGGGGCGCCAAAGTCGAAGAGAGGCGAGCAGTCGGAGAAGGCAGAGAACAGAAGTACCGTGTAATAGAGGGGACCCAGGGGTCAATACCAGAAACGCAACAGGAGCAGGGTGTAGACCAAGCAAAGCCGGGCAGCAGTAGGAAGGTTTGGGTAGTGGGAAGCTCAAATGTACACAGAGTGAAACGAGCACCACTAAAAATGGTTAAGTACAATGAGAAGGTTCAGGCCAAGAGCATTCCAGGTGGGTGTTTTAGAGAGGTGGAAGAACAGGCCAAGGCTAAGCTTTGGGACAACATGAAAGGTGAGAACCTCATGGTTCTCGGGGGTCAACGATGTGTTGCAGGATAGAGGGAAGCACCTGGGAAAACAAATACAGACAGGTGGAAAAACTCAGGGCGACCTCTGAGGCAGTGCACATTGTTCTGTGCACAGTCCCAGAGATCAGGGGACAGGGCCTACGCATTGAAGACCAGGTCATGAGGGCCAACTCAGGTGCGATGTGATGGATGTCAACCGGATGATTTACAGAGACAGAAACTCTCCCCCATTCTGCCCTGATGGCATCCATTACGCCGAGCCAGTGGGATGGCAGGTTGGGAAGAGGATGGGCCGTAGGGCACTTGCTTTTTTACAGGCACGTAGGATACCCCTGCAGGCCAAGGAGCTAGGCAGCAAATGTGAAAGGAGGGGAGGGGGGGCAGGACAGGGGCACGGCGAACGAAAAGGAAACAACCTCTCAGTGTTGGGTTCATTAACATGCAAGGGGGAAGAAGTCGAATTAAATGGGATGAAATCGAAGAACAACTAAAATCTGAAAACATTGGGGTATATGCGGTTGCGGAAACTCACCTGAGAGACATGGAAGAACCGCCACACATTGCAGGTTACACTTGGATAGGGTGTAACAGAAAAGAGAGGGACCGTAAAGGTGGAGGCGTAGGGGCATTAGTAAAGGGGCAAGATTGGAAAAGGGTAAGAGAGAACTACAGAGAGTATCTATGGCTCCAGGGCATAGTGGGGAGTCTAAGAACAATAATAGTGTTTCTATACCTTAAAACAGGGAGTGAGTCGAGTGAGGAGAATAAAGGGTATTTCGGATGTATGTCTCAAGACATCAGGGAGTTAGGCTCGCATCAGGAAATAATCATCTTGGGAGATATGAATGCTCACTTGGAATACTTTGACGAAGCTACAGATGCAACGGGGATGATGTTAGGAGAATTCTGCGATGCCCATGGTCTAGTAATGGTTAATACAGAAATAAAATGCGAAGGGAAAGTAACATGGGCAAGGAATAACTCGCACTCAACTATTGACTATTGCTTAATGTCTCACAGACTGTATGACAGGTTAAGGGACATGGAAATTGACAAAGAAGGTATGAAAAGCCTGGGAAGCGACCACAGAAGAATCAAAATTACATTTGGTAGTGCAATACCAGCAGTAGGAACTCAAGGGAGGGAAAGCAAACATAACCTCACATAGTATCCAAGCAGCCGTATAGGGAGTGGACATATGATGCCCTAGTGGGGGTTTTTCAAGGGGAGTTGGAGAAGGCCCGAAGCAAAAAGGGAAGAAGAAAGGGAAGACGCACACCAAAAAGCTGGTGGGACAGGGAGGTGAAGGCGGCCATAGCGCGACGACAAGAGGCATCTAGGGAACAGAGATTTGCACAGAAAAAAGGGGGGGGGGGCACCAGGCGAAGTGGATGCAAAATGGAATGAATACCTTGAGAGCAAAAGGGAGGCAGCAGCATTAGTCCAAGCCAAAATAAGAAAGGCAGGAGTCCAGTGGATGATGGAGGTAAATAGGAAAGATAGGAATGCTGCAAAGAGGTTCTGGGAGCACAGAAGGCTACAAGGATGGAAAAAGGGTAGAGGGAGGGGAAGCACAAGAATTTATCGGGCAAACAATCGAAGCAGTATTTGCAGAGCCTGTGGCAGACAGACTAGAGGAGAGCAGGGACAGCAATGGGACAGGGGAGGAAGAGCCTAGAGAGAGAACAGCAGGGGACTGGGACAGAATAGAAGGCAAGGTTCCCATTGGAACAGCGGCAGGACTAGACGGCATACCTATGAGATTAATTACCATACAAGGCGAATAAAGCAAATTGAAATTACGACAGATCATTGAAAAAGTAGTAGGGAGAGGAGACGTTCCAAAAGACAGCAAAGTGAGCAGGATGAGACTAATATACAAAGGCAAGGGAAACAAAGACAACATTAAATCCTACCGACCAATTACGGTCACATCAGTTATATACAGGCTAGCAAAGCAGATGGTGAAAATGAGAATGGAAGATGGACAGAGTGAGAGGAGATCTTGGGAGAATTGCAGAACGGTTTCCGAAAGGACAGACGGTTGGAGGACAATCAATTTGTCATAACACAGTGTATAGAGATAGATGAGGCAAGTCGGAGGCCTCTATGGATGGCATTTTTAGACATTAAGGGGGCATATGACAATGTCAATCAGGAAAAACTTTGAGACCAATTGAAGAGATATGGTGCCGATAGAAATCTGGTGGACTTTCTACAACGTGTATATTCAGACAATGAGGTGGTAGTAACATGAGAGGGAGAAACTACAAAACCAGCTAAAATTAAGAGCGTTAAGACAGGGCTGCCCACTATCACCCCTACTTTTCATGGTATACGTGAGTCAAATGGAAAAGAGATTGGAAGAGAGTAGGGTAGGAGTTGACGTGAGTTATATGCCGGAAGGTCAGAAGGTAAACCAAGTGCTGGCTGGACTAATGTATGCGGATGACATCGTACTACTAGCAGACAAGCGAGGTAGGCTGCAGGAACTAGTTAAGATCTGTGGTGAGGAGGGCAACAAGCTAGGACTAAAGCATTTGTTGGGCGAGTTGGTGTTTTCGATGATCCATAACTACAGCGCAAACAACAGGACAGAGATGAAGAAGGGACACCACAGATGAAAAAGGGACACCACACAGCGCTGTGTGGTGTCCCTTCTTCATCTCTGTCCTGTCGTTTGCGCTGTAGTTATGGATTATGGAAGCTAGGACTCCAATTCAGTAGAGAGAAGTCAGGGATAATGATATATAATGATGAGAGGGGAAACCACTAGAAATACAGGACACTATGATAGACCATGTGAGAACTTATAAGTATCTAGGTGTGTGGCTAAGTGAAGGGAAAAAATATCTGGAAGAGCATGAGAGGATTCTGAAGGATAAAGGAAAAAGGAATTCAGACATTATGAAACATAGAGCACTATGGAACTATAATAGGTATGAGGTGGTCAGAGTATGGAAGGGTATCATGGTACCGGGCCTCACATTTGGAAATGTAGTCCTGTGCATGAAATCAGAAATACAGTCAAGTCTAGAGGTCAGGCAGAGAAGGGTAGGAAGGCTAGCCTTGGGAGCCCATGGGAACACTCCGAATGAGGGAGTCCAGGGAGATATGGGCTGGGCGTCGTTCGAGGTTCGGGAGGCAACCAGCAAACTGAAATATCATCAGAGACTAACCCAAATGGATTAAACAATGTGGGCAAAAAAGGTGTACAAGTATCTGTGCATGAAAAGTATTAACACAAAATGGACAAATAGAACCCGAAAGCTAAGAATGAAGTATTTACGGGTGAGGGATGGGACGCAACAAAATACTAGCGTGAAAGCGGAGGTAAAGGAGACGGAAAGAAAGATGTGGAAAGAAAGAATGCAGGAAAAATAGGCCCTAAGTATATATAGGGCACGAAAACAGGACATTCAAAAATTGCGATTATTTGATAATTCGCAGGGCAGTTCACTGCTTTTTGAGGCTAGGACAGGGACTCCGAGAACAAAAACGTATAGGTCCAAATTTGAAGAAGTGGATATTTTGTGCTCTGCTTGTAAAACAGAAATGGAGACCATAGAGCACTTTGTTCTGAGGTGCGCAGAACTTCCGCATAGCCCTCCCAGAGGGGACAGCAAAAGACATAGAGATAGCGCTGGGATTTGCTGGGGAGGACGGGCGAGTGGATGGGAAAGGCGTGACGTTGACGAAGGGGAGGTTGGAAGATTGGTGGAGGAAATCAAGAGAGGGGTGAATTTGGAGGGGAAAAAGATATCCAAACTAGACATTGTAAGAGCGAAACTGAAAGAAAGGGAAAAGAAAAATCAATTAACAATGGGGGAAGTATAGGCTAGGTGGCGCAAGCTGCCGCCCGATACAAAGGGTAAAGCCATTATCATCCATACATTCCATCGAGGGAGGGTCACGCAAAATTTGTCTCTAGGGGCCATAGCATGGGTCGTAGTGGGGTTCTTGAATTGCGATGTAACCTCCCGACGTTTCATTGAGGGCGAACGAGTCCTCGGTGCAGGACACATCATCTTAATTGGCGCAAAAAACAAAATCGATAGCGACACATATTGTCGCTTTGTGCGTACAGTCATCCGGCATGGGTTCAGACCCGCATGAGATATCAGTGAAGGGGACAAGTGTTTTCAAGAGCCTGCGGTGGTCCAGGGGACCTGTTCCTGCACAGCTGGACTTTCAGCAAAATGCAAACACATTGCTGCAGTCCTCATCCACCTGTACAGGTAAGTAGAATGCTCTTTTCGTTTTCGTCAGCCGGTGTAAAACATCGGTGTAGGAAAGCACGACTTACTGTTCGTCTAGTGCCATCTATGCAGGGACTCCGGAACCGGGGTGCAGGGGGGGGGGGGGTGGTGGTGGTGGTGAAAACTTTTAATTACTGAAATAGAGTTTGGGAGCCACAGAGTGGCCCCGCTACATGGTCGGCGTCCCTAGTCCGGGACACCGCATGACAATGCCCCGTCTCTAGCCCGTTTCACCAGAGCCCTTTGGGACTCAAGCAAGGAGCAGTTGAGAAGGGCAGTCTCCCATGCCTCTCTGGAAGGGGTAGGGGAAGGGGGGAGGTGGGGATTTTGAGTACATGCCCACACCATGTGGAAAATATCACAGGTCTCCCCACAGTGGGCATCGCCCATCCGTGTTAGGATCGTAATGCTTTAAGATTGCAGGACAGAGTAGAGTACCTGTCTGCAGGCGCCTTAAAGTTCGCTCCTCCGTCTTACTCAGCCCCTTTGCAGGGGCCGGGAAAAGGCGGTGGATGTCGCTATAATGCGTTATAATTTCCTTGAATCGCAGCAGCGGCTGGTTAGTCTCCGAGCCAGAAGAGCTGGGATGAGGAGCCCGGTGAGTAAGCGCTCGGGCAGCCGCGTCAGCGGCCTCATTACCTCGTAAGCCCTGGTGGCCAGGAGCCCAAATGATTCTTTTGGGTGTTGGATCAGTGGCAGTTCGTCTTAGAATACAAGCAGCTAAGGGGGAGATCTCCCCTGCCAAGTAATGATCACATGCTTTTCGGGAGTCCGTAATGATGATTCTCGAATTGGCGTGGGCGGCAGCAAGCGCTATCGCTACTTCCTCGGCTCGCATTGAATTCGGGACTCGAAAGGAGAGTCCATCAACGTGCATTTCCTGGTGAACGACAGCGGCCGTGTAAAATCCCGTGGGCGATGGGCCTGCTACGTCTACATAATATACACCAGGTCGGGAGCCGTGTTGTCTCTCAAGAGCCCGAGCCCGCGCTTGTCGCCTGTTTACGTGCATGTCGGTGTCCATGTTACGGGGGAGCGGGGAGACCCAGAGCATATGGCGCCACAGTACTGGGATACGCTCCGCCTCCTCTGGAGTGCAGTCGTGTTGGATGTGTAAGCGGTTTAGCAGGCGGCGCCCAGGGGCCGTCTGCATCAGCCGCGTGTATTGGTTCACAAGGTGGGCCTCCCGCAGCTCCTGGTAGGAGTTTAGCACCCCCAATGCCTTGAGTTTGGCATTAGAGGTAGCCACCGGGAGATCCAGGGCTCGCTTAGTTGCCTTGCGGATGACGGCGTCTATTCGCGCCTCGTCTTGCTTAGTAGTGCGGAGATATGGCACGGCGTAGAGGATCCGGCTAGTCACGAAGGCATAGACGAGCCGAAGCGCGTCCCTGCCCCGCAGACCGCCCCGCTTGTTGGAAACGCGGCGGATCATGCGCCCTACCTGTTCGCCTACTCTCTTGAGTTTCAGAATGGTGGAGTCCGGTCTGAGTCTGTGGTGAATGAAAAGGCCCAGAATACGGAGCTCCTCCACCTCTCTAATAGGACCTCCTGACAGAGAGATGTGAATTGCTGTCCTATCCTTTGGGTTCGCTCTGACATGCAAAAGCTCTGATTTCGCTGGAGCACATTGGAGTCCACAGTCAATAGCATACGCATCGACTATGGAAGCGGCCTGCTGAAGGCGGGCCTCCATGTCCCCAAGGCTCCCCTCAGTGGTCCAAATTGTAATGTCGTCTGCATATAACGCGTGTTGAATGCCTTCCACCCGGGCCAGTTGGCTTGGGAGGCGCATCATAGCTATGTTGAACAGGAGTGGTGATAACACCGCTCCCTGAGGGGTACCCCGTGTTCCCATCATGTAAGGGCCGTATTCCTCGCCCTCAATCCGAAGAAAGGCCTGGCGATTAGTCAAGAAATCTCTTACATACACGTAGGCCCTAGCCCCACAATCGGTAGAACTCAAGTTGGCCAGGATGCTTCCGTGTTTAACATTGTCGAAAGCCCCTTTCAGATCAAGGGCGAGGATGGCTTTGTCATTGTGTTGCATAGTTGTGGGTCGTATTACATCCCTGTGCAGCTGGAGAAGGACATCCTGTGCAGACATGTGGGGGCGAAACCCGAACATGGTGACTGCAAAGAAGCCCTTACTCTCCAGGTATGGAGAGAGGCGATCCCGAACCATCGTCTCCATAAGCCTGCCCGCACATGAGGTCAGTGATATGGGCCTCAGGTTGTCCGTATTCACGGCCTTACCTGTTTTAGGGATAAACGTCACAAGTGACGTTTTCCACTCGGGAGGGAGTGGACGCCCGTCCCAGATCTGGTTGATGTATTCTAATAAATGGAGGTAGGCTGAGTCCGGTAGGTTCGCCAACAGGTTCACTGTTATGTGATCCCGTCCCGGAGCCGTACCCCGGCGCATTTTTGCTAAGGCGGCCTTAAGGTCGTGCAACTCAAAAGGGGCATCAAGTGTTTCATTAGGCCTGCCAGAGTACATGTACTCAGGCTCAGGCGGGTCCTCCGTACGACAAAGATATCTGTCGCACAGAGTGTCCGCAAGTTGCGCCGTCGTACCTTGATACCCTTGCAGAGCCCGCCGGAGCTGCTTTTGCGTCTCCCCTCTCGTTTGAGAGGGGTCGATTAGACTGCGAAAGAGACGCCACGTCCCCTTCGAGCTCATCTGATGAGCTGCGGCGTCGCAGCGTGCTATCCAATTTGAATCTGAGAGTTCGGCAGCATACGCTGCAGCTTGCTCTGTGAGTTTGACTATGCGGTCGCGTAATTTGCGATTAGTTTTCTGCTTTTTCCACCGTTTAGTTAAGCTCCGGCGCGCCTCCCACAAATGCAGGAGGTGGGTGTCCACTGCGGGGATCTCTTCGGTGGTTTGTAGTGTTGTGACGTGTTGTTTCTGAATGTTGTATATGTGGTTAGCCCACTCCGCGTAGCCGCCGGAAAATAGGACGGGAGGGATAGTGTTATTTCGGAATTTGTGCCAATCGGTGAGCTGCCTAGAGAATCTCCCAAGTTCTCCCAAACAGCCGCTCTAGCATTTTTAACAAGAGAAAGGTCTGGACACGTGTCGCGGGTTACCGAATTCCCCACTCGGGTGGGATACGCCGGGTCTGTGAGCAACGTGAGGCTGAGGGTGGAGATGAGCTCCGCCAGCTTACGTCCTCTTGCCTGTTCGAAGTGGTAGCCCCAATGAAGGCTGGGAGCATTGAAGTCTCCAACGATCACTAGAGGCTCTTTGGCTGCCATTTTTATCGCGCGAAGGAAGATTTCATTAAAAGTTACGCGCGGCTTATGCGGAGGGCAGTATATGTTGAGGATATGTATTGACGGGTCGCGGCGTCTGAGAGGCAGTACCCGGACCATTGTATATTCTTGCTCGGTACTCAAGTCTAAGTCGACCTGAACCCCGGTGTAAGCCTTATTCACCAGGATGCACGTAGAGGGGCCCCCCTGAAAGGTGCTGTAGCCTGATAATTTAGCGTCTATGCCGGGCTCCTGCAGGGCAACGAGTGCCGGCATGTCACCTAGGGACTGCAGGTAGAGCTGGAGGTGTGACCGTTTTTTCCAAGCCCTGAAACCCCTGCAGTTCCATTGGATGATTTGGAATTTTTCAAGGTTTTTATCATTCCTATTAGATGTGCAAGCCATCTTGTTCTATTTATTTACGGGCGAGCGGACTAGCTCTGGCCGGGAGCCAGCGCAACCCCAGCGAGGGGCCGCACCGACCCAACAGCTGCCGAGCCTGAACCGTGTTCCTTCGCTGCCTGGCGGGAGGCTGTCTTACGTTTGAGGTGAGGGGAATCGGAGCTAGTGGCGTTCTGAATTTGGGTGCTGACCCAGGGCTGCACGGCTTTAAGGACCGAGTCAGTGACCTGGGCCATAAGGTCGGGAAGTGCTTGCGTTAAAGCTGCCTTGAACATGTCCTGGAAGGACTCGCGGACTGCTTACATGATTTGATTCGGGAGGGCCGCCACTTGCTCCTCCAGTTGCTCGGTTTGGCGCTGCAGTGCCTCTAGGCCGGCGACGCGACCAGCTGATCCAACTACCGTGTCCCCGCTCTGCCGCGAGACGCTAGTGAGGCAAGATGTTACGGATGATCCGTCATCCTCGTCATCTGGCTCAGGTTCTTGCATTAGTTCGGATGACCCGGCCTGTTTGGCCTCTAATTCCTGAATTTTGCGCGCTAGAATTTGGTTCTGGCGCCTGAGCTCCTCTACCTGCTGCTGTAGGGCGGTTTCGGTAGGGGAGGGACGGGTAGGGGGCCCAGAGACTGCCCTACTCCAACTGCTCACCTGTGATTTGATGGGTGCCAAGGGCGGGAAGTCCCTGGCGTTGAGGACCGGGGGCACCGCCTGGGTCCCGGACTTGACAGGTTTCGATGTGCCGGGTTTGGCCTTGATTTCCTGATCGGCTGGCGCTTTCTTGGCCTTGGGCGGAGGAGCCTGCTTGGGCCCCGTCTTTTTCTTCGGTTTCGATCCGGATGGGGAGCTCGGTTTGATGGCTTTCCGGAACCGCCCAGCACAGCCAGGAGCTCCGGTAGGGTGGCCGCCTCCGCAGATGAGGCAGCTCGGAACACAGTCATGTTCCGCCAGGCCTTCAGGAGTGGCATCGGAAACCTGGACTCCGCAGCGTTTGCAGCGTCCCGGCTGCGGTCGCGGGCACGCATCGGCTCGATGGCCCACTGTGCCACAGCGGTGGCATGCTGGCACTGTTTTCTTGTACAGGCGAACAGGGAGCCGTTCGTAGCTGTACAACACCGTCCGTGGCACCTTGGTCCCCGCGAAGGTGATCACCGCAACCGGCGTTCCCCCTAGCTTGCGCACAGACACCACATTTTGTTCCGCACTGAGTTTTCTTTTAACGCTTTCAGACGTTTCGTCTGGCGAAACAGTCACGACGCCTCGACAGAATGCACCGGAGAGTTTAGGGTGTCCCCGGAACGGTAGCTCGCGTTCCCCTATCGGCAGCACAATATCCCGGAGTAGCTTCTCCGCGGCGTCGACTGATTTCAGTGCGCATACAAGGACGTTTTGGTCCCAAACGGGCCACACCGCAAGTGCAGCATTTGCGTCGTCCCCAAGGAGGCTGCGGACTGCAGCGCCGGCTTGTCCAGGACCAAACGTTGCCTTGAGGTCGACCGTGTTTCTTGGTTTCAGCACCACAACGATGTCATCTTTTTCAATGCGCGGCGTGTTCTGCGGCCGCCACCGGAGTTGCTTGGAGCTCTTCGAGGCTGCGTTCAGTGCACTCCCACCCTGCGTATGCGCAGAGCTAGCCGGTGCCTGTTGCTGGGTGGCACCAGCACCAGCGTCCCTCGATGCCGCCGCCGCGTTCTTCTTTCCGCGCCAGACGCGGACCATATCTTGTAAGTAGTCGTCCTCGGTTGGTAGAGGATCTTCGCCTTGAGTCGTATCCTCGGATTGATGGGTATCCATTGTTACGATCTGCAAGGACTGCGGGTCGTATCCGGTGACTTGATTTGGAGCCGCCAGAGCCGAGGGATCCCCGACCGGGGCCATCGCAGGCCCCGGCGCCGTTAGGCTTAGCAGCACCCCCCCTGGATGTTTCCCGATAGCTGATGCGGTTCGCCCGATCAGCGGTGCTCACCGCTTCGGTCTAAGCTCATAGACGTACCAAATGTAGACTTATACCGGTTGTTACATGGGGCTCGCCTGCGACATCCCACCACTGTCGCACGCTAGCCCCAAGGGAGCAGCGACATACAGAACCAGCTCATAGAAATTATGGCGCACAGCGTTCAGCGAGGCATCATCAAAGGCATCAGATGCAGTTCGTTTTATGGAATCATTGCTGGCGCCACTGACGTAACAAGCAATGAGCAGTTCACATTTTGTGTGCATTTGGTAGACGGGATAACACTGGAAGTTTGTGAGTAATTTCTTGGCATGTACAATGCAGCAGATAGCAGAGCCGAGATGTCGTATAAAGCCTTGAGGGACATGATTTTGCATCTGGGCCTGGACTTTGAGAACCTAAGGGGGCACTGTTTTGATGAGGCCGCGAACATGGCAGGCAGATTTACTGGCGTGCAGAAAAGGATTACGGAATCTGAACCACGGTCGATATTTGTGCACTGCAGTAACCACTGCCTAGACTTGGCACTTCAGGAGGTCGCAAGGAACTGTGATGTCATCGGCGACGCTCTCAATATTGTAAAGGATGTTTCCAATGCAATACTCGAATCGAAGAACAGGAAGACTGTTTATTCGAGCATTGTACTTCCCCCCCTACTGCTACTGCTACCCCTACGGCTACCACTGTGTTCAACGAGGTGGACAGTAAGAGTGAAATCAATGGAAAGACTCGTTGAGAAATATGAAAGGGTGTAGGCAACTTTGCAGGAACTGATGCAAGCTCAAAGCTCTCTCAGTGGCACTGGCAAGACAGCCTTGAAAGGATATGAGAAAGTATTAAAGAAGTTCAGAACTTTATTCGGCATCAACCTTTCTATAGCCCTGTTTGGCCCGTGCGAGGAATTGGCAAGGATGCTTCAACGCCCAGTTTACCGCGCTGCAGGAGCAAAAGAAGCAGCAGAGGCTCCTTGTGACTGCTTGTTAGGGCTACGGCCTGACACCTCATTTGATGTCCTGTGGCAGCGGACGAACTCAAGAGCAATAGAGTTAGGTCTAAAGGAACCTCGAGCGCCCAGAGTTTCGCAGCCGCCCAGAAGGCTTCAATTCACAGACAAGCCTGAGGAGCTTGCAGCGCTTGACGGCAAGCCATTACAGAGAAAAGAGCTTTTGCCGCTACCGATCGTATCACCACTGAGATCCAATGGCGATTTGAACAGCCTGGCATGGAGCAACTGATTAGCCTCGAGCGCATTTTGACTGACGCTGCTGAAGGTTGAAACTTCGCGTCAAATGACTTAAATGAGCTTTTCGGAGCACACGTACAGATTTTGACATCAGCAGGCTTTCAGCGCAACTCGTGCTTCTCCAAACACTCCTGCGTGACGAGGGTCCGGTCGCAAGTGAACGCATTTTACAAATTGTGCAGGGGAAGTCTGCAGACATGCGTAATATGATGGAACAGGTTGTCCGGTATCTGCAACTCATGTTTTCTGTGCCTGCGTCAGCTGCTTCAGGAGAGTGATCTTTCAGTGCTCTGAAGAGAGTAAAAACATTTCTGCGCAATCGAATGACACAGAGGAGGCTGACACACCTTCTCCTCCTCCATGTGCACAAGAAGAGAGTTGCAGACCTGCATTTCGATGCTGTTATGAAAGAGTTCGTATTTAGAACGGCAGAATGAACAGCAACCTTCGGCCTCCTTTGAAAACCTCTCCTGCCCAATGTCCTCTTGTCCTGCTAGCCTTGAAGCTCGTCAGTCTGCGACACTCTAGCTTTGCACCTAGTGCCTACTTTCATGTCTACTTGCATGAATATATCAGTTCACATTTGCTTTAGTGTGAGTGCGAATTCAGAAACGTTAAAAATGTTTTTCTCGCAGCTTTTGAATCCGTTTACTCACTTGCGTGGTCTGCGCAGGTTTCAGTAATTATGAAATTTCCAACCATTTTTAAAGTTTATATACCAATGTAGAATAAGCAAGGATGCAATTATGTAAAATTGAAACGGCTACAATGAATTAAAACATTAATAATTAATAAGAAGTTTGCAGGAGTCAAGTAGATGCAGCTAGCACAGGACCGAGTTAATTGGAGGAATATGGGAGCGGCCTTTGCCCTGCAGTGGGTCTAGTCCGGCTGATGATGATGATGAAGAAAAGACAATACTTGCCCCCCCCCCCCCCCCACTCCCAAAAACATTCCGGAGTCCCTGCATCTATGTCGAGCTGTCTCGCTGATATGAAAGAAGTAAATGGTTTGAAAAGTTGAAGTCACTAGACTACGCCAATTGCACACTGCGGCCCATGAAATTGTCCTCCCTTTCGTAAAGCTGTTGGTTGCACGTGCTTGGCATTTTCGCCGAGACAAATATCGAATAGCCTGTAGTGGGGTAGGGGTGTACAGAACATTTTAAACGTGTTTGTGCATTGATATAGAGTTTATTTCCCCTGAGGTTTGTAAAGGTTCAGTAAGCCGTAGGCTGATCTTGTAACCACTGCAAAGACTAGACTGCGCCAATTGCGCACTGCGGCACACGACTCCTCCTTGTGAACGCGTCCTTTTCGCTGGTTTTCTACTTACCATGCACCAACTGGCCCTTTGTTCCATAATGTAAGAATCATTGGCAGCGGCAAAACGCAGATAGAACGAGAAATCTTAGAAGCCTTCAAAATCAAGCAGTTAGGAACTGAATGCATCAGCGACAGCTCTGTTAGGTTCACTGCAAAAGAGTATAGTTTCATGAATGGGACATAGGTTACCACACGCTTTCTTCGATCGCTTAATCTATTTCGTATTTGTTGTTTTTGTTAACGTTTCTGGTTGCTCTCGTGCATGTGCGCCCTGTCCAGATGTTGGCGATTCATCAAGTAAAGAATTTTCAGTTGTGTTTCCAGCGTTGTCGTGTGTACTTCTCCTCCTTGTGAACGCGTCCTTTTTGCTGGTTTTCTACTTACCATGCACCAACTGGCCCAACAAGCTTTTATTTCTTTATTCTTTATTCAAGAGTTACCCCGCATTTGCCCGAAGGCGTTATAGCAGGAGGGTTACAGATTGGCAAAAAATACATCTTCACTTGCAGAGCACACTTGCATTTCGGAAAGCCGGTTCCACTGTTCCACTGTTTTAACAAAAAATGAATTTGCAAACAAGTTCGTCCTGGTACGGTACTCCCTAATTTTACAGGAATGGTCATGTCGTTGAGAAACGTAAAAGGGCTGTTTTAAGTAATTTTCAAAATCAATCCCCGTTTTTCCGTGAACTATTAAGTACAGCAATTTTAGCCTCAATTTTCTTCTACGGGAAGCGAGTGGTTCCCATTGCAATTCTTTTTTCATTGCTGTACAACTATTCCTTCGCCCGTACCTGCCCAAGACGAACCTTGCTGCTCTGTTATGAATTTTTTCAAGTTTTTCAATTAACACCCGATGTGCAGGGTCCCATACAATACAGGCATATTCAATGATAGGTCGAACACAAGAGAGAAAAGCAGTTTTCTTGAGGTTTGGCTGCGAAGACCTTAAACTCCGCTGTATGAAATTTAGTGCCCTACCGGCTTTGGTAACCACATGATCCACGTGAGCATTCCAGGAACAGTCATCTGTTAGTATAACACCTAAGTATCTGTAAGTACACTTCTGTGTGATCAATTCATTACTTATGCGATACTGAGCTTGGACTTTGATTTTTTTTCGTGAAAGACAAAGATGAGCGCATTTCTCCGTATTCAAAGACATTTTCCATTTCAGACACCAATCGTGGATAAGTGTTAAGTCAGTTTGGAGTTGAACGACATCATTGGCGTTGTTAATTTTCCTGTACAAAACGCAGTCATCTGCAAACAGACGTATACTTGAGGAGATACCGAGTGAAATATCATTTATATAGATTAAGAACAGGAGTGGCGTCAGGACCGACCCCTGTGGGACCCCTGATGTCACATCAACGTAATCTGAACATACACCGTTTAGGACTACACGTTGGCAGCGGCCAAGCAAATAATTCTGAATCCATATTATAACAGCTGTGTCCAGATTCAACATTTTTAGTTTATAGAGAAGGAGTGGGTGTGACACAGTGTCAAACGCTTTCCGAAAATCCAGAAATATGCAGTCTGTTTGGCCCCCGCGGTCAACTTCAGATACAAGTTCGTGATAAAATTCAACAAGTTGAGTAGTACATGATAAACCTTTCCGGAACCCATGTTGTTCCTTCATCAGCAAATCATTCTTTACCAGGTGGTTCATTATTTCTGTGTATAAGATGTGCTCAAAGATTTTGCATGAAACTGATGTTAGAGAAATAGGCCTGTAATTTGACACATCTTTTCTTGATCCGCCTTTGTGAATCGGGACCACATGAGCTATTTTCCAGTCGTGCGGTAAAAGACCTGTATCCAAAGATTTTTTTATAAATAAGGCATAGATACTGTGAGATAGGATGAGCACAGTTCTTTAGCAACCGGGGTGATATGCCGTCTGGACCACAGGCCTTTGATTCATCTATATCCTCTAGGAGCACTAGAATCCCTCTTACACTTATTTCAACTGGTGGCATTGCTGGTGCATAACTTTTGTAATGTTGGTGACTGTTGATATCGTTAGGGGAGAAAACAGACTTGAAGTGATTATTAAAACACGTTGCCTTCTCTAAGTCACCTGAGATGACCTGTCGATTATAAACGATTTCACCTACACCAGATGAATCTGATCCACACTCCCTTAAGTAGTGCCAAAAAAGTTTAGGGTTTTCCTTCATTTTAACGTCCAGCGTTTTAAAGTACTCCTCTTTCGCAGTTTTTAGTTTTTCTTTGTGCTCACGCGTTAGTACAAGTAATCTGCTAAAGTCATCTTCACGTTTTGTTCTCTTAAACTTGAGGTACGCACGCCTTCTTTTCCTTATCATTTTTATCAAACTGGCAGTCACCCACGGCTTTCTGCATTTCTTCAGTCTAGCTGAATCTATACTTGGCACGTGTGCATCCCTCAGTTCAAAAAGTTTTTGCTCAAATAAACGCCATAAAACATGAATATCGCACTCATCATAAAAGCACTCAAAAACGGGCAAGTGATCTTGTAATTTTTCGGACATTCTAGCATAGTCACCTTTATAGTAAAAAAAGACTCGCCTTGACTCACATTTCTTTTGTCTACTATGCGATGCTTTTATGCATGCAATGACCGCCTGATGATCACTACTGCCTGGAATAACATGAACAGCATTAACTTGATCTGGAGAGTTGGAAAAGAAAAGATCTAAAACATTTTTATCCCTAGTTGGTTCCTGAACGTACTGTACTAAGCCAAAAGTATCTATGATGCTCTTCATTTCTATATCGATTCCACAACCTGTTGTGGTTACACACATGCCATCACCCCAGTGCAGATCCGGCAGATTGAAATCACCCCCGAGCAATATCGGTTTTTGGGAAACCTCGGAAATAATTTCATAAAGTGATTGCAAAAGTGCTCAGATCAGAACCGGGAGGGCGATAAAATGATCCAACAGCGTATGACGAGTTGTCGTGCAGCGTAAGTGTACACCATATTGATTCAACATCATCGTAATCGACATCTAGTAATGATGATCTTAAAGAGGAATGCTCCAACAGAAAGACGCCCCCCGCCAAACTGGAATCTGTCTTTGCGGTAAGCAATGAATTCTTTAGGAAACACCTCGCTATCCTTGATTGATGCATCTAACCATGATTCAGTACCAAATACTATGTCTGCCTTTACAGACTCTAGAAGACTAGCAAACTCATCGACTTTATTTACAATGCTTCTGCAGTTAACGATTACGGCAACTAAATCTCGTTGGAGGCTTTTCCTTGGATGAATGGGGCGTCATCATTTCATGGCGGGAACAACCACCTGCTTTTCTTTGTCCCACATAAAAGCCTTTCTATTCAGAATAAGTTTGTTGTACTTTAGTTTTATCTTGCTTTTGTCGGCCTCCTGAATTTTTGCGTATTCCCACAGTCGCTTCCGAACATTACGTGTCTCTGTTGAATAATCTTGATCCACGCTATACTCAGAACCCTTAAACTTTTTCGCGCAACTCATGACTTCTTGTTTCTCTTTATAGGAGGCAAAATTCACTATTATAGGTCGTGCAGTCTTATCACTGAAACGCCCGACACGGTGCGCCCTTTGTACAGTTTTCAATTCGATCCCTAGCTTTGACTGACAGATGCTTTTGATTAGGTTCTCAGATTCTTCCCATGTTTCTGATTGGTTGCTGTCCTTAACACCATAGAAGGCAAGGTTTTGCCTCCGACTTTGATTTTCAAGATCGGTATTCTTGCTATGCAGATCCTTTACCTCTCGCGTTAAGTGTTCAATAACATTAGCCTGTTCAATAACCAATTTGTCGAGAGCGTCAATCTGTCCTCCAGCTTTGTCAAGTTTACTGCTTATATCCCCTATGATGGCTTCATGCTTAGCGATCCTCGCGTCGATGTTATCTAACTTAGCCATAATAGCTGCCTGACCGCTTTGTAAACTCTTAAGCAGTTCCACATGACATTCACTAAGAGGGCCAGGATTGAGCTCAATATCTCCAGAAAGTAGCAGTAGGAGCACCAGGTACAACACCCGATTCACAATCAGGCGAAACTGCTTGCAACATACAAGTTTGCGTACTTGTCTGCTACGACAAACAGAAGCACTTGGCGTGCTTCGCACTTGGCGGCTATGCTTCTTCAATATTGTGTATGGAGTTTTTGGTTAATTTCTTCATCTCCTTTAAGTGTGGCTCCTTCTGCGCATTATGCATTTCTCTGCTGAGTCTGTACCGAGGTTTAAGTGCCTGTTTCATTTGCTTTTGCAGCTTTACACAACAGTCATGGTTTTTCATAAATAAACTTTTCTGATATAAATTGAGGGTAAGGCAGTACTCAACTGCCATAATATAATGATGCTTGACACTGAAATAAATGATTTGGGCAGCCCATAAGGCAGAGTAGGTTTATTTCCTTTGACTGCATCGACTGCAGCTGCCAAGTTTCGAGAAAGTTGCACAACCTTCCTTCGCGGTCATGCTACTTTGGTTAGGCAAATGCTAACATTCCACTCAATGTAAAATGCGCCATTAAGGTTCTGCACAGATGTTACTGTTAGCAATAAAAGAAGTACCGTATTTACTCGCGTAATAGGCGCACTCGCATAATAGGCGCACCCCTAGTTAGGGCGCGAAAAATCAGATTTTTTTATTTCCGCGCATAATAGGCGCACCCCGAACTTGGCACTGTGATCAATACTGTATTTACACGATTGCAAGCCGACGCCTCGCCACCCCCCGCTTCCCAATCTTTATTTTAACAAAGTTTTTGCTGAACTGACTACTAGTCCCTACTAGTGCTGCTGCCGTCGCAGCTGCTGCGGACCCACAGCACGTACAACGACATCGCGTAGAACAGCCGCACACAGTTTTCAGGGGTGCTCACTTTAAACGCCGGTTTGGAAAGCTTCATCTCCAGCCGGAAACGTTCCCGACTTAGGCCCGCGAAAACCTCGACGCTTGGAGTCGCGTACGAAAATTTAGGGACGCCGCAGTCGCAACTGCTGCACTTCTCGGCCACGTCGTATTTTCCGACCTGCCGCACGCTTGCCGTGTTCGAGAGCAAACTCCCAGCCGTGTGGTGCTTGCCCGTCGAGCTAAAACATCAACGCTCCGCGGCAAAGCCATAAACCACGATAACTATCGCGCTACCGCAAATCCCCGCGCTTGACAGCAACAACAACAACAACAAAAAAAAGAGCTGGAGATGCTGATGGCGATATGGATAGCGAAAGCTCGCGGCGGAGGAAAACGATGGTGATGATGAGCTTGGCCTTGGGTGCCCTCCGTGGGCGGCGTCTGAAAGCTCCTGTGCGCGTGTGTGGCCTCCGCGATCAAGCGCCTGTTGCGCGGAGCCGATCGCGGAGGCCTCGGCGCGTGCATTCCGAAAGTTTCGGTGCGGCCCTTACACGGACCCTTTTTTTTTTTTTACATTTTCTTCGCGAAAACGGGGTGCGGCCCGTACACGAGTGCGTTTACGCGGTGTGTTCAATTTTGCGAGTCGAAAAATTTCCGGAAATTTTACCCCGCGTAATAGTCGCACCCCGAACTTTGAGCCGGATTTTCTGGAAAAAAAGTGCGCCTATTATGCGAGTAAATACGGTATACAGGCAGCTTAGTTTAGCATACTTACAGACAACAGAATGTCATGACCACAGACAAGTGAAGACACAGATGGCCCTGGGTGTTGCAACTGCTTTGCAATGTATGTTGTAATGCTTATGAGCCATGATAAATCATATTCTGTGACCTTGGCGTGGTACTCAAGAAATTTATGTGAACTGACCAAAAAAGCAGAAAGATATGTCTGCTTCTTCACTCAAGTCTTGTTCATAGTGAGGTGCACTTCATTATTGCCAAGTGTTCAACAACACTACATTGGATTCTAGTGCAGAAAACGCAAGTAGCAAGGAAAGCTGAACTCGTCAATGCCTGTTCAAGGAATAAGCAGCGAGTATTGGCAAGATGTAACACTAATTTCTGGCATAAATGTGCAATAAAAATAAAAAGTGTAGTAGCAGAAACTTTCATTTCGTGTAATGGTAAGCACATGCTTACAGCCTCGTATCATATATTTTTTTACATGCCATAACTGGACTAAAGAACTTATTCAGTGAAGTCTGTGTAGCATAGCTTCTGTTTTCATAACGGAACACATAAAAGCACTACCGTGCTATAACTGTCATCATGAGGCCTACCGCTTTGTCATTATAGCCTGCTGATTTCAGAAGGAATGTGGCTCAATGCAAAATAAATTTCTGTTCTTGCAGTGAGGCAAAAGTGCTGCAATAGTCTGCACATTTATATAAGTATGGTAACGTGTTTGCCACTTGTGTTCAGTGTCACAGCACAGCGCTTTCAGTGGAACATTTTTTGGTGCAGTGTGCTCGTGTAGCGTCATTCATAATTAGTACGTTTTTGTCTTCACCTTCGAGCTGTTTAGGTGGTGAAACGGATGCCATAGCTCTTGGAACTATCTTAAATTTATTGTCTTGTGGCTCAGAAGCATTTTAGGAAAAGTGCTTTGCTTTGCGACATTATGAAAAGCTGAATATGCTTCTTTAAACAGCGCAATTGACGCAGACAGAGAGGACACACACAGCGCTGACTGCTTTTGCTGGTACTGGAATGTGCTTTTGAACATGCACTGAATATGTTTTTGCAGGTACTGGAAAAACATATGCAGAAAAACACATAAGAAAAAGCCTGGCAAGCATTAAAATAATTCTATGTTACTCCACTCGCTTCATACAAATCTATAAAATGTAAACCTTTCAAGTAAATCATTTAGAGCTTTCACAAGGTGAAAGAAAAGCTTCCTCATTCTGGTGCATTTGGTGTGCACCATAAAGGAAGGGAATGTTTAGACGGTAAGGTAGGCATATATACATTTTTTGAAACTAAAGCTAATTATTGAATAACTGGCACCAGAGGAACACCAGTCAATGAGCACAAAGTAAGTTGACTGCAGAGGTGTACGTTGAGGAACACGTAGTGCTGGCATGATTCTTATTTCAAGGTAAAAAACGAAAGCAAGATGGTTCATTAGTGCTCTTGCTCTGTATTGTCTGATATAGATCAATGGCTGATTAAGCGGCTAAACAAAGCAGTTACTTGCATCGTCGTGTGCTGATTGCAGTGGCTCGACATGAAGTGATTAACTGCACTGTTGTAGGAAGTAGCTGGCTATTTTTGAGGCAGAGATGCCTAAAAGTAAGTGAGTGTTCGTTCACTAGGGCCGCTGCTTTTTTTTGATGTTCAAGAACATTTGTTTTAAGGTAGCTATGTGCTTATTTGTGCAGACAAAAAGACCCACTGCCATTCCTGCCCTCCGCCACTTCTGGTGCTGCTCAAGGAAGAAGCAAAGGACTTCGAAAGCAAGACTGCAGAAGGCGTGTTGACATACATATGTGACGTGTATGGCTCGGAGACTGTCCAGGAAGAGATAGAGTGTGTAACACACGGTCAGCAATCTACACGAGCGTGGCACAAATATAGGAAGGGCCTTGTAACTGCAAGCATTGCACACGCTTGCATGACCCGTGCCAAGACGTATCTGTGCACAAAGGCCGCACCAAATATTGGTCCATTTCTAAACCTCATCCTCAGAACATCCCGTGTAAGCACGCCTGCCATACGAGCCCAGGGCCATAAAATCGAGTTGCAGCTGACTGGCCTGATTTTGCACAGTGATCTGCCATTTATTGGCTGCTCTCCCGATGGCAGGGTGACCTTTCTCTGCCAGTGCTGCGAGAGCAGGGAGGTCCTATTGGAAATTAAGTGCCCTGTAAAGCTGCAAAATTCTTTTAGCAGTAGTTAAATGCTGAGGCCAAAGTTAGAATATGTCACTTAGCTAAATGTGCAGATGGCTATCTGTGGTGTTAAGGAAGCGTACTTTTTTGTTTTTTGCGATAACCTGGAATTTACATGTGCAGGTCTGATTTATGATGAAGAGATCTTCGAATCTTTCAAGGACTCACTTGTTGACATCTACAAGGCACGTGCAGTGTCTGAGCTTTTGCAGAAAGTAGGACAGTAATTTTTTTTTCATTTAGTCCCTTGTGTCTTCGCTCTTAATTGTCAGATGTTCTATCACACTGCTTAAAGAGGCCATAAAGCATGATGAAAACAGAGCAAGGGAAAAAAAACTGGAAACTCTGGGGTGTAACATTCTGAAGCAACCTGTGGGCTATGAGGGACTCTGTACTGGAGGGCTCCATATTTTTTTTGACCAGCTGGTTTATGTTTTACAGGGGTTTAACGTCCCAAATCAACTCAGGCTATGAGGGATGGCACAGTGAAGGGCTCCGGAAATTTCAACCACCTGGGGTTATTTAACATGCACTGACTAGAGCACTGCACGGGCCTCAATCTGAGGCCCGAGCCCGGCCCGGGCCCGAGGCCTGAAGCCCGAGCCCGGCCCAGGCCCGCGGCTTCAAGCCCGGGCCCGGCCCAGGCCCGCTAAATTATCGCTCTAGCGAGCCCGGCCCGGCCCGTGAATCCCGGAGTGAAGCCCAGCCCGGGCCCGGCCCGGCCCGTTTCACAGTAACGCTTGAGGTATACTGCTCACTCTGAGCAAGTAGACCGCTACTACACCGATAAGAAACTGGCCGACAAAGGTTCTGAAACCGCAGTTTGGCTTTTAGAAAGTTGGTTCTTTTTAACCCAGAAGGAAGTGATGAAGAGTAGTGCTCACTAGGCCCGTCTTTTGGACAGTGATCTCGTGTAGGTTGGCCCAAAAAAAATCGGAAGTACAGAGAGCTAAATAAAAAGGGCTGCATACACTCGTTGTAGTCTACTTTGCGTTCCCCCATGATTTTAATCAGTTATATATATTCTGCCGCACGCGAAGTATAAATATTAAAGCTGCCTAGCAAGCAGTGGGATGACATTTCTTTTAGTGAACGCGATCTCACAGGTTGACCTCATAGCTGAACTGGTCACCTTTCAGCAGAAACGAAAAGCTAAAAGGCTTGAGTATTTCACGGTATGTGCTTAAAGACTATAAGCGTCCTAAACTGATATATGTTCTTCCCGAATGCATTTCTAGTAGTGTATGTATGTTTTGGGATGACGAACGATCAATGGCCAATTAAGGCCGGTTGAATTTTACTCGTACCGCACCGCGGCGTGGAAATAAGGAAATGAATAAGTCAACGAATAAAGCTGTTTTTTTTTTCTCGGCGCGTACTATAACCCATAGCTCATCCGTGTCGCTGCTTCAATGCCGCAGTTGTGCACTTTACTCTGCAATAGCGAATGAAAAGTCAGACACCAGCCATTTCTGTACGGACCCAAGCCCGACTAGGGCCCGCAGCTTTAAGCCCGAGCCCGGCCCGGGCCCGCAACTTCAGGCCCGGGCCCAGCCCAGGCCCGGCAATATAAATCACGTCCCGGCCCGGCCCGGCCCGCGGGCCGGGCCGGGCCCGGGCTTTCGGGCTGGCCCGAGCCCGTGCAGTGCACTAGCACTGACATCGCACAGTGCATGTTAATTTCGCCTCCGTCGAAATTCGGTCGCCGCGGCCAGGATCAAACCCGTGTCTTTCGGGTCAGCAGCCGAGCGCCATAACCTGAGCCACCGTGGTGGCTGTCGACCAGCTGGGGTTCTTTAATGTGCTCAGAGAGATGGTAAAACTTATTTCTTGGTCAGTGTTGAGAAGTGTGCTGGGGAGGGCCCCCTATTCCAGGAGCCCCACGGCAACTGAAACTGCTGTTGACCGGCCGGTCAGGTGAAGCTGGTCGGCCAAGTTCTAGCTGGCCCGGGCAATTTTGCACTGCTCCAGGGAACATGCTTAGCCATTTCCCTTGCTCTTTTGTTATCATACCAGTTAGTGGCCCCTTTAATGCTTAGGACATTATGGCAGGTGCTCCGTCTGTGGTATGAAAACTGTAAACATTACTTCCTGCTTCTCACCGACTACCCTTCTGCACAGCTGTTGAAATTAGGGGGCTGAGAGCATTTTTCATTGTATTAAATCTGAAATAAAGCCTAAGAATGCCTTTTCATCTTTTTGCAGAGCTAGGCAGCTGTGCTCAAGCTACAACTACCTACTTCTTGTTGTTTCACGAGAATATGCTCGAAGTATGTGTATGCACTGCCTTGGCTTTTGGAATTGTTAGTGCTTGATGGTCACGCCTAACACGTCATCACTAGAAATGCCTTGCAATGATCCTTGTCTTTCAACAAGCCTTTATTGAAATGCCAGCTGAAAATCTGTTTGGATATGGTTTGTCATGCATGCAAAACATGTCAGATTTATGCCCAGTACGCACTCAGGGAAGAGAGGTGAATACCCAAAGGATAGCAGGTTACAGCACAGCGCGGAGGGCACACAAAATAGAGGTACAAAACAATTGTGCGCATGCAACCACAGCAGTGGCCAGTGGTTTGAGCATTGGCTTCGTATGCAGGATGTGCAAGGTTCAGTGCCCAATGCTACCAAACAGTGACCACTGGGTATAAGCTTTTGTGTTTGAATATCTCAGAAAAATGGATTGCTTGCCCCGCCTCCAGCAGACCACACTTCAGCCATGGTGTTCCTTGCACCTTAAATAAAATCAGTTCATCAGTTGTATGCAAGCACATTTCTTCAACAACAGCAATTTTTCCATTTTGTTACATTTAGCATTCACATAGAAAAAACTTACAAAAATTGACACACAATTGCAGTATCTCACAGGAAACGATGTGCAGCAATAATTGGGGATGAAAGGTTCGTTATACCAGCAGTGACCATGAGGATGTCATCCAACTGCCCAACCAAGTTCCACGGCACTTCTGTTGCCAGGATCTTGAACATTTTCATCCATTGGATCGCACGTGCGACATGCACCCTAGCCGAAGCAATTGTCTGGGTTCGAAGCGCTTCCCCCTTAGCTGCTTCTTTTGTTTGAATGGAGGCCGGATAAGATCAATGAGGTTAGTGTGTGCAAATTTCGTCAATTAAAAACTCACGATCAGCCATGATTGCATCTGATATTGGCTCAAGTGCATCAATCAGGCCACTTTGTTCAAATATGGCCTTATCAGACATGCGTTCCCCATAGCCTTCGCTTATATAAGCAATCATGCCAGCTGGAGTGACGGCTACCATAATTTTAGCTGTGAATCCCCTCTTGTAGTGCGAATACACTCTCAGTGCAAACAGTTGGGCTGCCCCAAAGCTTTCTTGGTGCAGTCAACAACAACTCTTACATTACTGAACTGCTCTGCTTTACCAAATGTTCAACAATTTTCTTTTTCGAGGGGAGCATGACAACAGATTTTAGAACTTCAGACAATACCTGCACTGTTTCTGCAATGATGTTACTGCATGTTATTGTGGAGTCAAACAAATGCCTGAGGAAGGCGGTTGGTATATTGTGCTTTAACTTCATCAACATTAAAATAGTCCTCTCTCTTGCTGACATATGTGCTGTCGACCAGACAGTGGGCGTAATTTTTTGTAGCACTCAGTGCATTCAGAACTGCTACTGACAGCAACCCTGTGAATGTTGTGACATTTTTATCAGTGATCATAACTGTAAACCTGCAGTTGTACACGATAAATCCTATTGGAAAAAAAAAAAGTGGCAATCACTTCGCTTAGTAAAGCAAGTTTTACTTTACACAACACATTTGGAAACAAGACAGTTGTAGCGTTCATGCTAATGCATGTAGTTATTGCATCAATAAAAAAAGTGTTGAGTGAAATGTGAACCCACTGTACTCTCTGCGTCTTCGTTGCTCAGAACCATTGGGAAACTGTGCTCTATACTGGAGCCCCAGGTCAGACTAGAGTCCTGGAAGAAAGAGTTTGTCCTGAAGATAAAGTGAACTGCTTCACAAGTAAACCGTATGAATGGCAAGTTGCCCATGCCAATAAGATTGAGGTGCATTGCATTTGGCAAGTATTCTCAGATAGTGAATGGCAGTTTACCAGTTTCCTCGAGAGAAGAGTACGTTGTATCTTGCAGGTACTTGCTATGGGGCAGAAACACTGAGGCTATTGAAAAAGGTTGAGCTTAATGCAACAAGGTATGGGAAGCAAAATGATAAATGTAGCATTAAGAGACTGGATGAGAGCAGAGTGGGTCAGGGAATAAACATAAGTTAATGATATTCTAGTCGAATGAAAGAAGCAGTGAGCATGGTCAGGGCATGTAATGCTAAGGCGAGATAATCTGATGGTTGTTAAGGAGGGTAACTGACTGGATTCCAAGAGAATGCAAGCACAGCAGGGTGCAGCAGAAAGTCTGGTGAGTGGACAAGATTAGGAAGTCTGCAGGGGTAAGATGGCTGCAGCTGACTCAAGACAGGGTTAATTGGCCTAGTAGAAATCAAGAGGAAGAAATGGGCTTGGGGAGGGCATGTAATGCGAGGGCAAGGTTACCGCTCCTTCAGGGGGGAAGCTGGTCTTAGAAAAAAAAATTTTTGTTCATGAAGTCACAATAATGCAATCATCAAGAAACATGTATTTTTGTGTGCTGATTCCAAATATGTAATTTAATTTTATGTAAAACAACTCCTTGTGCATTTATGTAATATGTTATGTAATTTTTTGCCAAGAGCTTTCAGCAAATTTTGCTGCAGGAAACTTTCTAGGACTCATGCCATTGGCTTGTCTTGACATCTAACTGTGCAATAAGGACAAAATTATTAACTTGCCTATCATAGATGTTGAGTTACAGGGTTTTGAATTTGCCACTTCACAAACGGGAAGAAACTCATGATTTCAAAATCCTTTAACTTGCCTTCTATAACAAGCAGGATGATAATTTTACCCTTACTGCACGGCTTGATGTGAAGAGAAACCAAAGGCACGCAATCTAACAAGTTCCCTGCAGTAGAATTTCTTTCTAACTCTCGGCAAAAGTTACCTAGCATATATCATAAGTGCACAAGGACTTGTTGCACATTAAATTAAATTACTTATTTGGAATCAGCAAGGAAAAATGTGTGTTCCCTGAGGATTTCATAGTTGTGACTTCATTGATAAAAATTTATTTCTTAGACCCTCTTCCCCCTTAAGGGTAATGGAGTGGATTCCAAGAGAAGGCAAACGTAGCAGGAGGCGGCAGGAAGTTGGGTGGTCAGATGAGATTAAGAAGTTTGCGGGGATAGGGTGGCCGCAACTGGCACAGAACAGGGTTAATTGGAGAGACATGGGAGAAGCCTTTGATTTGCAGTGGGTGTAGTCAGGCTGATGATGATGATGACCATCGTCATCTTTAAACACATCCACTTTTCTTGAAAAGCACAATTTAATAGATTTTCGGCAGCATGATTTCCGCAGGAGGGCATCAATGGTGACAAAACTACTTGAGGCAGTACATGACTTTGCGGCAGCTATAGACAAACAGAGCCAAATAGATATTTTTTGAGATTTTTAAAAAGTGTTTGACGGCGTTTCCCACCACAAGTTATTGTTAAACTTGCAACCAATACTTAGAAATGACTTGCTGCTTTCCTGGATAGCGGCATATCTTTTCTCATGGTGCCAGTGTGTGTTATGAATCAGTCGGGTCGAGCACTTCTGTTCTTGGGCCTCTTTTCTTTTTAGTATTCATTAACGATATTGTCACCGGTGTGTCTGCAAAAATAAAACTCTTTGCAGTTGACTGCATTATTTACCAAGAAATTAAATATTTAAATGACCAGTCTCAGTTCAATTCATTGCTAGCTAAAATAGAAAACTGGTGCACAACATGGCAAATGAAAATAATTAAGAAAAACAATAGCGATGAGAATCACATGTAAAAAGAAGCCCCTGACTTTTCTTTACTCCATTAATGGCCACTTCCTTACATCCATTAAAAGTTATAAATATTTAGGTGTAATCCTACCCTCGGATCTTAGGTGGAATGAACATGCGTGCTACTTTGAAAAAACGTGATGTAAAAACTTGGTTACTTGCGAAGAACCCTACGACAGTCCATTCAAAAAATAAAACTCCTAGCTTACAAAACAATTATCAGGCCACTTTTTGAATATGCTTCGGTTGTATGGGATCCTTACACTAAAATGAATATTAACAAACTTGAAAACACTCCAAAAAAATTGCCTAGATTCATTTATAGTTCATACAGTTGGTACACTTCAACTACTGCTCTCGTACAAAAAGCTAAGTTAGATCTTTTACAGTTGTGTCGCATCATGAACGACTCAAGTATATGCATCTTCTGTACCATAGTGAACTAGAAATAAACCAGAACCTATTTATCGAACCTATTATTCAGTGGACTACATGCGCAAATTATTAAAAAAATTGAAAGAATACACATGCAAAACCAACGCGTCTAAAAATTCTTTCTTCCTTAGAACAGTCAGCAAGTGGAACGCACTTCCTGCTGATACTGTGGAGTGTCTGCTATCAAAATTGAAATGTTTTTAATATGTTCGCGTGGGGGGCTCCTTTATTACTCTTGGCGTTTCTTGTGCATGTGGTTTGCCATTCTTAATCTTATCTCTTCAGGTATGGTGCTCCTGTATTGCTCTTATTGTTTTTCGCGCGTGTGGTTTCATATGTCTGCTTTTAGTTCCAATTTTTTTTTCTGGGTGCCACTTTTATAGTACCAAGAGCGTGTTGATGTGTAGGTGTTTCGACCCACTTTTTCGGTCGCAAGCCCCTAAGCGGGATGATCATGTCGGATTTCTTAGCTGCTTCATCTTGTTAAGCTGGTTATCCTCTTTGCTATGTACTTTTTCCTCTCATAAAGCTTGTGCATCCCACTCCTGCCTAAGGCCTTCTATGAAGGCTGGCAGTAATTCTGAAATAAATAACTTTTTGCTGTTGCTCAGATTGGTAAATTTGATGGGAGCTAGTTTTCGGGGCTGTTTTTTCTGTGCTGCTGCTTCACTTATATTATCAGTCATTTCTCTTTGACTCTCCAAGTAAGATGGCCTTATACAACCTTCTGCAGTGACCTTCAGGTGTGCTGCTACACAAAGGAAATCTCCCGGGTGCTCAATGGCTTCAAGAGTGTTTCAATCAGAAAGGCTGCACACTGTGCACCTAGCACTTGGGATTGGCAAAGAAGGTAGTAGTCACTTAGAATATGAGCTCTGAAGCAATGTTCATCTAATGAGACTGGTCCTTCTGCTGAGTGGCAGCAGGTTATCAAATTTTGAGTTGGACAATAAAGACCTACCTTTAGTTTACTCTGTACCAACAGGCAGCAAAAATAATATTTCATGTTGATAGTACAGGAAAACTATAGCAATACTGATGTAATGGTGCCCGGCAAGCTCTAGAGCCAGCCAGAACTGTCAAGTGTTGCAGTCTCAAGCGTGCATGTGCCTTAAAGTGCAATAGTGACGGCCTGCTGTTAAATTAAATTTAGTGTTGTATTTGAGTGCACTCATTTCAGAGCTGCCTGTTTGTGTGGTGCTGTTTGCTGTTGGCTTTGTGTTAGTCTACTTTCAACGTAACCTGCCTCTCAATACTGCATTCATAAAGTTTCCATCGGTAGCGATCCTGGCTAGTGCGTTACATGATTGACAGTTTAAATGCACTTCTGCTCTAGGTTGACAGTGATGCCTTCAAGTAAATTAAATCCACTTTAGTAGCTCCACTGTGGCAAAATATTATTGGAGGAGCTTTAGCCTTTATTTTTATATGGCTATCCTGACTGTTTTGTCTAGTGTCGCTCAACAAGACAATGTTTGACATAATATTCATACTGTTTGCAGATATATAAAACTAATTTTTGTGGTTATACTTTTGAGTTGAGATAATAATTTGCTCATTAGGCTGTGTTCATAGAGAAAAGTAACATTATTCCGTTTCTTGGATGGCTTTAGTTGCGATATTTCGTTGTGGACACAAATCTTCCTACGTTCATTCTTAAACAGCGCAGAAAGAAAGACCATGTGAAAGAAAGACACGCAACACAGGTTCTGCCTCGCAACTTATTTTTATTCAATCTTTCCAGAAAAAACGCAGCAAACACCACACCGCCGTGGTGCAACTGCATATGAAAGTTAACTTTCATTCAACTTTCTCACTAACTTTCTAACTACCATCTTTCTTTCTAACTACCATCATCTAACATTCTAACTTCATGTGTGGTTGCATCACTGCGAT
Organism: Amblyomma mixtum; assembly: GCF_055824585.1. NCBI lineage: Eukaryota > Metazoa > Arthropoda > Arachnida > Ixodida > Ixodidae > Amblyomma > Amblyomma mixtum. Next base: position 49,125,125 of record NC_143014.1, read on the forward strand.
GTGCGTTTTTTTCCGACATATTGTATGATCAGTAGTATTGTTTCTTTTTTTTTCTTTTAGGCCTAGTGCTGTTTTTTTCTGGAAAGGAAAACTTATAAGGACAGTTTCTCTAAATAATAATCAGTTGCGAGTCAGTGCCTGTGTTGAGCGTCTTTCTTTCCCACGTCCAGTCTTCCCGTGCTGTTTAACAATGAATCTTTCTATGTTGTGGAAGCATCCTCTCTGGGTGACACTTCCCCCCAAAAAAAGTCTTTTTCTATACCTATCATTTTTTCTCATATTTTCTTAAAGAATACATTTTTTAATATAGTGTTCTGCCAGGACTGCTATTTTTACTGAATCATAAGTCACCCTAATGAAATTTCTAAAAGCTTATTTATTTAATTCACATAAAGTAAATATTTTTGGTAGACAGGCTACTTTCGTATTTAGAACAGTTTTGAAGGGGGAAGAGTTATATTATGACGGAGTTAAGATAAGTGTGATCACAAATTTCTTACGTTTCTAACAGAAAAAGAATCATTTCTTGCGAATAACCTGTTCTCCCAGTCAAAAAAACCATTGGAACCAATGGGTTCCAATTGGTTCAATTGGACGAGTTCAGTTTCCAATTGGTTCTAATTGGAATGGTGTTCCAATTGGAGGGTCCAAATGGACTATCCAATTGGACTGTTTGGGTTTCCAATTGGTTCCAATTGGGATGGTGTTCCAATTGGATGGTCCAAATGGACTATCCAATTGGACACTTTGGGTTTCCATTGGTCTTACCCATTGCATCCAATTGGTCCGCCGAACTGCACCCAATTTATCCAATGAATGTTTGCATGTTTGACGAAAAAGGTAGAACTAATATGGTACTTACAATAAGAGCTGTCAGCAGCTTAGCCTAATAAATTGTACTCATCACCTACACCACCACTGGAGCTGAAATTAAATAACTGTGCTCAGTGGGCAAGCGCCACCGGCCCCAGCATGAGAGCCTAATAAATTGGGTATATAAGTTGGAGCAGAAGTGTGTTCTCTGGATGTACAGCCTTTGTCAAAAGTAACCAGGCTGCATGGTTTGCTTCTAGCTCGTACAGTGGAGCCCTTAAAGCTTCCTTGAAGCTGAAATGGCCGTTAAAGGTAAGGACTGGGGGTCTTCTCATCTTCCAACACCTTTTGATCTTTAGGAAAGCCACAAGGGCTCCACTATACAATCTAGAATCAAACCATGCAGCCTGGTTACTTTTGACAAAGACGGTACATATTGAGCTAATGTATGCTACTAGTGCCTGAATGTGCAGTGTTGCTTGTGTGTGATGTATGTGTGTCTGTTGGCTTTGATTTCCATAAAAGCATGTTAATTTCAATTCCATAGAAAAATGTTGATTGGCACCACCCAGTCAAAAAAAAAAAAACCATTGGGACCAATTGGTTTTCAGACACCATTGGAACCAATTGGCTCAAAAGCCAACTGGAACCAATTGGTTCCAATGCTGCCCAAAAAATCAACTGGTTCCAATTGGAAATCTCAATGGTTTTTCTTGACTGGATAGTAAAAAAAAACCATTGGAACCAATTGGTTTTCAGACACCATTGGAACCAATTGGCTCAAAAGCCAACTGGAACCAATTGGTCTTTCCAATTGGTTTCTAGCCAATTGGTTCCAATGGTGCCCAAAAATCAACTGTTTCCAATTGGAAATCTCAATGGTTTTTTTTTTTTTTGACTGGGCGCTCTCGAGCACATCTCGGCAGTGTGCCCCGCGGAGCCGTTAGGGAATTGTGCTTGCTGCCTTCCTGGGCGATCTGGTCGCCGACGCCCAAGGTCAGTTCCCCTACCGATATGTGACGTGCGACTGCACTCGCACGAGGTTCGCTGCTCGGACGGCAGCAGCCAGCAATCGCTGATGGGCACGCAGAATCGCGACGACCTCAACAACCACTAGGTGGCCCAGCAAGCGCCAGACGGAAACGAGCTGCTTGTGGGGCGAAACCATCAAAATGCGGCGGCATCGTGTGCCTGCATCGCTTGCTACGGAAGACAAACCTACACAGCCATCACTTTCCGTCGCTCTCGGCCAGCGACTTGAAGAGCGTCCACAGTAGCCGGTCGCACTGGTCTCACTGGACTTACTTTCGTTCCCTCCCCCCCCCCTCCCCCCAGGTGGAAATATGTTACGGAAAACAACGCATGTCGTACGGCCTACGCCGGCCGAGTACCGTGCTCGCAAGAAGAGGAGGCGCGGGGGAGCAAGCGCGCGTAGAGGACGATAAAGATTGGCCGACGCCGGTCGGTGCTTCGTCTGCTCTCCGGCTCCCGGGTGTAGGTTTCTCTGGACGAGCCTGTAGTCCCGCTACAATATATGCTTTCGTGGTCCTTAGAATTTTTGTTTAAGGTGCCTCAACTTTCAGCCTGCGTAATATTTTTTTTCCTCCTTCATTGTTCATATTTCTCAAAACTGGAGCTGATGCCGCAGTGCTACGCACACCCTCCATTTTTTTTTATTAATAGAAGTTTTCAGCATACCGGAGATGTATTAGCGGATGCCTCCTGCATACGTGCAGTTGCCCCGCTTGGCCCCACCCAAGTTACTGCGCGTGCGCAGGAGGCGTCCGCTAAACCGGTATAAGTCTCCGCGTTACGGCAAAAAAAATAACGAAATAATGAACATAGCGAAGGAATGACGATTTCCCTTAGAAGCTCGGTCAACACGGGCTAACGATGCAATCGCTGGGTCCCTACAACTTCATTAAAACGAGGTTCAACTGCATATATACTTTAAATTACGATATGTTGTGGTAGAGAATACGAGACCGACATCACATCTAGAGCGCTCCTTTTAGTGTTCCACCTATAGTCGTTTTTGTCTATAGGTCTCCTCTCCAGTCCGCCGCTCTAGCAGCGCAGCCCCTTCGAGGATCCTCTCCTCAGGCAGCGCATTTCGCAGCAGCTGCTGCAAATGGACCGTGCTACATTCCTCCGCTCTCGCCACATCCTTTCTCCTCTTTCCTAGGTAACCACGTTCCGGATGGTTACCGTGGTACCTCCTACATCCTCGCCATAACCTCTTGCTCGCATACCCTCCTTCCACGGCAACCCTCCTCCTCCTTCTAGGGTAACTACCCTGCGGTTGGTTCCCACGGCAACCATGTACCATTTCTGCGCTCTCACGCTCTCGCCATACCCTCTTTCTTCCATGGTAAACATCCTCCGGTTGGGGATTTCCCCACTTCTGCCACATCCTCAGCCTTCCACGGCCTTCCGGCAGTTACCATTGGAACCTTCCTGTGTTTACGCCTTCCTACATTCTCGCCACAAAGCCTCCTTCCATGTAACTCTATTCGTTCTTCCAGGGTAACTGTACCCTCCAGGTGGTTTCCATGGCAACCATCGACTGGGTGCGCCTTCTTGCGCTCTCGCCATACTCTAGCTCCTTCTGCCAGGGTAATCCACCCTCCGGATGGCGCAGTAACTTACTTCTAGGTGAATACCTCCAACGCGCCGTGAGGTACGGGAGGTAGGTGGGAGTGAAAGCAGAGAGGTAGAGAGATTTCAATGAGCACAGGAGAGAGAGAGAGAGAGAGGTGCTATAGTGGAAGGCTCCGGAATAATTTCGACCTCCTGAGGATCTTCAACGTGCACTGACATCGCACAGCACACGGGTGCCTTTTGCTTGCGCTGCTATGCCCGAAGGATGAGAAAGCGCACGAGGGCAAGGGCATACTCAAAATTCCTGCTACTGGAGTAAGTATCGTCTGCTAAGCTGTTCTCATTAGGGCAAAGCAACGCCTGCTTATCACTGGCTATTATGCACCGGTGCCCAAAGAAGTTGCGACCAACTGTTTTGATCCACTGCATATAGTGCCTGATACTGAAAAGAGAACACATTTGCGACAAACAGCCTAGCCTGCGCAAGGAACCAGTTGCAATCGCTACTTACATTAAACTGATTGTAGAGGACCCTCGATATTGACGCATTAACTTCGTTAAGAAAACGTCCTGGGACGCTACCCACAAATACAACCTGGGTCTAGCGTCGTGCTTGGAACTTTACGCATTTGCGTACATGCAGCAGATAGAACACCAAACACCCTCAGAACTCGGCTATATAACTTTCTTTGCAGGAACAGCTCCGCACAAAGCAGAACTGCCAAGCAGACGACGACGCTAGAGTGGCATGACCAGCGTACACGCTCGTTGTAAATTGTTTTTTGAGGAGAGAAAATGGCACAGTAATTGCCTCATATCTCGATGGACACCCCAACCGCACCATAAGAGAAAGGAGGAAGGTATTAGTGACAGAAGAGAGAATAAGGTGCTGTAGTGGAGGGCTCCGGAATAATTTCAACCACCTGGGATCTTTGACGTACACTGACATCGCGCAGCACACGGGCGCCTTTTGTGTTCCGCCTCCATCGAAACGCGGCCCCCTCCCGCTTTCCGCTCTGCTTCGCCTCCGCGCCGCTGTGCCGGGCAGTCGACGCTAAAAAAACTGGGAGGGTGAACATTCCGTATTATATGGTGCATACATGCGTATGGTGTCGCACGTGCCACATATGCTTTTGAGGACGGCAATCCGGCTGAACTATCGGGTTCAGTACAAAATTAAGAAGAGGAGTTCCTATAACTCCTTGCTCGTTCCCACGGTGCGACACAGAGCAACGAGCTTACTGGAACAGTGCTGTGTTTGACTGGCTACCTTCCTGACGGTGGGCTGCATGGTACCTGGTTGTAATGCAGGTAAGTGCCTACGCGTGAAAGCCGCGCCAAATTTCAGACTATGTAGAAGGCTTGCATGGCTGCGTGAAATTGCACATGGAACGGCAAAGGTCATGGCTGGATCCAGCCTTTTAAAACGCATATATCCCTAGTTGAGCATCTCGCTGTCGTACGAAAACAGGCAATATGTTACCCAATAAACTGGTTAACTGATTTCCGATAGCTTTTTTTTTCATTCGTTGCTATTATATACTTGTAGCTGGCCATTGGCCGGCGGCAGCGGTTCCCGCCATCGGTTTCGCAGAGACGCTCGACCCAGCTAGCAAGCACCGTCGCTGTCCCTAACGCGACTGCAGACTCCCCCCCCCCCCCCCCTCCCCCCCCCCCAAACAGGTCAACGCACCCAACGTAGGGAGCCTGCATGTATACATCACGAAAATGGGACAGGCGTGCCGACTTCGCCGGTGATGCTGAGTGCGGCGCTTCTCCCGAACAGTGCATTCCCGTGGACCGACGGGGGAAACACCGAGTGGCGGCGACGGCGGAGGCAACGACGGCGCCAACCCACCGCCCGCATGCCCCTGCGCAGCCCGACAAAGCGGGGGTGGTCACGGCTGATTCATCCTCCCCTCCTGAAGAGCCAGCCGTCCGATCTCGTGTCGCCCACGGTGGGATCGCCACATAGCAGCCAACGACCCTTTGGGCCTGGACGGCCCGCGGCAAGCCAGAGTCCGCGACTGCAAGGCGCCATGATCCCTCCTTGCCTGCACGTGTTTCGGTGGTGTGTGCGCGGTCATGTGGTGAGGGCGGAGCCTATGAAGAGGCTCAAGTCCCATTGGACACTCCACCAGCGACCGGATTCCCTGGCTAGGTGCCTAGGGAATATATCAACTGGATAAAAACCGCAAGTCTGGAGGAGCGGGAAGAGGACCGCGAGGGCCAAGGGAGTTCCGTCCGGGCGGCTGAGATTCACCCCGACCGACAGGGATCGAGGGCCTTGGAACTTCTCTGGACCCTAAGCTGCTGAACCCTTCTGTGGTCCCGTGGTGAAGCTGACGCTGCCCCTCCCCTCCACAGCACCCGTAACGACAAAAAGCATGAACAACGTCCTGTGGCCACAACGAAGCGCCGTCTCGTCACCTGGTGAGCAGATCGTCGACTCCCTTCGGGCGGCCACAGCTGACGAATAAATAATCCTTCCTTATCAGTCAGTTGTGATGTTGACTCGTTCGCTTCCACCCTCTGCACGAATCTTAGTACGGCAACTTACCAGGTTGCGAATTGTGACCCCTCATTAGGGCCGTCACAATATAAGCTGTCAGAATTCCATCAAAAATTTGATCACCCTCGGCGCTGTGGCTGAGATGATTTTGGCTACGGCGCACCCCTTTCGAAAAGCGCGCGTAGCTCGGTGGCGCTGGAGTAGTTTTTGTCACTTGATCTCCCACTCTCAAATTATATATCTCAAATTTCAATCTTCTGCTCTCTGCGCATGCGCAGCGTTGCTATAGAGGCGCGGCTAGGCACGTGCGTCGTCTGCTTTCCGCGGCCCCAAAGGCGTCCGCGGGGCCAGCGCACACTGCAAGTTCATGTCACGTGCTTAAGCATTATTATACTTGAGCAGCGCCGAGGAGAGTCGTCTGCTTGCACGGCGGCGTTAGAGTGACTATGCAACGAATTAAATGTCGCTTGTAAATGTTTTCAGTACTTCGAAATGATGCTAAGAAGCATTCACACCAAGTACGAGTCTTCGGAGCTGAGCCGGCAATTTACTATGAATTTTTAAAAACCATGTTTTTTAAAATTCGCGGGCCGATTGGCGCCTTCGTAGTGACCAATTTTGAAACTAAAATCGTGAAAATAGACGGCACTAGTCCCGTGACGTCGACAGGCCACGGCAGCCACGACGTCACGGGCACGCTTCCGGTAGCCGTGAAAACCATATGCTCGAGCCGCAGCGCGACCCCCTCGGGCAAGCGCGAGCCAGGGCATTGCCTTCGCACATATGGTTTCAATTTACCGCCATCGCCTCTTTTTGTCGGGAGTTCGGGAGTAGGGAGCTTACATGTCGCAGGCGACATGTATAGGCTCCCTATTCGGGAGCCGCCGCGGTGGCTCAGTGGTCATGGTGCTCGGCTGCTGTCCCGAAAGACGCGGGTTCGATCCCGGCCGCGGCGGTTGAATTTCTTTGGAGGAGAAATTCGAGGCCCGTGTACTGTGCGATGTCAGTGCACGTTAAAGAACCCCAGGTGGTCGAAATTTCCGGAGCCCTCCACTACGGCGTCTCTCATAGCCTTAGTCGCTTTGGGACGTTAAACCCCATAAACCAACCAACCAACCCTATTCGGGAGCCACTCGCAGTGCATTTGTAGCAGTAACAAGAAATCCGACGCGCGCCGCAATCCAGGAAGGCGAAGAGAGACCCGAGAGACGCTGCCGACCCTGCTGCTGGGGTGCTGGGTATGGCTGGGTGCGACAACCAGAAGTCCCAAACCGAACGTCAGCGATTGACGTAATCATGGGCGGGGCCCAGTCCCAGAGCTGTTTTCTTTATTTTTTTCTGGTGCCCCGCGTGTACGAGTTGAGGGGCGAGAGGAGGAGTGTTAAGTTTTAATCGTCTATAACTTCGTGGTTATTGATGCTAGCTAAAAAATTCTTGCGGTGGCGTGAGTTATGGAATGCCTATCTCCCGTCTGCTTTATGTAATCTCAATTAATTTATTGCATAGTCGCTTTAAATGAATATGCACATAGGTGGTGCGCGTTGCTGGATCGCATGGATGACACTGCAAACTCAACAGCAGTGACAAAGGTCTACGCACACGACCCGCTTCTCGGCTCGAGCATTTTTGTTATCACATGCACTGTGTGTTCATTTGGACTTCCTTTGCGCCGCCGCGGTGGCTCAGTGGTTATGGTGCTCGGCCGCTGACCCCAAATACGCGGGTTCGATCCCGGCCGCGGCAGTTGAATTTCGATGGAGGTAAAATGCTAGAGGCCCGTGTGCTGTGCGATGCCAGTGCACGTTAAAGAACCCAAGGTGGTCGCAATTTCCGGAGCACTTCACTACGGTATCCCTCATAGCCTGAGTCCATTTGGGACGTTAAATACCTCTAAACCAACCAAACGAACTTCTTTTGCGAATGGCAAGCCCTCCACCGCTCTTCTCCGGCACCCCGCGCTGCATATAGGTGACTGCGGAAAATAAATAATCGGTACTTTGCGGACCTCAGAGGCGCTGTTAGAACAGTGCGAACACGTGTGTCTCACACGTTAGTTCTTATCGGCCTCGATGGAGGCGAAACGCAAAATGTATCCGTGAGCAAGCTTATAAATCGTGTTTACTTTCGATACGCTTTGGCTGTCGCTAAGAAATCGGCAAAGCGGCGCTAGTAACCTCGGACTCGTAACGGACTAGCGGTTCGAGGCTGCGCCGGTTGTGCAGCTAACCACATTCCGCTTAGGCGTTTTTTTTTTTTTTTTATAGTGTTAGCATCCTCGCTTCACAGTCACTTCGCGTATCGCATTCAGACTGGCGTTTGGAATCAGCGTGCATCGGATATTCCGCCGGTACTTTATGGGCCGCACCAAATACGTCGTCAACGAACGCCACTTCGGCTGACCACCTGCGCTTAATCGCTGCTAGAGCCCGCCGCGAAAACGACGAAAGTTGGTCGCGGGTTGGGTTCCCCTCGATTCTGGGATAGAAGCTCGAATAGCGGTCAATGCCAGCAGCGCTTCCATATGAAACAAGAGAGCCGCATTTAGTCAAGACACATTCTCGGACAAGTGATCGGTCATTCGGCCTCTCGCTGTACGGCGTCTGCTGTGCATGAGCACACCACATAAATATCTGACAAAAGGCGCCGATTATGTGGGAGTCATCTGCACACAACGCATACTCATGACTGGACTTGGGAAGCCTTGTTACCACTCTGGAGCAGTCGCTCTTTCGCACAAAGGTGGTCGTAGATTGTCACAACGGCCGCTCATAAGGCAGCATAGAAGGCAGCATTTCTTTACATGCTGCTGACACGAAGCCCGCCATGGCGAGGCGTAGTGCTGGTAGCGGACGGAGCTTGCAACGCTACAGCCGTACCGTCGGCCGTAAATTTGGCCCGAATGCTCAAGCACATGACTTGAACTCGGAGCGCAAGCTAGCGCCGCGAACGGCTTCGGGGCAGCTGCACCGTGGGAAGAAGCAAAAGCAGACGACGCACCTCACGCAGAGAGCAGTGCGGGGTGAGCTCGAGTGGCAGAAAGCTTTCCCTTGTGGCGCTCTAACCACGGTTACCTTCTTTCGTGTTGGCATGACCTGTCTGCGCCTATGGTTATGTCGTAGTAAGGAGCTCAGATGCCGGCCGTCAAGCGCCAGCTCGCGCACTCTACAAATGAGATCGCTGTGACCAATATGTACACAAATGAGTTGAACGGCTGTCAGTGTCGACAATCCCTTCACTTAAATACCAAAGTTTATTCTGCTCAATAGGCGTCGTCCCGAGCCAGCGCCAAATGACAGAGCTCCGACTACCGTCGATGCATCCGGCTTTCGCGCAACAGAAAGACAACACCACGAAATACGCATATACTCGGCGCGGAATGGTGTCGACCACGGGGCTCATTTGAGAGCGCAGCCTCACACAATCTGTGCCGAGCATACTCTGAAAAATCAGATCAAAAAAAGAAAAAAAACCGTTTCAATGCGCAGAACAACGGAATCAAAGTTAACCTTTTTTCCAGAGCAATCTGCAATAGTTTTGAGCAATAAAATGCGCCTATCCACAAACCTTGCCGCCTGACACCTGCATCACGGGTAATCACGGCTCTGCATTAGCCACCCTATCTGCATGCAATTATCTTCCGACAGAAAGGCGTACGAATGGCGCCGCTTACTGCGCTCCGAATATTACATAATAAGTCTCGCAGTTTCGCTACCTGGCGACAGATGGCGACGCAGAAAAGCTTGCCTGGTAGCGGCGGGGCTAAATGATGTCCTGAATGGTAACGCCGCACAAGTAGGGAAAACATTAGCTGAGGGAGTTGACGGTATAAGGGCGATAGCACAGCAAGCGCAGATCGTGGTGTGTACAGTGCCTGAGGTACAAGGAAGGAATGCAGAGGTTGCTAAAGACGTTGTGAATCTTAATCGCGAGATAAGGCAGTTAGGCCTCGAGAAAGGCTTTGAGGTGGTAGAAATAAACAAGGAAGTGCACAGGGCAGGTTCGGGCAGAGACTTTGGACGAGATGGCATCCATTTCAGTGGAAGGGTAGGAGAAGAGATAGGCAGGCGCCTGGGAGGCCGAGCGGTAGCTTTTTTAGGGGGTCCACGGTGGCTCAGGGCGTAGGTGTAGGTAGAAGCGATGTAAATGTAACAATGGCGGCTGATCCCAACAAAATGGCCACTAGGAGGCCCAGAAAGAAAACTACGAAAAAGAAATTTAACGCCAGGATCAGTTACATAAACATGCAAGGGGGTAGAAAGAGAGCGAAATGGCTAGAAATAGAACAGCAGTTAAAGGACGAAGCAGTAGGTGTGTACGCTCTATGCGAGACACATCTGAGGGATCTAGAAGATCCACCTTTCATCGATGGCTATGTCTGGGAAGGGTGCAACAGAACAACAACGGAGAAGAAGGGAGGAGGAGTAGGTATGCTGATACATCAAGGAACAAATTGGCAAAGAATAAAATCAACTTGCAAAGAACATGTCTGGGTATCAGGTACAATTGCTGGCAAAAGGACATGGCTAGGGGTAGTTTATTTAGGGACCGGGGACAAATGCAGGCAAGAAAACAAGGATCTAGTTAAGTGCCTCAATGACGATATAAAGCAGATATGAGACGGTGTCGATATTATTTTGCTTGGAGACATGAACGGCCACATCGAGGATCTGGATGGATACACAGATTGTAACGGGAAGTTAATGCTAGACTTGTGTGAGCGGCACAACTTAGTTATTGTCAATAGAGAAACTAAATGTGAGGGACAAATCACGTGGGAATCCCGTAACAGGCAAACAACCATTGACTACTGTCTAATGTCGCAGGGCATCTATAGCAAGCTCGCAATAATGGAAATAGACGAAGAGGGGAAGGACAGCCTAGGAAGTGATCATAAACGTATTAGTCTACAGTTGGGAGCCCTAGTCAAAAGAGAAATGCAACGAAGTCCAAAAGACAACGCAAAATTAAATGATGAACAAATAGCGCTAATATCAGCCGATATAGAAGAAATAATTGAGAAACGCCACATGGAAAATTGGGATTAAAATCAGTTGGAACTGCTCATCGCTACAAAAATGAAACAAGTGAAAGGAGTTAACCGCTGGAGAGGAAAGAGGAAGCCACGAAGCTGGTGGAATATGGAAATTAAGGAGGCCATCGAACAACGACGGGTGGCTTCAAGGGAACACAGAGAAGCAAAGAGGGCGCAGTTATCTGTAGAGGAAATAGGAAAAAAATGGGAATCTTATCGACAAAAGAAACAGCAAGTTCAGGTCCTAGTCCAGGCTAAAATAAAGCAGTCCTCTGATAAATGGCTGGCTGAAGTTCGCGAGGCAAATAAAGGGGGGCCAAGAAAATTCTGGAACCATATAAGCTGGTTGGGAAAAACAAATCAAAGAAAGCAGGAACAGATTATAGATGCTGAGGGAAAATGTTTGGAGGGAGACGATGCTGTGGACTACATTACGTCATTTATAGCTGCGTCTTTTAGCGACGCCAATGGGGTAATCTCCCCAAGTGAGGCGGCAACACAGGACAGCACAAAAGAGAACAGCTTAGAACTGACTAGTCTTAACTGGGAAAAGGCGGAAGCGAATATTCCTAAAACCACATCCGCAGGGATAGACGAAATTCCAATTAAGCTGATTAATGAACTTGGCCCAAGAAGCAAGGACGCGCTGATAAAAGCATTGGAGGCAGTCATAACAAATCAGCAAATTCCGCACAGCTGGAGACAGAGTAAAATGAATTTGATTTATAAAGGGAAAGGAGATAAGATGAACATAAAATCCTTCCGTCCGATTACTATAACATCTGTTATGTACAGGCTGGCAATGCAGGCGGTGAAATTAAAAATGCAGTCATGGGTAGAAGGGAATAGGATACTCGGAGAACTTCAGAATGGGTTCAGAAGGGGTAGGCGGTTAGATGATAGCCTGTTCGTGCTTACCCAATGCATAGAAATAGCTAAGGCGGAAAATAGACCTCTGTTTATAGCCTTTCTAGACATAAGCGGTGCATACGATAACGTGAACAGGGAACTCCTGTGGAGCATATTGAAAGATTTAGGTATTGGTGATGAGGTAATTGATTTTCTACAGGAAATCTACCGAGATAATGAAGTTGAAATTACATGGGAAGGGAAAAAAAGTACCACAACTGTAGGGGTGCACAAAGGATTAAGGCAAGGTTGCCCTCTATCACCGCTGCTGTTCATGCTTTACGTGATAAATATGGAAAGAAGGCTAGAAGAAAGTAATCTGGGTTATAATCTATCGTACAGATTAGGCGGAAATGTAGTTGAGCAGCGACTCCCGGGTTTAATGTATGCGGACGATATTGTACTGTTAGCAGATAGCCAGGAAGATTTACAAACTTTGGTTAATTGCTGTGGAGACGAAGGAGACGCTCTAGGATTCAGTTTTAGCGCAACTAAATCAGGTGTGATGATTTTTAACGATACAACTGATCAGGTGCTTACAATACAAGGACACGAAATACCCAAAGTGGCCGAATACAAATACCTCGGGATATGGCTAAACGAAGGGCAGATATACACGGAAAAGCATGAACAGGCTCTTAGGGCAAAAGGACGAAGAGACGCCGGGATAATGAAACATAGGGCATTATGGGGGTACAACAAATATGAAGTACTAAGAGGTATTTGGAAAGGAATAATGGTGCCGGGACTTACTTTCGGCAATGCGGTTCTGTGCTTAAGGGCAGAAGTTCAGTCGAGATTAGACGTAAATCAGAGAGCTGTTGGAAGATTAGCACTAGGTGCCCACGGCAAAACCACAAACGAGGCAGTACAAGGGGATATGGGCTGGGCATCGTTCGAGGCACGGGAAGCTAAGAGTAAAATACTATATGAAGAACGCCTGAGGAAATTGGACGATAACAGATGGGCAGCTAAGGTATTTAAATATTTATACAGAAAGAACGTTGACTCACAGTGGCGGAAAAGAACTAGAAAACTAACCAGTAAGTATGCCGGTCATGAGGACGGAGAAAGAAAGAGCATTAAACGACAGGTTAAAAACGCGGAAGTTAAAAATTGGATGAATTCAATGGAAAAGAAACATAGTGTAGAACTATATCGATTCTGGAAAAGGCAGATCAGGAAAGAATTTTTCTATGATAACTCAAGAGGCAGTGCCCTACTCTTTGAAGCTAGATCAGGGTGTCTTAGAACGCGCAGCTACAAAAAGAAATTTAACGAAGAAGATGACACATGTGCAGTGTGTGGTAGATCTGTGGAAACAATTGAACACCTCATAATCAAATGTGATGGTATCCATCCGGATGTCGATGCAGGCACAGTCACTCTTTCTGAGGCCCTAGGGTTTAAAGATAACAATGGTCATGTAAATAAATCTGCAGTGGAAGTCAGCAAAAAGCGATTGGAGGATTGGTGGCTGAAAAGCAGAGATGTGGCATAAGGTTAGAATAGTAGGAAACCGTAGGCAAAGTTGATGGAGAATCTTAATGAGAATTGCCAACACAGTAAACAAAAAAAAATAATAAATAAAGAAAAGCTGAGCATGGTGGCAATTGCCACCACCCCGTTTCAAAGGGGGCGCTCCTATCCATCCATCCATCCATCCATCCATCCTAGAGTTACTGTTTGCATCGCTGTCGTCTGCTTGCAGTGAACGCGCCGTTGACCGAAAGTTTTGTTCGGCACGGACTCCCAATTCGTTCTGTATTGAATTTTGATTGCGGTTGTGTGTGCTGCTGTCGCCGGTATGGACGACAGGCTACAAGTCGTGCAAAGAAAACTTGTCGCTGTTTTCGGCACCACAGGACGAAGAACGTTTGAAGGAGTGGAGAAATGTCATCCTACGTAAGGTCTGTTTGCTGCAACCTTCAGACTATTTATGTGAGCACAGCATTTCGATCGAGCCTCAGCTCGCGCCGAAAACGTGGGAAGTCATGTATACAATTAAGGGCCCTCGTACGAAGACCGCGGCGACCGTGATTTTGAGAAAGATGCGGTGCCAACAAGGTTCCCTGACTGTCCTGCACACCTGCCGAGAGTCAGGAAGGAACGGAAAAGGCCTGCTCAGTGGCGCGATATTCCGGTGCCAAAATAAAAGAAAAAAACGCCGTGTTCTTCACGAGCCGCTCGACGGTCCTCAAGAGGATGCGGCGAATCAAGACCCGTCTACGCGGAGCAGGGCCCGCAGGAATCATCCTCCTCGGACACCACATTGCGCGGCTTCAGCTACTTGTTCGAAGTGTCGCCGAACATTTTACCTTCTAGCTCTTGGGGCTGGCATCGACTCGAACTAGAGGGAGTCAGAAGCGTGTACTTAATTCGAAAGCTGAGCGCATCAAAGTTGACCATGCATGCACTTAACTGACAGCACCGCCAATCCCGTCTCCTCTAGCCGTGTCGACACGGATCGTAGACGGCACTGAGGACCGAGGGCAAACCTCGCTAGATGAATTTCAGCTGCCAAAACGAAACACGAAGCGCCGAAAATGTGGCCGAGCTTTGTCCAAACAAGCGGATGACGATGTTGTCTGTCATGTTGGACTGAATCCCCTTAACGTTTTTTTTTTTTTCGGTTTTACGAGCTGATGAATTACGGATGACCGATCAATACAGGCATCCACTTTTTATCGGCCTGGTGGCAAGCGAACTGTTGGTATTACCAATGTTTCGCACGCGCTTAATAGCCTGAAGGCCACGAGAACGACTGGTAAGCACTGAGAATTATCGGAAAATATGCATCTCATTTTTTTCTTATTTACGCATTATGGCTAAGCTTTGCATTTAAACTAGTTGTCCTCATTGCCCCAACGAACTTCGCCGTTTCTAACTTCAAAAGCGGTCGCAGTCGTGTGGCGCCATCTGGCCGAGTGCCGAGAACTGCGAGGGGTTCTGTGCCTATCCGTACCAGCTGCGGAGCGCTCCTTGAGACACCTTTCTATTCTTGCACCGTGGTCAGAACGTTGTCTGTCCTAAATTTTGCAATGTTGGAAGTAAAAATATATTGCAAAAAAAATAAAATCATTGTGAATAGAAGAATAAAAAATGCTTGTGTTTGTTGCCAGATGTTTGCGTTTTACACATGTTGCCAGATTTTGCTAATAAAAACATAATTTTTGTGTTTCTTCTACTAGACAAATGAAACATGCATTAAACATACAAAGCTTATTGCATCAATAATAAAATATTTTTTCATTAGTATATTTTACAATAAGTTTATTTACAGTGTTTCCAGGTTTCGAAATGTGTTTATTGAACATGGTGGCCAGATTTTTAAGTTACACAACTCCTACTTTTCTGATTGCTTACTTCCACAACCCACCAACATTGCAAAGTATTTATACTGACAAATTTTAAGTAATTATGTACAAATATTGCTTCAGAGTTCAGTGTGAAAAATAAGTGCAAATGCGAACAGCGCCACTTCTGGCAGCTTGCAGTACTTCCGCCTGACGGACCTAACCAAATGGACCGAATAGACGTCGTTATCGGATATGAAACAAATTGCCTACTTTATTGTGGCACAGAAAAAGCGCTAAGGACTCAAAGTGCAAAAAGGACAAGAATTTCCCGCTTTTGTTGTTCTGCGACGTTGTCGTGGTGGTTTTCTGCAGCGGCACATGGCCGCACAGCGGTGGTCTGTTCGACAGGCGCGCACGGAAAGTCGAAACAATTTTTCCTCAACCCGATCGGAGTGCAGCACAGGTGATGTGTGTATCGCACGAAGGATTTGTGCAGCGGTCCCTTTGGCTTGTGAACACCTCGTCTGCTGACCTTCTCCCCGAACCGCCTGTTGGTCTTCCAGGCACTTTGCAAGGGCGGGTGCCTGCTGCGGGTAAGATCTTGGTCCAGAGCGTCTTCGTCTTCGGAGACGGTTTCACGCGTTGCCTGGTCGCCTGAGAGACTGTGTTTGGACCTCAAATAGCAGCTTGTTTTCTTTGTCCACTTTGTTGCAAGTCATACTTAGCGTAACTTGGCGTGCCCCACTTCATTAGCACTGGCACCAAGGTGTGAAGTTTTTGTTTGCTTTTTTTCTTTAACCGTAAAGCGTGAGGCGGTTTCCATTTTGTTTCATTTGTGGAATTTTCATTGTACTTAAATTCAAGAAGTGCCTGTGCCCAACGCCACTGTGTTTTGGTACTTCTGAAGTGTAGGAGCTCGAAAATCAGACGACACAGTGTCTAAAGCCCCGACGATAGTGTCTTAAGATAGTCCGCTGTACCAGTCGATTCTCATTAAACTTACTACGGACTTGCGAGAACGTTTTCGCAGTCTAGTTGGTGCATACTGAAAGGGGTACTTTACACGCGCAGGCGGACAAACAGTGGAAGAAACGAAGTGACTGAACGGAGCGCTAACAACTCTGGCATTTTATACAGCAGCTGCTCACATAAACAAAACAGAATGGCAGGATAACGTAGGAAGAAATCAAACAACTGATATCCCGTCATCGATATCCCAAGTCCGGTAGCTCGTTTGTCAGCAACCCCTCAATTTTTCTATTAAAAAAAAACTAAAAACAAATGTCTCGCGCTGTTTCATGCCTTTAGTTGGTGCAATGACGGGATATCAGTTGATCTGATTTTTTTCTTACGTTATCCTGCCATTCTGTTTTGTTGATATGAGCAGCTGCTGTATATAAGCGACTGCTCGGTCGATAAAATGCCGGAGTTGTTAGTCAGCGCTCTGTTCTGTCTCTTCGTTTCTTCCTGTGTTTGTCCGACTGCGCGTCCGACCTCTTTGAAAGTTTACCACGGACGTCGCTGCAGGCCCCACGGAAGGCACGCAGGTTGCACGCTACATTCGCGACTTTCGACGAGGTGCTAGAAGTTCGCCCATTCTTACAAGCGACACAGATCGGCGTCCTCACGCTTGGTTGCGAGCGGCGAACACCGCTGTAACTCGCACCAGGCTGCATGCCCTGCAAGCCACGGCGGTAGGTGACACGCCGCACGCCTGCAGAGATAGGAATTCGTTCGCTGCCTTGGCTTCGCACTTGGTAAACAGTCTCGTAATCTGTCATCTCCATCTACTCGTAATTTAAGCCAGAATTTCCGCCGTCTGAGATTCGGCGCCGTCGTACACGGCACAACTCGCTTTCACCGTGCAGAACACCCGTCCGTGATGCGTGGTGATCCCTAAGAAATGTTTTGCAAGCTCTATTTGCCGGTAAACAGAGCAGATGTGATGTTCATCATTAAAAATATTTTTTCGGTTCTACCTCACAGCCATGGCAAAAGGCATGTTGAATCTGTTTGAGGCTTACACTGCTGCAGTAAGTAGCGATGGCCAGCCCGACGTACCCGGGGGAAAAATGTATCGGGTTCGTCAGACGTGCCTTTAGCCGCGGCCTAAAAGCATAGCGATCGCATCCGTACCAAGAATAAAAACGTATCGGGACAGTTCGGAGGACCAAATTGCCAATCTCGTCTATGACTAGCTTTAATAGCCGTTCAGGAGGTCCCTCCGAGTGACCAGTGGTTTTGCTTTTGACTAATAGTTGTGAACTGTGTTTGAGCTGCATTTTATGTAATGGCTCACGCTAATGCTACCGTATATGCTTCCTGTCTGAAGCAAAATGTTACAATTTGAAGGAAACGCTGAAAATGAAAGATCAGCGGCGTGTGACTATACCGATATATATAGTAGCCACTTCGCGTACTTTTTAGCGAATGGTTTTAGTTTTCACATTTCATGAGCACGCGCCAAGCCGGCTCGTCAAACGCGAGGCGAAGAGTGTGACGTCATAACGCCCTTATCGGACCAGGAGCCGGCTGCCCTATTTGAAGCCTGCCGCCGCACACCTGTTTAACATGAAGCGTGGTTCTGCTGACCGCAAAAGTCATTACACAAGTTACGAATAGGGCTCTGACGATTAAGTCTTCGCACTTATGGGAACAAAATAAAATAAGGGCTCGTGGCTATGCAACGGTCGGGCATGTAGGGACCAGCAGTACCTTGAGCTTTTCTCTCGCATGCTTACTACAATTTCGGCAACAGTTAAAATGACGCTGCGTTGTGCGCAATCATTCGGGGTAGAGGCAGAAAGGCAGCTATTTACCAAAGCGTTACTAATAACATCGTACATCGCTTTCTCTTGTCCGATTCGATTTGAAGCATCCGTTTACCTCCTCAAACCACACGAAGCCTGAACCTGCGCCTTCTTGACAGTTAGCCAATTTGAACAAACGCGAGCGCACCAGAAATTGTTCTCTGCACTTTACTAAGCATAACTAACCGCTGTACGGGACAAATAGAATGTGAACTGAGAGAACTCATTGCTGCGTTGAATTAAACATAGCCGTAAGCTAAGCACTGTGCTTTCCCACGCTAATAGCGCATCAGTCTAGATATCAGTAGCGAACGTCACATTGCTATTCTTTCAGCTTAACAGTCTTACTATATAAGACTGGGACGACAACAAGATGGTTTGGTTTGGTTTTATGGGGTTTAACGTCCCAAAGCGACTAAGGCTATGAGAGACGCCGTAGTGGAAGGCTCCGGAAATTTCGACCACCAGGGGTTCTTTAACGTGCACTGACATCGCACAGTACACGGGGCTCTAGACAAGAAGTTTTTCAAGCTATTGCGGACCGGGATTTAACCGACGGCAAAAACTTAGCGATCACTCCAGAGACTGCTTTGGAGAAATGCGAAAGCACTAGCGTTTTACGCGACGTTAGCGGCTCCTAGTCGTTTCTACGTCTAGTTATCCACTCCGTTAAGGTCCGACCGCCACTCCTCGATCCCCAATGCTACCACTCACTCGACAGTGTGCACTTTTTTGTTCTGATTGGTTTTAGGCGCGACGTCATCAGACGTACGGATGGCGTCACATTGTCTCGCTAATTAGCCCCATTAATAAAACCAAATAAGTTCATTCATTAATTAGCGTCATTAATCAAGATTATAAATCAATATCATTACATTAATTAATGACTAATGCTGGTGACCTATGACTAATGACTCTGACTCGACCACTCTTCAGATCGTGACATCCTGGCGACACGTTTTGCGGACACATAGCCTAGTAATGCTTTCGTATTAATAAAAAAATCTAATTATATAAATCGGTATTTATTTACTATCTTACGCGTCATACCTGTCCAAGCGCAGTGCTCTTCCTTAGCGCTGCCTGAGTAAGAAAACAGTGTCAACCTCCACTCCCCTCCACGCCTGACGCGCGTACTTGGTCCTATCAGCATTGTGTTTTGCCGAGAAGAAAAAAATAGAACAGCGTCGGACTTTCGGTGTTGACTTGCGAGCGCCATGCCTAGCTAGAATTCTGAACACAACTGCACTAGATGCACAATCCACGCGAAGAAAAAGGTACGAAGAAATTCACCAGTCAAAGACGCACACTTTATCCATGATGGTTTCATAGTTCTCGGACCTTCGCATATCTGAGAAACGTAAGGTGCGTCTTGAGCAACAGTGCTGTTTTGACGGCCTTGAGCGTAGCAGTGCCTCGTCATTTTGTTTCGCCGCACTGAAAGGTTCATTACGAAGGCGGATCAAAGGAAAGTGGAGTGTTAGACAAAGCTAATACACAGAAAGCTATATCCCGTCGACCACGCGTATAGCGATTTGAATCCCGCAGGAGCAACGGGGGTGTTATGACACGTCCGGTCTCGATGGGGGCGCGCTGGTTATGGCATGCAGCTTCCAGAAGCGGCCGCCAGTTGCGGCGGCACGATAAAAATCGCAAACAAAAAGGCGTTATGAGTCTTTTTTTCCTGCAAAAGCTTGTATTGATCATTTTCATCCGTTCGTTTGTCAAAAACTGCCGCTGGGAAATTTCGGTTGTGTGTGTGTGTGTGTGTGTGTGTGTGTGTGTGTGTGTGTGTGTGTGTGTGTGTGTGTGTGTGTGTGTGTGTGTGTGTGTGTGTGTGTGTGTGTGTGTGTGTGTGTGCGCGTGTGTGTGCGCGCGTGTGTGTGCGTGTGTGCGCGCATGTGTTTGGTTGGTTGGTTGGTTTATTGGTGTTTAACGTCCCAAAGCGACTAAGGCTATGAGCGACGCTGTAGTGGAGGGCTCCGGAAATTTCGACCACCTGGGGTTCTTTAACGTGCACTGACATCGCACAGTACACGGGCCTCTAGAATTTCTCCTCCAAAGGATTTCAACCGCCGCGACCGGGATCGAACCCACGTCTTTCGGGTCAGCAGCCGAGCACCATAACCGCTGAGCCACCGCGGCGGCGCATATATATATATATATATATATATATATATATATATATATATATATATATATATATATATATATACACACACACACAGGGTGTCCCAGCTAAAAGTAACCAAGCTTTTAAAAATGAAGTGTTCTAGCCCCGTGAGACCAACTGAGGGTTGTTGCCAGTCGCGTGTCCTAGTCTGCGGTATTTTTTTTATTGTGCAAACGTAATTAATTAGCAGAGACTGATTAGCTAACTTTTTAATTATTGCCTTTAGGAAGAAAGTGTCAATGCAGGAATTGTAGATCCCATAGAAAAATAACCGGTTGCGGTGTTTCCAACCAAGTACCACTTATACAGCTTCTTTTATTTGCCTTAAAAGAAAGCCCGCGAAATACAAAAAGAACCACGTGATAAGGAAGCAGTTTCAGCGCTCCCAAACGACCGGTCAAGCAACGACATCTGCTTAGGTTTGCAACGCTGCCCCGAACAGGGTTCGGCGTTTTGAGGTGGTGGCGAGATATGCGTCATGAAAAGTAAGCGGGCGCTGGTTTTCAAGGAAGTGAAGCGCGGCTCGCATGGAGCGCTTTTTCACGCTAAACCTCGCCTCGAGTGATAGGCATGTGGCCGTGCCGCCGAACTTGCACCGTCACGCGCTGAAGGAGCGGTCGCCCTATCGCCCATGCGAGAGTTACTGGCGTATATCTCGCAACCATCGCAAAACGCCGAACCCCGTTCGGGACAGGGTTGCAAAGATAAGCGAATGTCGTTGTTTGATCGGTCGTCTGGGAGCGCTGAAATTGCTTCCCTATCACGTGGTTCTTTTTGTATTTCGCGGGCTTTCTTTTAAGGCAAATAAAAGAAGCTGTATCAGTGGTACTTGGTTGGAAACACCGCAACCGGTTCTTTTCTATGGGATCTACAATTCCTGCATTGACGATTTCTTCCTAAAGGCAATAATTAAAAAGTTAGCTAATCAGTCTCTGCTAATTAATTACGTTTGCACAATAAAAAAAATACCGCAGACTAGGACACGCGACTGGCAACAACCCTCAGTTGGTCTCACGGGGCTAGGACACTTCGTCTTTTTAAAAGCTTGGTTACTTTTAGCTGGGACACCCTGTATATATATATAAAGAAGTTGGGAAAGTCACATTGAAAAACTTAACAGATTTATTCAACGTTTCGACCAGGGACTGGTCTTTTTCAAGAATGATCATACAGTGCATGGAAGAGCCTTCTTATAGCGGTGAACATGGCACACACAGGGCTTGAAAAAGAAAAATGAGAAAAACCAAAGGGGAAAGAGGAACACAGCCAAGACACGAAACCCAAACACTAAGATGCGCCAGCAAAGGCGCCGCTTGAAAGAGGTGAAAGAGTGAGGTGGGCCCGAGCGGGCACGGGACTAGTTGGAAAAAAAAAGAAGAAAAAAAGGCGTGGGGGTGGTTAACAAAAGAGGGAAGTGCCTGCCAATTGTGTGCGTGGCCCCGCGCGACTCCAGAAGAAAACAGGAGGACACACAGGTTGCGGCTGAGGTAAGTGTCTCCACACGGTGGCACTTGGACCCCAAGACCAGATGAGTTTGCATATGAAGACCATATGGAAAGCTCCTTCTTTACAGGAGTAGAAAAAAGAATAAATAAAGACAAAAAATGGCACTGCGATGGCCGAAGGAAGCAAAACCCCATGAGGGTCGCACATGAGAACCACATGGATAGGCTCCTTCTTTACAGGAGTGGAGAAAAAGTATAAATAAAGACAGAAAATGACACTGCGATGGCCGAAGGGAACAAAAACACACACACGCAGAGGTGACAAGAATACACAGAATACACACAGGATTGTGTCACTTTTGTAGCATGTTTAAGCAGAGGATATATGGGGAAATGCGTAAAAGCCCACAAATTAAGATAAAGACAGCGCCTGAGTGTTAGAAAGTGTACCAAAAAGGCAAATTTCATTACAGGGAACACAACAACAATATTAGAATAAATACAAATGGCACGCGAGATAATACAGGCGCCCAAAATAATACAGTTCAAGAGTGTGAAAAAATGTCCTAAGAAACAAAGTTTACGCAAACGCCGTGATCAGCAACAACAAAACGATAATAATGCGATGAATACACATGAGAGACGAGCGTCACATAATTCGTGCTTAACCACAACAAAAATAATGTCAGTACCTCGACTGGAAATGAAAGTGTTAAATACAGAACAAATTGTTATGCAACTGTCATCAAAGTAAATTTAAGAAACATTATTTTCGATGCAAAAGAGTTCCCAAGGAAAAGAAAAACAAACAAACAAAACATTGCAGAAAGATTTAGCCAGAAAGGCAGGAGAGTTTGCCAGAGCTTTCATTAATTCCAGCAGACAAGGTGTTAAATTTAAATATTAGATATGATTCACAGGCTTCCCTGTCGAAATGTGTCTGGAAGCCAGATTGGAGTATGGTGGCCTTGAACTTTCCAAATGAATGGCCTTTTGTCGTTACGTGTCTTGAAAGAGGCAGATCTGGCAGTGATCTTATATGTGCTCTGTGGTTATTTATTCTCAGTCGGAAAGGAGTTTCAGTTTGCCCAATATACTGATCACAGCACACACCGCACTCCAGGAGGTAGACTACGTTGCTGGTGTCACAGTTGAAATCTCCTCGAATTTTGAATGAGAAAGACGACGCTGTGCTGCGAGCTTCTGTGACCTTATTCATCATTGGACAAAGTTTACAGCGCGGTTTATTGCACGGTGTGCACCCTGAGACTTCACCGTTGTCTAGTTTCGAGGAGGTTACGGCATCTTTGATATTTCTTGCCCTCCGATATACGACACGGGGTGGTTCGGGAAGCAAGCGCTTCATTTTGTCGCTCTGAAGGAGAATGTTGTGATGCTTTCTGAGAATAGCATTAACATTCGGTGCTGTTGGAGAGTAGGTTAATATCAGATTAGTTGGGTAGTTCGTCTGCGCAGTCGTGGTGTTATTTAGCATTGTACGGCGGTCTTGTACTGCAGCTTTTTCCAAGGCATCGTCGATGATAGGCTTCGGGTAGCACTGTCGGACCAAATCCTTGCGGAGTGTCTCACAGTTAGAAGCGAAGTCCTCTTCACGGGAGCAGATACGTTTAAAGGCCCGTTCACACTTGCGAGTCGCAGAGGTCGCGCGACTGTTTTGGTCGAAAAGCGACAGTCGCAAACGGTCGCCCTGGTCGAAAAGCGACAGTCGCGGGCCAGTCGCTCGGTGCTCGATTTTTCAGCCTCGCGACTGCGAGTCGCAAACCTCTGAACCAATCAGCGAGCGAGCCAAGCTTCCGGCAACGACACCGCTCGCGGGCGCGCCGGGCGACGACCTGCGCTGCTCCCAGCGGGCTGCCGTAGTCGTCGCTAAGCCTAGCCGGTTTCATATCGATGTCGCAACTGAGGGCGCTTCGGATCCTGGCCAGCGCTAGTAATTAAGATGCTGCTTTCGTCACCACTTTATTGTGGACCTTATATCATAATAATATCAAGACATGCTCGACTTCCGCGACGCCTTCAGCAGCGGACCTAGCAGACAACAGTCGAGCCGCATGGAGCAGCAGCAGCAAAGCGGCTCTGGGAAGAAATTTGCTTTTGTCGCTGTTATCCCTTCTACCAGCAACTCGGTACTGGCCAGCGATCTTCAAAAATGATTCATTTCTTACATTCCTGTACCCAAGGGCTTGGTATGAACGCGAACAAGCAATATTGGCGCATTTTTGTGACGCCGCGGCGGCCGGCATACTGCAGGCTGGTAGGCCGGCCCTACAGAGAAGCGCGCCTCTGTCATCGTGACGCTTGTACGACCTCGGTGCACATCAAAACCGTCACGACAACCTAATCTTCGCTCGGGTAGTTGTATTACATTGCGAATAGCAGTTTAGACTATCGAGCGCGAGTACAGGAGGCGCGGCCACAGCAGACGAAACTCTCGAAAGCGCGCGAACAACGTCATTCCCGAGAGTTTTCGCTTCAAACGAGAATCTAACGAGAAGGCGACCCGCTGGTCGCGCTTGCAAGTGTGAACACCGGTGCTGTCGAGCTGCTGCTTGGTCGCAAGCGACTGCGAGTCGCACGCCCTTTGCGACTCGCAAGTGTGAATGAGCCTTAAATCTGAGAGCCTGGCTATATGGTATTCCTTTCTTGCAATGTTTTACGTGGCTACTTTCGAAATGCAAGTATTGGTGCCTGTCCGTTGGCTTCCTAAACTCGGAGGTGACAAGCTAGTTTTGCGAGATCTGAAGTTTTACATCCAGAAAGCTGATCGTAGAGGTTGAGTAGGTGTGGGAAAAAGAGATGCTTCTGTGAGCATTATTAAAGTTAGCGATGAATTTGAGTAGCTCTTCTTCACCATGGCACCATATAAGAAATATGTCATCTATAAACCTCCTATAAAAAGGGGTCTGAAGAGACAGCTCTCCAGGTATTCAGTTTCCAGAATGCCCATAAATATATTGGCATAATTAGGACCTACTTTTGTCCCCATTGATGTGCCACTAATTTACACATCGCCAGCACGGACCGCATGAAAGTGAAATGCATTTGACGTGCTTTTGCTTCGTTGCGCAATCCATTTCCTTCAGTGTCCACGCTTCATGATTCTCCGCCTGCATCGTATTTTGGGTGACTACTTGCCTGATTTGGTCAAAATTAATCGGACATCCCCGTCGTCTGCAGCGACGGCGAACCCGGAACAGCCAGTGATATTCGCGAAGCTTTCCCCATCCACACGAGTGGAACCAATTGCGTCATCATGCCATCGATCGCGCTTTTAAATTAGGAACTGCATTATCTGACCTCTTAATTACCTTAATCGCTGTCCGAATCGTTTTGTTTTTTAGTTATTCTGGACAAGTGTAGTCCGAAATCTTTTCCTTTTTCTTCCATCGGTATTTTGCTTACGCAAATAAACCGCGCTTCAATTGGTAGTAGTCAGCGCGTGTTTTTGTCTTTGTCGTGTTCGTTTCGTTTGCGCTGCTTTGGTTTTTTCGTGATGAACCAACTAGCCCAAATTGCCACTTCTCCAAAAAGCAACATTTCGCAGAGGCGGTACCGGTATCACCAGCTCGCGTCCGCCAGAAGAACGAGCGGGCGAGTATTCCGGCCTGAACTGCGCACTGCCAAGTCGGCTTGCCGTAACTAACTTGCAGCACTACCAAAGCCAGATACCTCCGCAGCCAATCAGGAAAGCGCGTTAAATGTGTTCTTCCGCGCCTGGTCGTCTGATCGCGGCGTACACCGATATGGTTAGAAAGGAGTCTGCGTACCATACGCTGTCTACGTACCATAAGCGCAAGCATGCTTACTTGCGCTAAACGAAAGCATTTGGCAGGACGTTACGACGTTTGTCACATTCGCACGTTCAGTTCAGCGCACGTTCAATGTATGCAGACGGAGATGTAACGACAGGCTCAGCCTAGTGGCGCCATCTGGGTGTTATAGGCGAGATGAGACGCAGCTAAAGTTTCATGACCAATTTGGGGCCAGTGAACATACTGAAAACGGCAGTAGTAACGACGTTGGGTGCTGATGGCGACACATCTTACAGTCGATCCCGGATATATAAAATATTGTTTATATCGCATGCAAAATATAGCAACATTGTTCGCGTTTATCGAACTTGTGTTCACCGGAACACCGCGCCCCTGCAAGTGGCGCTTTCTGTAACGACGCTTGATTACTTTTCGCGTGCGGAGACGGATCGGGTCGCAGCCTTGAGTATACCTACTGGCAGCACTAGCCATTTGAAACTGCGTGATGAGGTGCACGTGAAATGTGCTTGAGGGTGGCCTTCTGCGCATTGAATGTAAAGTGCCATATTTGTTCCACACCACGAGTCTTTTCCAAAACCACAACATTAGACAAATCAAGTCCACATATCACTATAGGCTGAGTCATAAATATAAACTTGCAATAATTAAAAACGAGGAGACCTTCATTATCCTTGCTCGGAGCGAAACGAAACAATGTATGAAATCCGCAAAGCAGACCCTTGGAAAGTTGAGAAATGCCGCACGAATTATGGCCAACAAACATGGGCGTCCGGAGGGGGGGGCAAGGGGGGGCGGCTGCACCCCCCTGGAAAATCACTCACTCGAACCGTGAGTGATGGCCGCACGCCAGGGGCGGTGGTGCGCTCAGCCAAAAGGGTAAAAGCAGCCCCGCTTCCACGCTTTGGGGCACATCTGCGAAATGCCGCGTCCGGGCGCGCGCCGTCCCGCCGTTTTCAAACCACGCCATCGTTAGCTCTACAAAAGGGCGACCTGTTGCAGACATGCAGCGGCACCGGCGAGCATGTATTTCGAGCCGTCTTGAGATTGGTGTCTGTTTCTTTCATCTCTAGAGAGATAGCGACACGGAGGCAAACAGTGCACAGGGCATGTTGTTTTCGCCTTCGGATATGTTCGTACGCCGGCCACCGATGAATTCTTCAGGAGGGAAGGACAAATCAGCCGTGTCCACCCCCGCTTTGTGGGGCTGCTCAGGGGCAAGCGGGCGATGAGTTGGCGCCGCCGCCGCTCACTGTCTCCTCCGATACACGGGAGAGCGCATTTCGGTAGAAGCGCCGCTTTCAGAATCTTCGGCAAAGGGGATTAGCTGCTTTTGTTCACGGCGACGCAGTCTCCAGAGGCGCCCCCACACCAGCGTTCCTTGCGTTTTCTCCGAAAACCAGCGCCTTTGGTGAACGCAGCCCGATGGCGCCTGCCTGGCTCGCCTGTCACCTCTGGCTGGGCCTCAAATCCCAACAGCGCTCATGTACTGTGCGATGTCAGTGCATTGTAAAGAGATCCAGGTGGTGGACATTATCCGGAACTCTGTACTACTCCGTCCCTCATAGCCTGAGTCGTTTTGGGGCTCTGAACCCCATAAAAACACAAAAAAAAATTTCCGACCGGAGTGGCGAGTGTCCCTTCCCCTCGGAAGTCGCGCAGCGTAATCCTTTCACCCCCAAAGTGCGCATTCGGGGATATTCCCTTGCACGTGTGCGCGCCTCTGTGTTTGTGCTTCGGTGCCTTTAGTGGCCGGTTGTCAACGAAGCTTGTGAGAACAACCACGACAGCGGACGAGAAAACGACGAGAGGCGAGCAGTGCGTGTGCGGTTGCTCGACTGTGCGGATGCGCGAGCAAGATGGAGCGAGGTGTATACGAGCGTGCATTTATCTTTTAAATATTTCGTTGTATATATAGTCGTCTTTTGTTTTCAACGTACGCGTTCAACCGTTTTTCCAATCAATGTGTATGATGAGTGTGCACCGAGAGCGTGTAATGAAGCACGGAAATGAATTTATCACCCGTGTAATTACGCAATTCGCCCAGAAAAATCCGAGGCGCCTACAGTTGCTGTTCAAGGAAGACTGACGAGTGACTGTAGTGGCGTGTTTGTGAACATATTGTGCTGTGTGCTGGTCATCAATCCGGGTGAGTCGAGAACCCGTATGCAGCAAGACTGAGCACTCTTCTCCACGAAGTGACAGTATCTTTTTGCATTTTTTAGTAACTTTAATTGTTTCTTCGTTGATAAACTCCAATATCTCTCTCCTAGCCACGCTTTAATTTGCTGTTTGTAATTTTTCTTTCATGTGTGTATTTCCCTTCTTTTTTATTTATATATAAATAAATGAATTTACTCCGCAAATAGTGCCTTTTTGCTACGAACATACCCCCTCCCCCTCTGGCGCCAAGAACCAATGGAGCCCCCCCCTGCAAAAAATTCTGCGGACGCCCTTGCCAACAAATGATACAACATACGTTACCCACACTATGGAACCAGCTGTACTGCCGTGGCAATCTTCCCTTGTCCGATATTTCTCTCAAGAAAAATCGCCAAATATTCGCGTAATAGTTTTGTGGCTATTACCATTTCGGCGACTCCTGTCAATTACGCTCTATGTTCACTTATTTCCTTCTCACCGTAGTCCTGCTGCGTACGACTGTACCAGTATTCCTCTTATATGACCTCATGCTGCCCCCCCCCCCTCCTATCACAACTGTATTATATAATGCGCGCGTACATTCATGCTTAGCATACGTGTTTTTCTTATTTTAATTCGTTTTGTCTGTTTTCTTGATGTCAATGCTGCTGTTTAATGAGGAAGCTAGTATCTCTCAAGCTGTTCGTACAGCTTTCTCCCCGGCTTTCCTCGCAACAACTTGTTGTGGAAATAAACCTTCAAACCTCTTTATCTTGTCTCCAATTCTCCACAAGGGAAGGGTATAGGGAAGAAAGAAGAATGATGGGCACGAAACAAAACGGCGATATGTACAAGAACTTAATAAATGAGTCGGATCACTCCCTGAGTCGGCACCCGGGTGGCGTAAAATGTGGAGTAACACCCGTACACGATATACTGATCAAAGCTATTTTTCTGAGTGTCAAGCAGTGTAAAGAAATCGGTTTTCATGCAGCAGCGTCACAAATCTTCAAATTGATGCCAGGAATACGTTGGGGCTGCTCTTGTCGCTTCATAAGGCCTATGCTGATGGTCTTTTGCGATACAGTTTACCGATTTTGCAGATAATGTCTCCAACAAATTAGAGGACTCTGGAGGGAGTCATCCACTGATTAACTCACTCAGCGACACACTAACTCACCCTCTCACTCACAAATCCATTCGCTTACTCCCTCGTACGTTGGCTCAGACTGTGCCTCAGGTGAGCTTTGGCCAAAACAAACGTTTTGCTGCTCAGGCAGATCGGAATTCAAAGGGAACCCCGGGTGGCGTCTGAAGACGAGGAAATAAATGTGGGAAGTGCTGGCGGAGAGAGTCAACGAGGTTTTCTGAGGCAACTTAACACCAAGCCAAATAGAAAACAAGTGGCAAACGCTTGAGAGGGTTCTGGAAATGACCGTCGGTCGTGCGGATTTTGAAGAAGGAGTCTACTGTCATATAGCTAAGCGCTATAATCGCTCCTTTCGTATGTTTGGTGTATTGCTTAATTGTAGACGTAACAAACTGACGCGCAAGCTAGCGCAGGTGTGTGAGCAGAAGGCACATTACAACTGCGCCTGCAAAATCCTCGTCGTCGGATTCCCCAGAGTCGGAACTATGAGACTCCTGCAAGTGGGCTCCCAAGTAAAGCGCACTAAATTTCTCGACCGGCATCGCCCCCCTCTTCCCTCCGCGCTGACTGCCCGCAGACTGCCGGCCAGCATCGCTCGCACGTGATCATTAAGTAGTTTCTAGCGTGACAGGAAACCGCGAACTGCCCGAGGACTAACAGAGCTCGGTTAATCGAAGAAGCCCCGTAACATCGACCCAGTGCTGCCAACCTCGAGAGCCGCTTCTCCCCCAATTTGCAACCAAAAATTTCCTAGATTTCCCTAGATACGAAAAATGGTGTTCAATTGTGAAAAAATGTATACTTATGCTTTGTTCAGTAGCAAGTTTTATCATGCAGCTGCCCTATTACCAGAAGTTTGTAAGCAAATTAGCTCTAAACTTGAAATGAAGGATCTAAAATGAACTCCTAAATGAAGTCACAAGATAAACCGTAGCCCTCTTTGGAAATTATAAATTAAAGGCCCTATATTGTGTCTATTTTTTCTTCACTGTACGCAAGATATTAGTAAACATGCATCGGCATGTTGAAATAACTGAATTTTTTTCCCTCATGTTGTGTCAGCTTAGACTTCAGCCAAAGGATACTACGTACAAAATGCCTGGAGGTCGCTTGAGGAGTGTACGAAAATTGCAATATGAAAGCTGGTTTTTCATTTGCTGCGATTGCTCTAGAGGGTGGCTGACGTAACAGTTAGAGTCAATTAAAACAATGAAGCAGTGATTGTTACAGCTTTTGTATGCCTCATGTGACCTCAACTCCCTTTGTTCGCCGTGGTGGAACTGGGAATAATGGTTTATGATTTTGGAGGGTCTGACATCCCAAAGCGACCCAGGCTATGAGGGACGCCGTAGTGAAGGGCTCCGGAAATTTCGAGTACACGGGCGTCTAGAATTTCGCCTCCATCGAAATTCGACTGCAGAGGCCGGCATCGAAGCCTCGTCTTTCGGGTGAGCAGCCGAGCGCCATAACCACTCAGCCACCGCGGCGGGTGAACTTGGAATTGTTTTGGGAAGACTGGGAAGATTTTCAACACGGCGCTCCTTTATCAAAAAATGGCTCCCTTTTTCTGTTCTAGTTTTCAAAATAAACATGCAGATATGCTTACTAAACAGGAATTTCATGTCGTGCAGCTAACTCCAAATACAGCGTGAGGAAGGGGCACGCGAGTTGAGGGAAGGCGGTGGCGCGCCAGATCACAGCAGCGGGTGCCACTGGCCGGGACCATACATGTCCGACTACGTCCGTGTAAAGGCTGGTTCACACGCATGCAAGGGCATGCAAACTGAGCAGCGCAGCGCGGCGAAAAATTTGTAACTTCTTGGAACATCGCCGCTTTTACTGCTGGAGCCGCGATGGCTCTGAACAGCTTTTGCGCCGCAGCAACAAAGCGTTTTCATTTGCATGTGAAACAGGCTTTACTCGAGCGCGCGGCGGTGTTGTACGGGCCTCCGTTAAGGCCATTGTACGATCGCTTTTGAGCGGATCCGCCAGGCAGGCGGACTGGCGGACCGAACGACCAGACAATAGGCAACCGCCCCGTTCGGCGGGCGGGAGGCAGGGTTGCCAGATCGCTCCGACCTCAGGTAGCCAAATTGATCTCTGTAGTAGCCCAAACGCAGCCAAAGGCGAAATTTTTGCGTAGCCCAAAAGTAGCCAAAAATATTTGTTTTTGTTTCGGCAAGAATATTTACATATTAGATTTTTATGCGAGGCATATTACTAGAGGTACACTACAGCCCTTCGCCGTGGTTACGCGCCGTGCACACCACGTGGTACAGTGACGTCACACCACGTGACATACCACGTGACACATGACGTCACGACAGAGGAAGACGGAGGTACAGTCTTTGTCAAAAGTTTAGAGCCCAGGGGGTTTGCTTCTAAGCCTCGCAGTGGGACTCCTGTAACATTCGTGGCAGTCCTACCCACTGGAGGAGGCAGGACCAGAACTCTTCTTACCCACAGCAAATTTGAAGCGCTGGAGATGCATTACGATCCAGACAGTGTGCTTCAGAAGCAAACCTCCTGGGCTCCAAACTTTTGACAAAGGTTGTACACTACAGCCCTTCGCCGTGGTTACGCGCCGTGCACACCACGTGGTACAGTGACGTCACACCACGTGATATACCACGTGACACATGACGTCACGACAGAGGAAGACGGAGGTACACTACAGCCCTTCGCCGTGGTTACACACCGTGCACACCACGTGACACATGACGTCACGACAGAGGAAAACGGAGGTACACTACAGCCCTTCGCCGTGGTTACACGCCGTGCACACCACGTGACACATGACGTCACGACAGAGGAAGATTAGGGTCCACCTCGCGCGTCGCTGTGGTTGCACGCCGTGCAGACCACGTGGTACAGTGACGACACACCACGTGACATACCACGTGACACATGACGTCACGACAGATCGCCGTCACGCGCTGGGAGAGGGAGAACGATGCCATCGCACAGACACCGGAATGTCCTCGAGCGGCATTCTCGCGCATTTCGAACGCGCGTTCACACTCGGTGTAGGTGAAACGCTCGCTCCACCGGGCAGGCGGTCGCGGCTTCCGTGGCAATCCACGCGCCCACCCAACGCGCGTCTCGGGGTTAGTCGGCGTTCCGCTGTAGCCATGCCGTTGTCTTCCCCCAAGACGAAGGCTTCTAGTGGTTGTATTTAAATGACCAAGTATTCAACCAAGGAAAGCCATCTATTACCAAGCCTAGCCATCAATATGCTTCGCATCTGACCAGGGTTAACCAAGTTAAGCCTCAGCCATTTTTTTTCCCGCACATTATGTCTGAGGTAGTCCACACGGCGTGTTCTTTCTATTGTTACGTTTCGGCTCCGTGATGTGCGCTAACCAGTGCGGCTAACCAGGTCCTGAAGATGTGGCTGCAGTTCCACTTTGCAGGCGAGGCTGTGGGCCATATCACCTGAGGCTGATGACAACAGCCAGTCTGCACGCGCAACAGAACGGCGGCGCTATATAACGCAATCCCAGCTTTAGTTTAAAAATATTTCACCTTTTAAATGTTCGCGCGTAGATTAGGCACATCTAAAGTAGACACATTTCAATTTTATGCATTAAGAGAAAGGTTCTCACTGAGAGCGGCACCTCAAACATCTAGCATGCGCCATCTTGAAGCTATATACATTCGACGATATGCATGAGCTCAGAATAAATCAAGGATATATGCCATTAGATGATGATCTACGTCAATTTCATCTTCAGTCTAACAGCACGTTCGCAATAATGAAAAAAGGAGCAAAAATGGCTGAGGCTTAGCTAAGGTTAAGCCTAGTCAGATGCGAAGCATATTGATGGATAGGCTTGGTAATACATGGCTTTCCTTGGTTGAATACTTGGTCATTTTAATACAACCACTAGAAGTGTAGCAAGGATTGCCGTGGCAGCTATATACGGGATCATGGGTGAATTCAATGCAGAGTGTACAACCGCTGCCCCAGCACCGGCTACAACAGCATTCTTGGCACCCATGGAAAGTACATTGGAAACACCCTTAGTTATTCCACCACCGCCACCATTCCCTATAGACTGTATTGATGTACCCCCAGCAGCAGCAGGCAGCGCCTCTGATGTGGAGCCTCCACCGCCGCGGCCGACCGCGCGAGCCGGCAGCCATCTCTCCTCTGCTGTGACGTCATGTTGTCACGTGGTCAGCCGCCGCGCCTCTGATGTGGAGCCTCCACCGCCGCGGCCGACCGCGCGAGCCAGCAGCCCATCTCTCCTCTGCTGTGACGTCATGTTGTCACGTGGTGTCACGTGGTCACGCTAAAGGTCAATGGTAGCTCCACCGCCGCGCTCGACGGGCTGTAGTGTAGCTCTAGTAATATGCTTCGCATAAAAAAAAACATATTACCCTTGAATTCCGGCTCCTTTTTCTATGCCTTCTTGTAGATCCGGATGTACTTCGCCCACTTGGCCATTCTGAAAGTTCTCGTAGCAGCGGATCTAATGCCATGTTATGCCACTAACTTCCCCCGCCCTCATTAGTTACCGTGGGTTCCGCGCCGCGCTGAAGGATGGCGCCATGGCTCCGTATAAGTGCACGCTGATTACGCAACGGACACGGCGCTCTCGCGTAGCTCGCAATGAATCTCGAGGACTGCACGTGTGCTCCCTGAGGCATGAGAAAACAGCGTAGGCTCTTGCGAGTGGCGCGCTTGCTGTGTCCACCACGGGAATAGGAAGAGAGAGAAAAAGACTTTATTAATGCGTAAGCATTACTTGCCTCATGCGTATCTTGAGCAGATTGTGTCCGCAGAGCCAGGATAACAAATGCAAGAAAAGGACATGCCTGACGGTGGATTTCCAACTAGCCACCTACCGCAGCCGACGCGGGCTCCCAAACCACTAGGTTAACGGTTAACATGTGAGGATCACGAAGCCACGCAACAGAAGCGAAGCAGTAGCATTTAATGCTTACGCATTCGCACCACGTAGGGAGACTTAAGTTCTCTTTGTGTTTTCCCTCTCTTCTGGCGCCAAGGTCACCCGCGGTGCACCGTCAATGGGAGAACGCTCACATGTGCAGACGGCAACAGTCTATGTTCGGTGGCGCGCGCGCGCGCGGGTGGCGTTAGTGCACGGATTCAGTGGAGCCTATAGGCCGTGAAGTGTTTCCTGGGGGCAACTTTCACGTAGTGTCCACTCTTTATAAAAGAAGTCGAAAGGCTGTGATCCTTGACTGCCTGACGCACATAAGTTTTCTCGAACACAGCGTTTTCAAATTGTCATTTTGTAGCAGACACGCTCAATTTCGATTCCAACATGCCTTTTATTTCTGTCCCTGTGTAATTGTAACAGAGCACATTATAACTGTTTTAACT
Organism: Amblyomma mixtum; assembly: GCF_055824585.1. Lineage (NCBI taxonomy): Eukaryota > Metazoa > Arthropoda > Arachnida > Ixodida > Ixodidae > Amblyomma > Amblyomma mixtum. The sequence goes on from NC_143014.1 coordinate 49,159,155, forward strand.
TTTTTTTTTTCACGCATGAAAAATATGTAGCCCAAAAGTAGCCACATAGCCAAAACGAAATTTCTGACGCCAACTCGGATAAAAAGTAGCCCAATTTGGCTATTAATAGCCCAATCTGGCAACCCTGGACCGTCACTGCCAGGAAAGTTGGCGAACTTCGACTTTCGAGCGGACGAGCGAACCGCCTGGCGACCGAATTGCAGCGATTGGCTGCTTTTTACGTGAATGCCACCGTGAATGCCACCAGTATCCCCTCCCAAGAATACCCCAAAGTAATCAATCAATCAATCAATCAATTTTACGTGACGTAGGCATCCGCTCCTGCCGGGGCAAGATGGCCGTCCGTCGACTGAACTGGGGAGCGAGGCATAGGTCGTGGCTGTAGTGGTGGCACCTATGCCGCGAGGCATACTATATGGGCCACATGTTGATATTACAAGTGTTCAGAGCGACTGACTGCGAACTTCTCCGCGTGCAGCAGCGGCGAGCAGCGACAGTTTCCCGAGTTGAAATCGACGCTGATGTAGTTGACAGAGCGCCTCTTCAAACCGACGCAAGACCTACGCGTTGGCGGTGTCACGAAGTGTTTATATGGAGCTGTTTGTGGTTGCTGCAAGAGTTCCTAATTCCTGCGAGGATCATCACGTACAGCGGCGAGCAAAAGCTGCTCACGGTGAACTTCTGTGCGTGCATGAGCTGCCTAGCACAGTGACTTGTGTCCGCGTAGTGAAAGCGATTGCGATCGGAGTGAGTGCTTTTACGTCAAGGCAGTGAAATGTGCACCTGCGAGAGCTCACTACGCACGCCGTGCTTTCCGAATGCTGAAATGAACGTGGCGTTGTGCAGCTAGTCGCATTCGTTGCGATGGTTGCAGTGATCGCGACCGAAGCGTACTGCACATGACATTGTTTCCGCTACGCATTCATTACCATTTTGATCGCGATTCGTGTTGGCACTGTGCTTGAGAATTGCCGTGTGTGCGACGTGACGCGACGCGAGCTTGGCTGCACGGCCGTAGGACTGCTTTGCAGCGACAACAGCGATTTCGCCATCCTTCTGCGCTTTGGTGCTCCATTCAGTACGTTTTGTGATGATGGGTGCTCGGGTTACGACTCGCCGGAGAAACTGTGTAACCTGTGTGAAAACATCGGTGCAGTGCAAATGTATCTTCGGGAGCGTCATTTCTTTTTATTTCCTGCCGGCTGTGCGCACATTTGCCTGCAATAAACATGTCGGCGTGATGAATGGGTGACTGAACACTTCCTCTAGCCATTTCGGTTTAGGTTGTAACAACATGGTATTACGTGATTACAAACAAGAATCATTGCCGCTTTTAAATCACGACTGATTGACAGTGTACAAATCTCTAATATGTGCCAACTCATAAGTCTGTTTTTCATGAGCATTTCAATTGATGCAGCGCAGAAAAAAAAAGTGTGGCAGCAGCTTATGCAATCAAAACTGTCCACAGAGCAAGTTGAGCATAACGAGTCTTGATGAAAAAGAAGAAAAAAATATTGAAAAAACCTTTGCCATTGCTTTTTTTCTCTTTTTGCTTAGCAGTGTTAAGTCAATATTGACAATATTGTTAAGTCAATATTGACACTGCAATCAGAAAAATACAGTGGTCTTGAAGCACCTCATAGGCAATGACAGTGTCTGTTGTTGATTTTGCTCATGGTCCTTTTCGATCCGATCCAGAGATCAGTGGTACGAAACTGGATGTGTTCGCAATGGTATTGTTGCAGAGCTGCTCACGAAATCGGCTTTATTGGTGTTAAGCGGTTGTTCAGCGGCGCTTCCTGGGTCAGCCGCAGCAGTTTGTTTAACAAGACATTCTCGAAGCTTTGAGAAGATCTCGTCGATGCACTTGCATATGTCTGTCTGCTACCACCTTCATTTGCCTGTGACTGCTTGCTACAGACATGACTACTTGCAGAGTGCAAAATAAGCCCCGTGGAGCTGGTAAAGCTACGCTAGGAACAAAGACGATGGTAACAACATCACTGCACAGGGTAGCAATTCTTGCTCTGTCGTCGTCCCTTTGCACAGTTTCGACATGCCAACTTGCCACCGGTGCACCCCACAGTACGCTATGATCAAGTTGTGAAATTTACAGAAAGCAACAACGGGAAAAGAAGCAGGTTGTATAGGCATATCTAGTGCATGCTGTACAGATAGCTTCCTGCCTTATTATAGCCTGGCCCCTCTGCTTTTAACCCTTCATCACCCAGCACCTATGGCCCTATTTGTGTTATTGGCATGTGCTACAAATCACCAAACACATTTCATACTCTTGACCCTGCTAGATTGCTTTGGCCCATTAAGTTTTTTTATCCAAATCGGCCAGCTTTTAGAAAACATTTCTGCAATAGCCAACTTTTTCTTGTTCTTCACGACATGCACCTTGACTGCAACATCCCGCTAGGATGCTTTTGTTCTTTGCTTTGAAAAAGCATGCGATTCCCTTATTTATGTAGGGCTGGTTTTCTCGTGCTTTAACTTGCATCCAATAGCTCTAAACTGGATCCAAGCTTAAACAGCCAGCCTTCGGCAGATTTCCCTTGACAATTCTTATGCATCCTGCCTTTTCCTGCAATCTCGAACGTCCCCCAAGGTGCTCCTTTGGGCCTCAGCTTTTTATTACTTGCATTATTACCGTCCCTTCAGTGTTTTGTCACATGCCTTCACTGATAGCTATATGGGGTCTGCCATAATGCAATCAATACCAGCATTTCAGTTCTCCAAAACAACATTTAGCATGCCCTGGATTGGCCTGTTTGCTAATGTTACTAAGAATGCACTAATATTGTTTTTTTTATTGTCAGCATTACATTTTGCCAACTTATAAGGCCTGATAACGGTATATTTACTGTATACTGGTTCAAATACCTAATAATCCTCATACACCCACCCACAACCCATGATATTTACACTCGACGTGTCCTTAGTATCACCGTCTTCCAAGTTGCTTGCATTCAAATCCCCTGTGTGACATCAGCTTGTGTATTCAAATGGTACATGCCACAAAATCTAACTTAACTAGAATCCTGGAATGAGTTCGGACCTGAGGCGCTTGTTTTATTCTCTCAGACTATTTTTGAAGCTCCTGTGTAACAGCACTAAAGGTGAATCTTCAAATTTCTGCATGTCGTGCGCAGATTTTTTTGAACTGTTTATTGTCGCATAACCAACTAATCTGTTCTGAGTCATGGTTCCTTCTGCACTAGTCGCACAAGCAGTGTTGTGCCTCAGTTAGCTCATGCCACTGCATTTCAAGATTCATTTTTGTTTTTGCCTCAAAAGGCTGGAATGGCCTTCCAACTCACAGGGCTTACTAACCTCTTGTCCTTTGAGCTAGTCACTGCAGAAATCCATGCAGTAAATGATGATGTTCATCCACTGAATTAGGTAAATCCCCTAAGGTGAAGATTTGTGATAAGGGAGTAATTACTCATTAGCATCCGCTCAAGTGGAGCCATAAGGCTACAAAGAAAACCTACAAAGTTTTCCTTTTGTAGCAGTATGGCTGTACTTGGATGCTAATGGTTAATTACTTCTTATTAGTATAAATTAAACTCATTAAGTTCTTAAATGGCGTATCATGTTAGCTCACCACTCAAGTATTCTCATTTAGTACTGTTTATGTATAATAAATGTTGAAATAAGTAATTGTGATAAAGTGCTTAGCCACTTGCTCAGCTCAGGAAACCAATACAATGCTATCTTATGCGTAAGAACTATCCTCACAATCTATTTCAAGTAATATTGGGGCAGATTTACACAATAGTTTTGTCGGACGGTATACAGTTGTATTTAGGCTAACTTACACGCTGCACAAGCTAGTCTAGCCAGCTAAACTCGTGCACTAAAAAGCTAAGCATGCATTATTGTGCCTATCTGTGTCAGACTTTCCTTGACACATCTCTTTTATCGTCTCTTCAGGTAAGCAAGACATCGACTTCATAACATGGCTCAGTGAGAATGCTGCAAATGCATACATATGCATGCGACTTTTATATATTCAGGATAGTGTTTACAGGACTGCTGGTTCATCTTAAACACAAAAGCCGACAACTTCAAGTTGCATTATAGAGATGCAAGAAACGACAAAAGCCATCACTGCTTTTCTGTTTTTCTTCGGCATTCTTCTGCCTAACTTCATATTGCTATTTTCCAAATTTCTGTTGCCTGTCAATGCCTCAGTTAATTTCTTTTTTTGAAAGCAGACTGGCAGTGATATAGGTATATTTTGCTGAAAATGTTGATAGTCAGCAACTAATAGCACTCTAAAATTCAGCATATGTTAAGTGATATGAACATCATTTAACAGTTAGCAATGTTCACTTTTGCTTGCTACCTTGGGAAGTGGTCATCGTTACATTCAGCCATTCTACATTATACTGATCAGTGAAAATAACTTTAGACATTGCTTTAAGGCTGTATCAGAGAACATATGCATATATACCTGTCACATACTTAAACGGCTTATTTGTAATTTCATTTTATAGCACGACATCATAGCTCCCTTACTGGAAATCCAATTTTACAAATTCTGCTTGAGATGTTAGTGTTTGCTCGAGATAACCAGATAATATGGCCATCGTACCTTGTTCCCCTTACTATACAAGTATTCTTTCTCAGCCTAAGCCGGGAGCCGTGGCCATGTAAACCCTCCAAATTGGTTCTTGCATTTACTGAACCTGTAATTCAGTTTACTGGCTCCGACATCTCATTATATTTATATTAATGAGAATGGCATGCACAGACTTCTATGCAGTACGAAGGCACCAACTTTACTTTGCATTCACAGCGACATTTGAGAATGCTTTGGAGTTGCACAGAGTGTATGCCAGCTTGTTTTGTACATGGCAACAATGACATGGCCTTCAGCAGAACTTCCCATAGTTGTTTTCAACACTGCATTCTGGCTTGCGCAACTGCAATATGAGCTCAGGAAGGAATGCTAAACCACAACTTTATGGCCCGCTGTCACTGTGCAGAACAAAGCCATGCCCTTTTAGCCCAGTGATGCACGTCTTAGCCCCTTTGCAGCCACATAGTGCTATTTTTATGTTGGATTTAATAATGGCATGAAAAACATGACAAAAATAAATTATTGTTGCATTTTCACTGTTCTGTGAAATGCATAACTGCTTTAATTACAACTGATTTTATCTGTTCCAATTAGCTGGAAACATAACTTCTCATGTCCATTAGCATTTGTGTTTGACAGCAGTGTTGTGCTAAATTGTGAATGTTAAACACATGCACAATTAACACACAGCCCCACACGCACACACACACCTTATATATTGAATAGGTAAGCATGTCTTTTGCAGTAACAGCCAAGGAGAAGGCCGTTTACATATTACGGTGACTGTACAAATTGCTTGGGAAAGGCTGCAAGTGCAATTATTTTTTTTTTCTCTGTCAGCAATGCAAAAACACTGAAGTGTGCTATTTTGAATAACTGACTAAAAATTTTAAGTATGCAATCGTAGCTATTTTAAAAAATGGGATTATGCCGATAGTAATTACGGACGGTTGTTAGCAGCCTGTACTGCAGTGTACAGGCTGCCCGATCGAGAATTCGCAGTAAGAATCGCGTCGTCGCATCGAAATCGTCAGGGCAGCTTTCAGAGCAGGCAGCATTCTGTTATTATGGGGCCGGAAATCACGGTCCGTTGTGAGAACGTATCGTCGAACGGGGACGCGATGTGACGCGTTTTTCAGTCTCTTGGGTAGAAATGATCCAAACACGTATCGTTTCCGACGGCATCGCTTCAGATGAGCAGACTCGCCTTCGATCTTGCAAAGTTTTGTCGCGAATTGTTTCGCGGCCGTCAGGGTCGTCTGAACCAAGATTCGTGCCATCACAGCCGACCACGAGTCTACCTTCGACGAAAATCCCGCAGCAAAAGAAACTTTGACGTAACGGATATTGTCTTGAACACGCCGCAATTAATATGGGTAATTTCTACCGCAAGATATCTGCGTGTTTCGCTACAAACACATGTCTGTACCGCCGCACGCGATTAGACGGGCGGCACTGACGGGAGCACCAATCGGAACGTTCGAACCATCCGTCTCGTCCGCCAGCAGCAAAGTGATCGTACAACACCATTCCGCCCCACGCCCGAGCGGAGGCTGAAAGCGAGCGGTTCGCTCGCTGGCGGATCCGCCCGAAAAACGATCGTACAACGGCCTTTAGTTGTAGAGAAAAAACAACGAAAAGCTTGTACTGTCTTCCCAATTTGAGAGAGAAAAAAAAGAACTAACCGAGCAAATGAAATTTCCCCAGATTATACAAAAATCCCTTTTCCCCTAAACGACGTCCAAATTCCCTAGATCCAGGGAAAAATCCCTAGGGTTGGCAGCACTACATCGACCTGACAGCTATGCAGACAGCAAACCCCGAGCGACGGAAGTCGGAGGAGGCAGCAGGCAGCGGCGAGGAGGAAGGGGTCAAAAAGCGCGACGCGCCAGACGGCCAGACGCGGCGCGCCCCTCCTTCACCGCGGTTCTCCTTCCCACACAACCTTCGTGAGATGGAGAGGGAAGCGAGGAACCCGAGGTCGCGGCAGACGACCCCCGTCTACGCCGGCCTCGAAACTGGGTCATCCTTCTCCTCCCCCTCCCGAACGGGGGAATCCCTCGGAGGAGTCAGCAGCCGGCTCGAGCGTCCCTTCGCACTTCCTCCATGCTTCGCAGTTTCCTGCCAGTGCCGCCCTGGCCTCCATTGCGGCGGCGCCACCAGCGCTGCCGCGTCGTCTGCTAGCGGCGCGGCCGCGCTGACTGTCGCGCAAGCGCGCCCTCAGTGCAGGCTGGTTCCATGGAAGCAGGCCACAATACAGATTGGAGGGTACATTTAAGCTCCGCCTTATGGTTATGACGCAGCTGCGTTAATGGGTTAATGCCCATATATGCGGAACGAGTATATCGACTTTCCATTCATAGAACCCTCGGAGTCCTCACACTACTCCCGGCGGTTAAGTGATGCGCCACTGCCCTGCGATGGCAGGTGCTGCCATCGGAGGGGCTTGAGCAACCCAGGTTGCTCTTCCGGAGCAGCCTCTCGCGATTAATCATTAACTGCCACCTATTTGCTCACAATCCGGTGGGCTGGTTGTGATGACGCCACAAGGTCAGCGACCTAGGTGGCCCACCTCGCGCACATAACGTGCAGGTAGGGTGCCTGGATGCCCGCTCGCCTCCGCTTTCAGGGTGGGGGCACCCTTTGTACGACCGCGCGCCGCCGTTTCCCCCTCGCAGCGGCATGTTGGGTCCCACTAGAGTTACTGTACGGCAGCATATACAGTAACTCTAGGTCCCACGCGCCCGTCGCGCACCGCGCGTTGGCACGGTTTCTGTGCGGCTGCGCAGCGACTAATACTGCTGTCACACGGGCACTTTCGATCGCGATCGGTCTCGAGCGCGGTTGAAGTTTCAAGCGCGATCGAGATGGACAGCTGCTACACGTATCCACTCGATCCCGATCGACTAGTTGAATTGCTACATACGAGATGGCGCTGCTTGTACTATCATCATCACCATTGATTTTTTAATAAATTTATAATAACAATAGTTAATAAAACTTTCTTGTGAAAATATCAAACTGAGAGCAGAAAAAGCACCTTAATTACTTTCTGCTGCAACCAGCAGTGGACTCGATAGCGAACAGCAGCAAAACAACGCTCGGTGCACGCGTGAATGGTAGCGCCATCTGACGAGGCGCCAAATCACATCAACGCTGTGATGAAGAAGTTTTCTTCCGTAATTACTGGTAGCTATGGTCAGTGCATTGCAAGCCTATTTTTCGTTCCAAGAAGAAAAACTGCAAATAGTAGAAAATGTAACAACTGACTAAAAGCAAGACAACTGCTTCGCCAGGTGTCGCTCTTGCGAGGTAAACACACTGCATTTAGTTAGGCCTAAGAGCTTGAAAATCAACAAATTATCTGAAAAACAGGGGCTAGTTGTCGCTTAAATCTCTACGCGTGGGCGAGAGTGTGCGAAATAAAAGCGAACCGCTACCATTTGAGCGAGCTATCGCGTCGAAGAATCCAGCGGTGACATGTATTTATTCCGAAGCGGGCGAGCAGGGCGCCGCCATCTTGTCAACGCATCCCCTCGATCGTGCTCCATGCGCTCGAGCAGGATCGAGGTCGATCGCGATTGAATTCGCCGTGTAGCAACGCCGGATCTGCATCGAGTTCGATTTCGATCGACTCGATCGCGATCGAAAGTGCCCGTGTGACAGCAGTATAATAATGCGACTGAAGTGTGTACAGCCTCCCTGATTTTTAATAATATAGCGCGAGCGTCGACCGAACTGCTGGTCAGCGCCTTATAACGGCGATAAGCGTGCAACAAGGCGAGAGTTCGCGCACGCGCACGAAGGCAGAGCGTCGTCTGCTAGGCTGTTCCAAGCACGAGGACACACGCCCTGCCGCAATATCAGTTCGCAAGATCCCGCCAAGCCGTAAAGCGCATGCGCATTATTAATATGTGAGACTGCATGAGACATGATTTCTTTCTCTCTTTTTTTTTTGTTTGCCTATTACGGGAGGCCAGCCTGGCGATGCAAAGTGATAAGAAAAAATAAAAGTAAAGAAATATAGCAGCACATTGAAAACATTGCCTGGATCGCGATAAGCGGGGTTCCAACCAGCTCTTTAATGAGCCTTGCAGTGTCTCGACGGTATAAAAAGGCACCGCAGCTCTCAAACGCCCACTTCGGCGGAGAATGCCTCCACGCGTGCCACTGGAACAACGCCACCGCGTCATCGCAATGTCGCTTTGCGGGAAGTCTCAGAATGAAATTGCTAAGAGCGTTGGAGTCACTCAGGCTACCGTAAGCAGAATAGTTCAGGCTTATCGCGACGAAGGGCGCATTTGTGACGCTCCTCGACATTTGAAGCGCAAGACAACGGAAGAAGAGGACCATGCCATTGTTGCTGCGGCTTGTGTAGCGCCCTTCATGACTGCTGGCCAATTGAAGCAGGTTGCTGGAGTGGACGTGAGTGACAACTTGGTGCGTACCCGACTTCGAGAAGCAGGTCTTCGCAATCGAGTTGCGGTGCAGAAGCCGAAGCTTTCGGCGACTAACAAGGAGAAAAGGCTACAGTTTGCACGCGACCATATTGAATGGACCGTGGAGGACTGGAAAAATGTTGTCTTCACAGACGAGTCCACGGTTTGCACAAAATGGAGCCAGCAACAGAAAGTTTACCGGCCAGACCTCATGAGGTTGGTGATTTATCATTGTTCATTTTTTCGATTTGGCTATGTTTGGCTTAAAGGGACCATGAAAAGAATTAAAAGCCGCTTGTAAATGTTAGAAGTGATGCTCAGAAGCATTGACACCAAGTATGAGTCTTCGGAACTCAGCCGGCAATTTATTATGAATTTTTAAAAACCGTGTTTTTCAAAATTCGCGGGCCGCTTGGTGTCTTCGTAGGGAGCAATTCTGAAACCAAAACCGGGAAGATAGACGTCACTAGTCCCATGACGTCGGCAGGCCACCACACGCTGTCATTCGCTAGAGCTGCGGCAGCTTCGACGTCACGGGCACACTTCCGGTAGCGGTGAAAATCGTCTGCTCGAGCTGCCGCGCGACCCCCTGGGGCAAGCGCGAGCGAGGGCATTGCCTTCGCGCATATGGTTTTAATTTACCTCTGCCGCCTCTTTCTGTCGCGAGTTCGGGAGCCACTAGCAGTGCCTTTTTCGACCGCCCAAGATGAATACGCCTTGCTGTGTCGTCGGCTGCAAACCCAGTGACTGGCGAGGTGTTGAACTCAGGCATGTTACTCCTAGAGACGTGCGTGAGCGAGCAGCCTGGATGGAGCGCATCGGACTGCCAGCGTCGCACGCACGCCGAAGACTCCGCGTTTGCGGTCGACACTTCGCACCTGACGCTTACTACTATAACCCAGCGCTCGTTCGATAGTCAGGCATGAATGTCAAGCACCTGAAGTTTTGACCGAAGTCGCTGCCGACATTGTTTCTTCCCGCCGGGAAGGTGAGTTTTCAGCTTACAGCGATCGGTATGGACGTTTACACGATATGATCTGCGATGGAAGACAATTTTATCTACGAGAACTTAAAAAAAGGTGCCGCATTTACTTAGGGCACAGGACGAATTCGAAGCGTTAGCTGTCGCGGAGGGCCTTGGCCTGACGGCTACGTACTGCTGCTGTTCACATTCGGCTGCTGCTTCAACATGCAGACTCGGTCCCGACCTTCTTTGACTCTCCCGTCCGTTTTACGACCGTAATACCGTATGTTCCTTGTGTTCTAAGTCGGGCGGCGCGATTTTGCGATCCCGCAGCCGGGTGTCCAACATCATTCGAGAGCTAGGCTCAGTATATGCACGGTGTTTCACACCAAGACTTGGCAGCATCGGTGTGACGGCCGACCCAGCGCACAAAAAAATAAAACATTGTGTGAGCCGGGAACAGGTCCGGGTCCATTCTGCCAACTAGCAAAGAAACCCGACGCGCGCCGCAATCCAAGAAAGCGCCGAGACCGGAGAGACGCTGCCGACGCACGCTGCTCCTTGCGAGTGCGACAACCGGAAGTTGTAAACCGAACGTCAGCGAATGATGTTTTCATGGGCGGAGCCCAGTCCCGGAGCTGTTTTCTTTATTTTTTTATGGTGCCCCGCGCGTACGAGTTGAGGGGGGAGAGGAGGAGGGTGATTTTTAATCGCCTATAACTTCGTTGTTATTGATGCTAGCTCAAAAATTCTTGCGCTGGAGTGACGAGTGATGGATTGCCTATCTTTACATAATATCAATAAATTTGTTTCATAGTCCCTTTAAACCTGCGAAAGTATATGGCATTTGCTTCCCGGGGTGACATGTGATTATCAATGTCAGCTATCACTGTTCAAGAAATAGATGATGCAGCACAGGCGGGTAAAATGGTTCCTAAATAGAATTACTTATACTTGGTTAAATTTAAAAGATGTTTGCTGAGATTGTGGATGGATTATACTTCCATGTGAAGAGGGGGTGTATTGTCGCTGTAATATTTTCATTACGTGTCGTTTAATATTGTCTAGGAGTCATTGACACACTTTATGTTGTGTATAAAATTTTCTTCCACTGTTGCAGGTATGATCCACACTATGTTCAGAAGGTCAAGTCTAGTGGCAGGACGAGCGTAAACATTTGGGGCGTAATAACTAAGAACGGCCTTGGCCCGCTCCGTCGTATATCGGGCCGCTTCTGTGCTGAAGCATACCTGGAAATTATTGATCAGGAGCTTCTTCCCCATCTTCTGGACGGCCCTTTCACGGATGGTTGCTTCTACCTACAGCATGACCTGTCACCGGTGCATGCTGCACG